>NC_054550.1:23309837-23909837 GCF_017654505.1 Polyodon spathula
TCTATATATATATATATATATATATATATATCAACACCAGACAGAAGGATATCTACATCATCAAAACAATGCAAATGGATGGAGATGCAGATGGATCACATTAGTTTACTGCAAAGCTTAGTTGGTGCTTATCTTGGTGAAAGCCGAGGTCAAATCAGCACGAAGTTCAACATCTACTCTCATGTAATGTAAATCATGAAGATCTGGATACATCCAGTGACTGCTGTAAATAGTGCAGCTGGCAACAAGGGAAAGACCTTGTAACAGCATGGAGAGACAGCTGACAGGAGGAAAGAGACCCCATTGGGGATGGCAAGGGTTAGCTAACCTGGTCGGCAGTATCCAGCTCTACGTTTTCAAAATTAAACAGGATGCTGGAGACACCTGCCCAAGGCTTATAAGAAATTAAAGAGAAAAATACCCCATAGAGTCTGCGAGAGCGGGGGCGGAAGATGACTCATAAGAAAGTTTACAAACGAGAGGAGGCCAATCGGCCCATCTTGCTCGATTGGTTGTTAGTAGCTTATTGATCCCAGAATCTCATCAAGCAGCTTCTTGAAGGATCCCAGGGTGTCAGCTTCAACAACATTACTGGGGAGTTGATTCCAGACCCTCACAATTCTCTGTGTAAAAAAGTGTCTCCTATTTTCTGTTCTGAATGCCCCTTTTTCTAAACTCCATTTGTGACCCCTGGTCCTTGTTTCTTTTTTCAGGCTGAAAAAGTCCCTTGGGTCGACACTGTCAATACCTTTTAGAATTTTGAATGCTTGAATTAGGTCGCCATGTAGTCTTCTTTGTTCAAGACTGAACAGATTCAATTCTTTTAGCCTGTCTGCATATGACATGCCTTTTAAGCCCGGAATAATTCTGGTCGCTCTTCTTTGCACTCTTTCTAGAGCAGCAATATCTTTTTTATAGCGAGGTGACCAGAACTGAACACAATATTCAAGATGAGGTCTTACTAGTGCATTGTACAGTTTTAACATTACTTCCCTTGATTTAAATTCAACACTTTTCACAATGTATCCGAGCATCTTGTTAGCCTTTTTTATAGCTTCCCCACATTGTCTAGATGAAGACATTTCTGAGTCAACAAAAACTCCTAGGTCTTTTTCATAGATTCCTTCTCCAATTTCAATATCTCCCATATGATATTTATAATGTACATTTTTATTTCCTGCGTGCAGTACCTTACACTTTTCTCTATTAAATGTCATTTGCCATGTGTCTGCCCAGTTCTGAATCTTGTCTAGATCATTTTGAATGACCTTTGCTGCTGCAACAGTGTTTGCCACTCCTCCTATTTTTGTGTCGTCTGCAAATTTAACAAGTTTGCTTACTATACCAGAATCTAAATCATTAATGTAGATTAGGAATAGCAGAGGACCTAATACTGATCCCTGTGGTACACCGCTGGTTACCACACTCCATTCTGAGGTTTTTCCTCTAATCAGTACTTTCTGTTTTCTACATGTTAACCACTCCCTAATCCATGTACATGTGTTTCCTTGAATCCCAACTGCGTTCAGTTTGAGAATTAATCTTTTGTGCGGGACTTTGTCAAAAGCTTTCTGGAAATCTAAATAAACCATGTCATATGCTTTGCAATTATCCATTATCGATGTTGCATCCTCAAAAAAATCAAGCAAGTTAGTTAGGCACGATCTCCCTTTCCTAAAACCATGTTGACTGTCTCCCAGTACCCTGTTACCATATAGGTAATTTTCCATTTTGGATCTTATTATAGTTTCCATAAGTTTGCATATAATAGAAGTCAGGCTTACTGGTCTGTAGTTACCTGGTTCAGTTTTGTTTCCCTTTTTGTGGATCGGTATTACGTTTGCAATTTTCCAGTCTGTCGGTACAACCCCTGTGTCAAGAGACTGCTGCATGATCTTGGTTAGCGGTTTGTAAATTACTTCTTTCATTTCTTTGAGTACTACTGGGAGGATCTCATCCGGCCCAGGGGATTTGTTTATTTTAAGAGCTCCTAGTCCCTTTAACACTTCTGCCTCAGTTATGCTAAAGTTATTTAAAACTGGACAGGAACTGGATGACATGTAGGGCATGTTGTCAGTATCTTCCTTTGTAAAAACTTGTGAAAAGTAATCATTTAACATATTTGCTATTTTTTTTTCTTCATCTACGATTTTGCCATTTGTATCTCTTAAACATTTAATCTCCTCTTTGAATGTTCTCTTGCTGTTGTAATATTGGAAAAACATTTTGGAATTGGTTTTAGCTCCCTTAGCAATGTTTATTTCTATTTCTCTCTTGGCCTTTCTAACTTCCTTTTTGACTTGCGTTTGCAGTTCTGTGTACTCTTTCTGCGTACTTTCTTTTTGGTCCTTTTTTAATGCTCTGTAAAGTGCCTTTTTTCGCTGAATATTTTTCTCACCGTCTGAATCTGGCGGTCTATAGCATGCTCCTATTATTATGCCTTTTGAATTTTTGTCCGTTATTCTGACCCATATTGATTCGGTTTTATTTTCTTTGTCCAGGTTTAACACCTGGGCTTCAAGACTGTTTCTTATGTATAGCGCTACCCCTCCTCCTCTTCTGTCCTGCCTGTCTTTCCTATACAGTGTATACCCACAAATATTAAATTCGTCCCCATCACTCTCAGACAACCACGTTTCTGTAACACCTATCACATCATAGTTACCTGTTAGTGCAGTAGCTTCAAGTTCTAGAATTTTGTTTCTGATACTTCTAGCATTTAGATAAATACATTTAATGGTTGTCTTACCTGAGTTGTTGTTCTTGTTTTGATGCGGTCTCCCTTCTGTTTTTTTGTTGATTTCTCCCCCCTTCCTTTCTAGTTTAAATGCTTCCGAACCTGCTCGAGGATCTTTTCTCCGAGTAGACTAGTTCCCTTGTTATTTAAATGCAGTCCATCCCGTCTATACAGATAGTCCTCGTTGTAGAATGTGGTCCAATGATCAAGATAGGTGAAGCCTTCCCGTGTGCACCACGTCTTCAGCCATGCGTTTTGATTAATTATTTCCAGCTGTCCATATGGTCCTTTGCAAGGTGCGGGTAGTATACCAGAAAATACCACAGTTTTGGTTTTCTCTTTTAATTTCCTTCCTAGCTCTCTGAATTTGTTTTGCAGGGATTTTGGTCTGTCTCTTCCAATGTTGTTTGTACCAATGTGGACGACTACTACCGGGTCGTCTCCTGTTCGTTCCAGGAGCCTGTCCACGTTCTCAGTGATGTGCTTGACCGAGGCTCCCGGAAGGCAGCACACTGTTGTAGTAAGGGGGTCCAAACTGCGAATTGAACTTGCTGTGTTTCTCAATATGGAGTCCCCAACAATCATGACCTCCCTTCTTTTTGCTGTCTGGTCACCACTGTCAATAGGGTCCTGGATGTTGTTCCTTTCATTCTCTTGTTGTTGGTTCTGCTCATCAAAATTCTGAAGTGACTCAAATCTGTTGGTTGTTTTGATTTCTGGTGGTTGTGTTTGACGAAGTTTCTTTTTTTCCCTGCTTCTGCCTACCTGAACCCAGCTGTTCTGACCTTCTATCTCCCTGGTGGCTTTCAGTCTGTTAGGGGTGATGCAGACCTCCATGAATTGTGGGTGTGCCAGTTCCTCAAGATCCTGTTGCTGTCTCACTTCTTCCAGCTCCATTTCTAGCATACTTACTAGTTTATGCAAATCCTGGATCGCGCGGCACTTTACGCACACTTGGTTTAACTCCGCTGGGTTTTCTCGGATTTCCCACATCAAGCAGGTGTCACAGATTACTGGCTTGAAGACCATGTTGAGATTTTTTTTTTTTTTTAAGTTTAGTTTCTTCTGCAGCCGTCAACCTGCTCAACTCAACATTGGGTAACACGGTTAACGACTTAGGAACGGAAACGGATATGAGAATGGAGAGTACTTCACAAAAGACTAGTTCAAGATCTGCAGTTAGCAAAGACATGGAACTCCAGGTTTGTGTCTGCGGCTGGAGCAAGGCGACAATGGTCAGGATTTAGAAGATTCATCAAGGGAGAATGAAATGCTTGAGGGCGAAGGGACAAGGGCCTCGCATTGATCAGTACTTCTTACGAAGTCAGTCAAGTCAGTTGAAGGAAATCCAGCAACAGGAAGCAAACCACAGTTCGCAGGATATCAGCACCCCTGTCATAGACGTGAGGAGGACTGGCGTGGATACAACTAGTGATGAACCTAATGATCCTTGCGAACCCGGTCAGACGAACCAGCGTAAGAGAGAAAAGAACCTCAATGGGCACAAGCCTGGAGTTAAATGGCCAAGATCTTGTGAGAAAACTGTGTGGGACACAGTAAACACAGATCTGTTTTACTTTGGAAAGGTTAAATGGAACAGTTGAAAAGAAGCTGGATAAATTTGGGCACATCATCTACGTATATGGAAGCGAGAGGTTTGGAATTGAAAAAAGGAAGGAAAAAGTACAAACTATTCCTGGAAAGTCTAGACGGCAGCAGGAGATTGAACGCTTAGTTAAAGAAAGGAGGCAGTTGAGGAAGCAATGGAAAAAAGCAGAACAAAGTCAGAAGGAGGGACTCACTCTGTTACAAAGGATCATAAAAGATAAGCTTGCAACATTGTGCAGAGCTGAGCGCCTACAGAAACACTACAAAAAGATAGAGCATGCAAGAAGTAACTTTTATAAAGATCCATTCAAATTTGTAAAGAAGATATTCACCAGGGAGAAAAATGGCACAATAAAAACATCGAAGTTTGAGCTAGAGAGATAGTTGGAGGAAACACATGAAGACTCAAAAAGGCAGGAGTCCATGTCAATTCCTTCAGATATTCCACCTATCAATTCACCCGAATACCAAATCGAGGACTGTGCACCTAAGTGGAATGAAGTAGAGCAAGCTGTGAAAAAAGCAAGGGCATCATCATCTCCAGGGCCTAATGGAGTTCCATGCAGAGTATAAAAAAGTGCTTCGGAGTTCTACGAATCCTGTGGAAATTGATGAAAGTGGCATGGGAAAAACAGGTTGTACCAAGAGCATAGCGCCGAGAAAAGGATTCTACAAGCATCGGTCAGCTTCATCCTATTTCCCTATTAAATGTAGAAGGCAAGATTTTCTTCAGCATTATTGCTCGGAGATTGCCAACCTAACTATTAAAGAACTGCTTCATTGACACTTCAGTACAAAAAGCAGACATTCCAGGTTTCCCAGGATGCTTGGAACACATCAGCATAATCTGGCAACAAATTCAATCAGCAAAAAAGGAGAGGAAGGAGCTCCATGTGACATTCCTGGATTTGGCTAATGCATATGGTTCAGTGCCACATGAACTTCTTTGGGCAGCATTTGATTTTTTCAGCGTACTGATGACAATAACACATTTAGTGAAAGCCTACTTTGGAGATTTGCAATTTAACCCTATTTTGTTGCCTTACAACCTGAAATTAAAATGGATTTTTTGGGGGTTTGTATCATTTGATTTACACAACATGCCTACCACTTTGAAGATGCAAAATATTTTTTATGGTGAAACAAACAAGAAATAAGACAAAAAACCAGAAAACTTGAGCGTGCATAAGTATTCACCCCCCCCAAAGTCAATACTTTGTAGATCCACCTTTTGCAGCAATTACAGCTGCAAGTCTCTTGGGGTATGTATCTATAAGCTTGGCACATCTTGCCACTGGGATTTTTGCCCATTCTTCAAGGCAAAACTGCTCCAGCTCCTTCAAGTTGGATGGGTTCTGCTGGTGTACAGCAATCTTTAAGTCATACCACAGATTCTCAATTGGATTGAGGTCTGGGCTTTGACTAGGCCATTCCCAGACATTTAAATGTTTCCCCTTAAACCACTCGAGTGTTGCTTTAGCAATATGCTTAGGGTCATTGTCCTGCTGGAAGATGAACCTCCGTCCCAGTCTCAAATCTCTGGAAGACTGAAACAGGTTTCCCTCAAGAATTTCCCTGTATTTAAAGCCATCCATCATTCCTTCAATTCTGACCAGTTTCCAAGTCCTTGCCGATGAAAAACATCCCACAGCATGAAGCTGCCACCACGATGCTTCACTGTGGGGATGGTGATGAGAGGTGTTGGGTTTGTGCCAGACATAGCGTTTTCCTTGATGGCCAAAAAGCTCAATTTTAGTCTCATCTGACCAGAGTACCTTCTTCCATATGTTTGGGGAGTCTCCCACATGCCTTTTGGCGAACACCAAATGTGTTTGCTTATTTTTTTCTTTAAGAAATGGCTTTTTTCTGGCCACTCTTCCGTAAAGCCCAGCTCTGTGGAGTGTACGGCTTAAAGTGGTCCTATGGACAGATACTCCAATCTCCGCTGTGGAGCTTTACAGCTCCTTCAGGGCTATCTTTGGTCTCTTTGTTGCCTCTCTGATTAATGCCCTCCTTGCCTGGTCTGTGAGTTTTGGTGGGCGGCCCTCTCTTGCCAGGTTTGTTGTGGTGCCATATTCTTTCCATTTTTTAATAATGGCTTTAATGGTGCTCCGTGGGATGTTCAAAGTTTCGGATATTTTTTTATAACCCAACCCTGATCTGTACTTCTCCACAACTTTGTCCCTGACCTGTTTGGAGAGCTCCTTGGTCTTCATGGTGCCGCCTTCTTGGTGGTGCCCCTTGCTTAGTGGTGTTGCAGACTCTGGGGCCTTTCAGAACAGGTGTATATATACTGAGATCATGTGACAGATCATGTGACACTTAGATTGCACACAGGTGGACTTTATTTAACTAATTATGTGACTTCTGAAGGTAACTGGTTGCACCAGATCTTATTTAAAGGCTTAATAGCAAAGGGGGTGAATACATATGCACGCACCACTTTTCCGTTATTTATTTTTTAGAATTTTTTTAAACAAGTTATTTTTTTAATTTCACTTCACCAATTTGGACTATTTTGTGTATGTCCATTACATGAAATCCAAATAAAAATCCATTTTAATTCCAGGTTGTAAGGCAACACAATAGGAAAAATGCCAAGGGGGGTCAATACTTTCGCAAGCCACTGTACATGGTAATGCCTAGAAGTTTGAATAATGGCAGGATGTACCATTTCTCCACTGGCTTTTACCATGGCAATGGAAGTAACTATAAGGGCGTCAAAATAGGTAGTGGGAGGAGAGCGCTTGGCTTCTGGAATGCGACTACCACCAATTCAAGCATACATAGATGACATGACAACAATGACTACAACAGTAGCCTGCACTAATCGGTTAATGGGCAAATTAACCAATAACATTGAATGGGCACGAATGCAATTCAAGCCCACTAAATCAAGGAGCATCTCTATAATTAAAGGTAAAGTAGTAGATAAAAGGTTATACATTAATGGTGAGGCAATACCAACAGTGTCCAAGAAGCCAGTGAAAAGTCTAGTGAGATGGTACGACGGGGATCTAAAGGACAGTTTGTGTGGGAGAAGTTAGACAACAAGCAGTGGAAGGCTTGAAGAGCATAGACAGCAGCGCTTTACCAGGCAAACTGAAACTCTGGTGCTTTCAGTTTGGTCTACTGCCAAGACTGCTGTGGCCACTGACTGTGTACGAGGTTTCCTTGACAATAGTTGAGGAGTTGGAAGCTTTAATCAGTTCATATGTCAGGAAATGGTTGGGAGTGCCACGCTGCCTCAGCAGAGTGGGACTTTATGGTAAAGGAATACTGCAGCGACCAGTCTCTGCTCTAACTGAGGAGTTTAAGTGTGCCAAAGTCCGACTGGAAATGACATTAGTAGATTCACGTGACAAATGCGTAAGGGAGAATCGAAAACTGGAAGAAAATATATGGCAAAGAAAAGTGGAAGATGCTAAGGCTGCCCTTTAAATCAGAGATATTATGGAGCAAGTTCAGCATGGAAAAGGAGGTTTTGGTCTCAGTTCAGCTCCTCCTACATGGCACAAGGCAACCCCGGCTCAACGGAGGAAGCTGGTAGTCAATGAGGTGCAAAAGCAGGAGGAGAGGATCAGGTGTGTAAAGGCCGTTTCCCAGGCCAAGCAGGGAGAATGAATGACATGGGAGAGTATGGAACAACACAAGATCGGCTGGCAAGACCTATGGACAGTGGAACAGAGCAGGATCAGTTTCCTCATCAGATCAGCACATGATGTTCTCCCATCACCACAGAACCTAAACCTCTGGGTGGGTGAGGATCCCTCTTGTCCTTTGTCTTCATTACCTGCCAACAGTTCCATCAAAGCATTACACACAAAAGGTAATATTCCTCCGTCCAAGAGCAACCACCAAGAAAAGATGTTAAAATAAAGCCTCGCTCAGGACAACTGGAAGCTGCTAGAGACTGGAAGATGCTGGCAGATGTTGGTCAATGACTTATTTTTCCACCTGAGATTGCCACCACTAACCTTCGACCAGACATTGTCCTGTGGTCTGGATCAGGACGCCTTGTTCATCTGGTAGAGTTAACAGTGCCATGGGAAAATGCTGTGGATGAGGTATATCAGAGGAAGAAACTTCTGTATGCTCAACTAGCTGCTGAAGCGGAACAGTGAGGATGGAGAGTCCGAGTTTACCCAGTGGAGGTGGGATGTCAAGGATTTGTGGCACACTCTACAACCCGGTTTCTCAGAGACGTTAGGTTCAGTGGCCAAGAGTTGCGTCGCACAGTGAAGAACTTATCTGAAGCAGCAAAAAGGAGCAGCAACTGGCTGTGTGTGAGACGAAAGATTCTGGATGGGAAACTCAAGCACAATAGAAAGAAAGCAACGCTGATGTACAGGTAAGTAAGCTGGGCTGAGCTGAGTGGGGGATGGAACACCGAGGATGGAAGGTTCCCACTTGAAGACTCCAGAAATGTACCCTACTTAGCTCAATCCAGACGGTTGTCATGCTGATGCACTGGGGAGACCGCACTGGGTTGATCCCCGGAGCCAGCATCACTGCCGTTGTGTGTGCTGATGCACTGAGGAGGCAAAATGAGCTGATCCCTGGAGCCAGCATTACACTTCACCAATCAACACCAGACAGAAGGATATTTACATCATCAGATGGAAAACAACGCAAATGGATGGAGATGCAGATGGATCACATTAGTTTACTGCAAAGCTATGACTTAGTTGGTGCTTATCTTGGCGAGAGCTGAGTTCAAATCAGCATGAAGTTCAACAACTACTCTCATGTAATGGAAATCATATATATATATTTTCTCTCATGAGTAATAGCATTCATTTTTATCAAAAAAATAAATATAAGAATCTATGAATTCACAGAAAAACATTGTTTAGAGTTGACGCACAGATCATTTTATGAAACAAAACAGATCCTTTTTACTTCTCCTGAGGTGCACTGTTTTCATACTAAAACTCTTTTGAGTGCATCCCATTGAGTATCAGGAAACAAAACAACAAGAAACTGTAATCTTGAAAAACATATAAAGAGCTACAGACAAGGCTTTCCTGAATAGACTCAAAAGCAAATACTGTGCTTATAGTAATAGCACAAGCACAGTTAGCAGCTTCCCTCTCATTGTTATGCTTTCAGATATAGTACAATATATTGTACTGAGGAAGAACAAACAGTAAATATGTGATATTATGTGGCATATGGGTTCATATGGGTTCTGCATTCTAATTACATTTACTCTCCTCCGGGGAGCCAGGGACAGCTGCAGGCTCACATCGGCTATGAATCACAGCACAGAGGCACGAATGTAGTTAAGTTTTCCATCAACCAAGACCTGTCCCCCAATGATCTGGATCTTAGAAATAAAACTGGCTGCGTATTTAAAGGACTAAACTCCATTTCATTTGGTAATCTTATACGGGATGGGGAAGGTAACATAAGAGGACTATCTTTATTTTTGTTTTTTGCAAGTACAAAGTAGGGGGATAGTGGCGACTGTATGTCTGATGGGTACCAGGTAAAGCCCCAACAGAAGCAAGTACACAATGCTTGTACGTAATGCCCCAGAAGCAGCAACATTCACATGACCACCCTTTCATCTGTTCAGCTTCTCTGGATTGAATCGTCAACCATGGTGTGTCTCGATCAACAGAAATATGGCTGAACAGAAATGTTCCCTGCGGAAGTGAAACTTTCGTGCAGGTGTCGTTACTTCGTCTGCTTACGAACACCCATCATGCTTTTTTTTTTTTTTTAAATATACAATTTACGGGGGGAGACGTGGCAAGTATTTATTTATTTATTTATTTATTTAAATGTGCTACACCGACAAAATGGCAACATTTTTGGACATGTTGTATTTTCTCTGCTACAAACCATCATGTGTGTTTTATACCTGGTCTGGTTAATGCGCCTTCACTGACAAGTTTTTTTGTTGGTTATTTATGTATGTTTATGGTTGATTCATATACCATGCAATAGAAAAAAAAATAATACCTAGTATTAGTTTGTTTTGTATACAAAAGTGAGCATTTACTTCAAAATATGCAGAATAGAAATTCCAGTTCAAAACTGTGTTCAGGCGATAAAATATATTTCATAAATATTTGTAAAAATGTATTTTGTGTTGATTTCTTTTGTGATTTATAAGTTAACCACATATCTGTGTGTAGGTTGCATTTGCATCACATTCCCCTTTCTGTGTGAGTAAAACTTTTGCCGCGGACGACAGATTAAGTGGAATTCTTGAGGAACTGTTTTTTGATGGCATGCTTTGCCAGCATTATTTATTGGTTCCTGGAATGGAGCTGCTGGAATGGAATCTTAGGACTCAAAGGAGACAGTGGTTTGTTTCTTGTAACGGTTCCAGATAGTCTCCATTATTTTATGTATCTCCCTTTCCAGCAACCAGGATATCACAGAGTAACATCAGGTTCACATGCAGCTTACTACTGCATGAAATTTAAGACATAGCAAACAAAACTGATTTATTTACACAGCAACTAAGGTGAAGAAGCTGTAATGATGTTTGCATCAAAAATGCTAACACAGTACACTTAACTAAATGAAAAGAAAACAGTGGCATGTTCTGGTGTTGACATCAGGAGTTCAGAACAGATTAAGGTGTCTTACCTCTTTGCCCTGCCTGTCAGCCGGTCCTTTCCCTTGGCTTTGCTGCTTACTGTCGGCACAACTCTCCAACCCTTCCCTCCACTTCGCTGCATGCCACCTGTAACACGGACAGCAAAAAAATGAAAGAAAGCTCATACAATGCATCTTGAAAACAACCAGTCAAAGCTTCATTAGAACTGTACCATAACACACTTTGAATACAGTACAACTGAATTTTCGTTAATTTTCTTACAGTTCAAAAAAAATGAAATATCAAGGGCACGAATTAGTGAACAGTCCGTTATACATGTCAGAAAGTTATGCAGTTCAGTAGTTCAGTTGTAGTAGTACCCGACATAACTATAGAACAACTTTAGAAAATTATGCAGTCTACTGTAGATCAAAATAAGTATCTGACCTTAAACATACAAGATTTAAAAAATAAACTTTTGATATTTAAAATAAATTCACCAAGTAAACAATGGGATCATGTCTTACAGCCACATTGAGAAACAACTCAAGTCTGATCTCTCAAAACAATGAACTTGAGCACTAACACTAGAGTATTGTTTCTGAACAGCTGTCAGTACCTCCTTAATTTCAAGAAACCCATTCTCTCAAAAGCAACCCAGAAACTGAACTCTAACATGCACTTACACCTTAAAGAATATGAATGAAATGGTTAGGGCCCAAGTAGGAAGATGTAATCTGTGTAGCTCTTTATAAAAGAATTAGCTGCAGAGACCATTACTCTATTTTTCCAGGCTGTTTTTGTAGATAATGTCTTTGCCTTTGGGAGCAAGGCGTCACTACAGTAATGCTTGTAAGTACTGACTCAAAAAATGCTAGCATCTACATCACTGTATCTCTCAGATAATACTCGTACCTAGAGCACCATGTTTTACGCAAATACGAAATAAAACTAAATTAACATATAAAATGAAAAGCAAATATAAAACGAAATAAAACGAAAAATCACTACAAAGCAAACAGATACATATAAATACTTGCAATCGTAGTTGTCAAGGCTCAGTCGTTACCATGGATGCGGTCTGAAGGGAAACGGAAGCTCTGACTAGCACTTGTGCAGATGTATAGTTTGGAGCGAGTGGTTTGGAAATTTAAATTGTGATGGAAGAGAAGTTTGTTTCTAAAATGCCTAAACCGCGCATAACAATTAAACAATGCTGCAAAAAATTTGAGCATGAGATGTATCCAGCTAACGTTGACAGAATAATGATGTGCAAATTTTGCAACTGACGGCTGGAATGGTAGTCGAAAGATACCATTCTTAAGCATTAGCTGTTCATTCCTTTTGGGGAAAATATGGCTTGTTTCCTTGTGTTTTGTATTAGTAGGCAAATTCTTTGTTTTATTTCAAGTGGTGCAAACTTTGCACTGGAGCAAATGTTTTTGGTTGGTGTTGTATACTGCTTCAGTGCGATGGGATTGAAATACAATTCCTATAGGTTTTTTTTAATGGGTAGATTGCTGTATGTACAATTATTATGACAGCCCCACAATAGTAGGGTGGTGTATATATATATATATATATACTTTTTTATTTTACCTTATGTATTTCTATAGAGGGCATGGGCAGTATTTACCGTAAATAGGCAGTTAATTAAAAGAGTGGGGGACTGTACGTTGCTGTTACTGCCAATAACGAGAAATTATAGTTACTAAATTATTTTTCTGTGTGAGGTCTGTATGTCAAAATGCTAAAAAAAAAGTGCAGATAATGTTTAATAAAAATACGTATCTGGTTAAAACATGATGTATACTATACTATTATTGATATACAGTACATCTATTTTAGTTGTTTAATTAACGTGTATCTGTAACTAAATGAAATGTGTGAAAAATAAAACCAAAAAATAAAACCAAAAAATAAAAAGAATTTCACAGGTCTCTACTAATACTTAACCCACTCATACTTGGGCCAAATAAAAATATATAATGGCATGCACATTATTGCTGATACTTACATCTTGCTTCACGGTTGGGAAATCTTGCTCTAAACTTGCTTGCATTTCTTCCCACTGAATAAGAAAAATAAAAGATCTGTCAACATTTAAGTGTTTTACCTGTGTTAATAGAGAGGGGTGATCCAAATTGAAACTAGCAACAGTTTCAGCAAAGCAAAGAGGTCACAACTCTTACAGGCAATAAATAGGATGTACAAAATGAACCCTACGTATCAGTCAAGTTTTTTGGTTTCCGTTTTTAGCTTTCCTTTTTTAAAATAGGTTTCAAGAACGGAATTTCAAAAAGCAATATAAAAAATGAAAACTAAATAACATGAAAAGATACGTGGTTAAGGACATATCTAATTTACTCTAAATGTGGCACAATTGTATTAGATGTTGTCAGAATGATAAGGCAATTAACACCTGAGTATACGTTTATGATCTTATTTGCTTCTTAGTGGTGGATTCAATCAAAGCATACAGCTCTGCTTGATGGCCAGCATTATTTCCCTGTTATAGGGTGCTATTCAATCAATTTACCAAATACAGGACACCGGTCGACTTTCCTCCCTACCCTGCAAGAATACAAAGCCCCGTGCAATGCTCCCTGTCAAGTGCTGCATTTTTTTTTTTTTACTGAATCGTCTGTCAATTGACTTTCTTCTGGAAAAATCAATGTGAAAAACTCAAAACATGTGCTCATGCTGATCAGTCTGGGTTTGGCAAAGCATTTTAGTCCAAGTTCAAACCACCCCCGTTACTGTATTTAGGTTTAGATTGTTTTTCTACTCTCTTGAACTTGCAAGTCATATACAGTACACTGCTCTCCATCAAGTATTATCCCAATACCTGTTGAAAGATTGTGTATACTTCTGAAAATAAACATACCTGACATAGACTTCAGCCACATTAGGTTAAAGGTCTGTGGCATCACATTTGAATACCAAAACACATTTAATGGTTACATAAAAACTAACACCACCAACATAAATACATATTTATATAGCATTAAAGTGAAAATGGGTATTTTGGGATTCAACATGCTCGAACTACCTCATACATCAATTTAAAACAAATAAACATCCAACAAGCTATTATGTAATTATACCAAACCCTTTCTGCTTTGGAACTCTGAATTATTTAATAGCAGGTGCAACTGTACATGGGCCCCCGCACTCAGGGCGCCGGAGGGGTTCGAAAGTTTTTATTGATTTATTTATTTTTGAACAATGATAATATCCTTTGCATTTATATTTGCAGACATTACACACTTGTATCACTGTAGCTGCCAGTGTGTGGTGCCAGTAATTCTAATTGTAACCTCCCTTGTTTTAACAGGTATCGCTATTGTCTTAATTATCCTACCCCCCCCCCCCCCCCCCCCCCCCGTCTTCATGGAAGGTTTTGGGGTACTATTCAGCACAACATTTGCAGTTATATTCTGTGTGCACGATTCATCCTGTAGTTTAGACAGAAGCTGTTGGGTGCTGCTGCAGGCACCAAAATAAACTACAGCAAATCAACATGCCTGCATTTGTGATTTAAAAATAATAATAAAAAGAACTATGTGAAACAATTTCTGCAAATGTCGGTGCAGAATTGTGAATTCTGTAATCATTTCTGTGATCGCAGAATTGGAGAATCCTGGAAGGATTAGTGATTAAATCTGTTTGTTTATGATTTAAAAATAGTGTAGTGCTGGGTGTAAAGATATATGTAAAGTAGGCGAGTAGAAAACGTTCTTATTAAGTACTGTTTCATACATGCTAAAATTCTGACAATTAAATATAGTTCAATACTGAACACTTGACTTGGTATGTTTGATGTTTATAAATAAAGGTTAAATTAACGTTTGGGAAGGGGGGCCCACAATAAGGTCCTGCTGTGGGGCCCATCTTCCTCTTCCTCCGCCACTGGTTTAAAATATGTAGTTTATGGGGAATGCAAGACAAGTCGAAGTACTAGGCTGTAAAAACTGATAGAATATATAATGCAAGTTTATAAAGAGCCTTCCGTGAAACACCTAGAAGCACTGCTCATATAATAAAAAATAAAATATAAAACAACACTATTGTATTGTAAATAGTGATGCATACAAAAAAAAAAAGTAGTTTCCCGTCAGTGTATGATGTTCCATCAACTTGTTAGATCAAACCTTGAATGAATCATAACTAGTCCCATATTCAGTTTGACAGCGTTCGTCATTTGGAATTGAGCAGTGCTTGATCTTGTTAAGCATGTTGGTTCTCAATTGGATTAACAATGTAAAGTATGATCAGTATGAACCTTTCATTGACATTCACAGTACTGGTATAAATATGATTCAAACAGTGTGCTGGTTTCAAATAATGTCACTTATCTTGCACTATCCAATAGATAAGGTAGTCCAAGATTACTGAGTGATATCCGTTCTTTTTACATATGGGCACCAACCTACCCTTTCAGCTTTTTACAGTATGGACCCTTCAAGGCAGGCCTGTGGGAAGCTTGCACTAGATGCCTGTGCCAAGCCTGCACTACGGCTCTGCTTTGTCTCCTCTGCAGTCAATCTGACACTTTAATCATTACCAATAAATGCATGTTTGTCCATTACACAAGTCTTAGGTAACAGCCAAGGGTTGATATTTTTTCAAATAAACAACCATCACTTCTATATTGTAAATTGTGGAAAACAATTTGCCTTCGCTTCACACTGTACAAAATAGCCCAGATTTGCCAGGTTTTGCTAGAGCGGTATGATGCATGTGTAATGCAGATGGATAATGAGGAGCCGGCTTTAGGAAGATACACTTAGATTTTGCTCATTTCAGCACACTGCATTGTGTGTGTTTGTTTAAACAGAAATGGGCACAACTTCTAAACTGGTAAGTGTTTTTTAAAGATGCCCCAGTCACAGTTGTTTCCTTGCGGCTATTGGTCCCCTAAACTGCTGTTGCTGACCTATACCTCTACCTGAATGACTAATGCTGTGTTGGTTTGTCACCAGGTTGGTATTATTTGCCAAAACCATAATGTTTGTACCTACACTAAACATTTCTGTGCCTAAGAGCAACATACTTCTGATGCTCCGGATTACTGTAGATACATCCATACAGTAGCTATAAAATACCAAATGTAACACGTTGAAATACTAAGAGTTTGTAAAAGACTGGAGTCTTGATAAATGTTTTTTCAGCAGCCCTAAATGTCACCTGGCAGAGTTCAGATCTTAAAGTCACTGTCTAGAACAAGCTGTTATTATGTCAAGGCAGCTGCATGCTTGTTGTATTAATATCACAATGACTCACTCACCTCTAGGGTCAACCTCCTCAAGAAATTGTTCTCCATACCTAGGGAACGAAATATAGAATTAAAGTACATCAATTCAAAAGCACAGACCCCAGCAACACTTTAACCTTTAAAATGAGGGAAAAAAACATCCACAAAAATGAAATGTATTAACAAATTTATTAATAAATTTAAAATGGAAGTCTTAGTTCAATTTTTAATTATTTTACATCTTATTTTGTATTACCTTTGGGTAGCGTCAGAAAGTTTTGATTCAATATCTTCTGTACATTCTTACATTTACTCCAAATAAGGAATGGTATTCATTCAAACCAAAAGCTAAAAGTACAACTAAACACTTAAATACAGAAAAATACAGAAAACTGTTGACAATTAAAAAGTAGTTGATGTCTTCCAGAAATGTAGCCCCCTCAATGATCATGACGGTTTCTAATAATTTGGCTGCAACTACACATATGTATGTACATGTTAGGGATTATGATGCCATCCTAACAAAGGCCCAAATCCTGACACTGCACAACATGAAAGGCTATGAGTTTTATCTAGCAGAGATAAAACAAGAAGAGTATGTCTTGATTCTGACAAATGACAGCAATGTGCTTTGTGTCAGCAGCTGTGGTCTGCTCTTTTATCTTTTATCAGAAACAGGCACAGTAGAGTTACTGGCAGTGACCAACTATCAATGATGTTTACTGATTGAATAGAATGTTATTATTAGGTCAGCAGGATAAGTTCATGGAGATCCAAAACATCTTCATTACAAAAGCACCCCAGGGAAAGAGGTTCAGTATTACCACTGTACATTGGCATCTGCTTGCAAATGGACCCGACCCATTCAATGAACCCCAGTACATTATTCAATTATGCATTTTTAAAGGTGTATTTAGACTGGAATTAATGCACTGCAAGTCTAGTTTTGCTTTTAGATTTAGTTCTGTCCATAGCATGGTGATTTCTTGCTTGATTGAAATTAATGTTTTAATAACTGTTTCCATAAATACTGTTTCTGTAGTCGGCTTACTGGTGAGGAAAATTATTTAGACTAGAGTAGCCTAATGTCTGAAGGCAGGTAGATGACACTCCGCTACACTACAGAACACCATTCCAAGGTCTGAACAGCTAACATGAGGTTTACCTAGCTTCTCCACCTCTTAGCCCTTTGGTCAGGGGACCTGACTACTTCAAGCCTAAAAAAAATTGAAAAAAATAAATCCACAGAAGCAGATAGCGCTTTGGTTTAATGTATCATCCAACAGCCCAGGAATGATTATGCTGCATGGATAGAAATAAGACTCCCATTTCATAGCAGTTTGATGCAGTTCTGGTCTAAAAAGACACACCTGAACTTGTTAAAATACCTATACACTGTGAATAATCAAGCTTGTAGTAATCTGGAATGGGTGAAACTGCTATGCAAGAAGTCTTATTTCCATCCCTGATGTTGGGAACTGTGAGTGTCTGGATACAAGTGAGAGGTCTCCCTGCAAAACTGTGAGCACCACTTCATACACTGCAGCACTTGGTGTTCAGTGCAGGTCTGTCATTCAACTACTGGTCTGATCCAACCCTACATTGGAGACATTGTATGACAGGATTAGATGCCAAAGTGGCGATGGTGCAAACACATCATGAGCAACCTTACAAGATTACCCCTAAAAGTGTAGATAGTCTCATATTCACTGGGTGTATGATAAATTGTTTCCCAAAGCCACCAGTAAGTTTATTGTTTAAATTAAACATCTAATCTTAATCTCACTTTTTTGTTGCTTTACTAGACTGTACAGCACTGCTGCAATCTCATATCAGCATCTGTTATCTATTAGAATGTATTTTTTGCGTTTGTTTTTTTTTTGTTTGCAATTACAGCTGAAAATGACAACATTAGTCATATTTTTTGGAAACCGTCTGGTGGGAAAGATCTCTTACATGCTTCTTTCAACACCCTGTGCTACTGCACTCATTCATCTGCTTGGTTTTTCTGAACCTGCAATGTGTTCACCCATATTCGATATAAATTGGGATAGATTGAATTATAAAATTGCCCCAGTCTTGGATAAGGCAGCTGGTTAATGTTCCAAGGTTCCTTCTTTAAAGCTCTGTCTGGAGTAACCTGTATTAAAGGCAGTATGTAATACATCTAACATTAAACAAATGCAATTTTTGAATTACAAATACAGAAATGGCCATTCTGTTTTGTGGGTCATTAGAGAAACAAAGAGTTGAGAAAAAGAAAAATGGCCAAACATAAGATTGCAATTCCGTAGTCAATATTTTATTCACACTACTGCCATAGGGATGTTACACAGAACAACACTGGGTATTCAAAATATTTAAGGAAATGTTTACGTATGAAAGACAACTCTTTTTCTTTTTTTTTGCTTGTTGTAATAGTATGCTGTTTACAGTTGTAGAACAGCAGAGAGACCATTTACATTTCTAAGGCTGCTTTGAAGAGCTATGAGAAGTTGCAGATCTACCAAAAATCATCATTACTGATTATCAACTGGTGAAGCCAAAATGTCAATAGGGGGACAGTAGGATGCACTAAAAAGAAAAAAACGAAACCAGCAATCTGTTAGAAAACCTTGGGTAGCTTAGCAGTTGATTTGAAAGACCTATTCCTCACTGTTGAGCTACAGCTCTTGTGTTTTGTTTAGAGCATTTTACAGTACCAGGGAATCCACATTGATTGCCTCAATTTCCCAGTGCTGTAAAATGCTCTAATAAAATCAGCTCTGGCTTATCCCAGTGTGATCTAGGTTGTCAAATCGAGTATTAGTGCATGTAATACATTAATGACCTACAATATTTATTTCTTGAAAATTACCCAAACCACATTTTTTTAAATTATACAAAGGCATAAAAAGGAATGTGTAGTGTATTTTTTTTTTCATTTTTGGGATGAAATTTAAATAAATCCAAAAAGTTCCTGAGCTATAATCTAAAGAAACAACTACGAGTTTTGTAAATATATATATCTATAATTAAACATTATATATATATATATAAAAGATATATTATAACCCAACCCTTCGGCATTCTAATTGTATTCTCAGTTTGCTTGTATAAAAGTTACCTATAGATTTGTAGACTGTCTGATAAAAGTGCAACATAACTGGCAGTTGGGGTGTGCTTAAGAAACTGCTTTATGTTACTATGTATCTATTAAGTTTTCCAAATGCTCTGCATTCCAACACAGAAGCACATGTGTGCAAATAACTTTTCTATCTTAAACGTGTATTTTGTACTACAAGGCCTATAGTAAATGTGAAATGCCCTATTAAACCGTACTGTTTTTTTTTATACTAATTTAAAGTACTACTGTTTTTCTTGAGCAGGCCCCTCCCATCTTTTAAATGGGGTCGTTTAGTTTACTGCAGGCAGTTTGTAAACGTGGTAGTCTTACTCTTTACCCAAGTCAAATTTGAACCCAAGCCTCCATATGTGAATCCATTTAATGAATCTGTATTCCCTGCTGCAGAAGCTATAGGCCCTTCCGAATTAGGATTCTCGAAAAACATTTCCAGGACTTTTCAAGGTGTGTTCTGCATAGTTTGTGGTACAGGAGCTTTCTAGGAGTTCTGTGTGATTGTGTAACCCACAAAAGACCAGCTTCTGACAGGAAGACATGCTAATTAGTGTAACTGCAGCTCGAAGCACAGCTGCTTTAGATGGAAATGTAGAGCAGTATTAGTTTCCGATTTGCCACAGCCGAATCAATCCTGACAAGAAATCTAACTCACTTCATACAGATCCACATTTAATTACATTGCTGAAAACTTCCTAAGACTTTATTACCTTAAGGCGGAAGAGTATTGCAAATGTAAAAAAAAAGATTTAAAAAAAAAACAACAAAAAAAAACCTTAAATAAAACAGGCTACTTCAAGAAATACAGAAACAGTACAGAAAGATAAATGTGGCAGAAACGTAATGCTTAAATCAATCAGTGTCAGTTCCTGACAAATGACAAACATTTTCTATTTTGAACTGCTATATCTGGTTTCTCTGTTACTCTATGTTACTGCTGGGACTTTGATTTGAACAGCAATAGCAATCTATTACAGATAGAAAACGTGTAGTGTGTTTTCAAAGTTATAATACTTACAGCTGCTGATGCTGTGCAGGTTGCAATGCTGTCATGGGTTATTACTTTTTGAATAAATATGAAATGCAGTTTTCTGCTAACTACTCCCCATCCTGTATTTTAAAAGAGTAACAACCACAGCTGCACTAATATGTGCTAAATAACTACAACACAGTTAAGTCATAATTAACTATACAACACGGTTAAGCCTTCAGATTCTAGTAACTTTTCCACTGGAATTCACCACACTATATGCTTCTTCTGGCTGAGACAAGGTCTAAAGGGTATGATTCATTTGTACAATGGTTGATATTTGTTTGAGCACCGCTTGCTGCTTTTACATCAGTGCCATGATCTGGATTCAAATTCTGTGGATCTCGGAGGTCTCAAGAGGAAGGCCTGAATGATTGTTATTCAGGGCTAGAATCTCACACTATTACTGCACCTAGTTCTGTTTTTTTAGGACTTCACTAAATTAGTTACCAGTATATCATTCTGATCAGGAGCCACAAGTATGAGCATTCAGGCTCCTGTTAAAGAAACTGTTCCTCTCTTATAGCAGAATGAATAACACCTAATAGTGAACCTATGTTCATGTATGACCTCACCATGCTGTGATAAGTGTGTATAGTGCAGATTTAGCAGGAAGTAGACTGCCCAAATTCGAGGCTTATGGTCAGGACTGGAGCAAGTTTCTAACCCTGGTATTTGAATACATGTCTCTTCACTTCAGACCCCCTTATCGACATGTAGGAGCCACTGTTAAAATTCAATTACATTAATGTTGGGTTTCACTTCTGTCCAAGGAAAAGTTAAGATTATGAAATCATTTTTGACCAAGAAAAAGCAACAATAGAAATGCAATACTGGACAAGAAAAACTGGAATATGATATCCACACTGAGATAACTCTTGTTATATCAACCATGCCAGATTTAGAAGAAAGAAGAATATAAAAGGGACAGAAGATCACTAGACACAAGCAAAAACGAAAAAGTCAAAACACACAACTTCTGGGTACTTCATCACAAGGCAGACCTAGATGGCAGTTTGGTTGGTTTACAGGCAGCTTTCTGCCCCCTAAAAAATTGCTTGTGACTTATTCGCCACATTAATATGCAAGCCAAAAAAAAATCTACGTGTGATACACATACAGACAGACAGTTTCCTACATATAATCATCCAGTTCTAATACTGTGTGTGCCAGGGCTGAAGCCCTGCTGCTGTAAATAGTGAGTGTGTGGGAATGTTAGGTTGGCAAGGATGGGGTTAAATCTGTTCCTGCCAGCAATCACAGGTGTGGCCATTCCCCAATGACCTAACTCACAAAGAATACACAAGTAAAATGTGCGTTCATACATAATGGCAGACAGACCCATCTTTATATTCCATTACTTGCTGGAAAATGCCATAATCAAGTTCCATCACAACTGCAGCGTGACATACACGATGTACTAGGGATGTCACTGTATCAAATTTTGACGGTATGGTAACGTCACAAAATATACCACGGTTATCGTTGTATCCGTTTTTTAAATGGCTATTTAAAGAAATACACTCAAGGTCAAGTAAAATTTAACAAGAAAAATAACTTTAAAAGTTTTAAGACAAATACAAACTTGTACTACAGTTCTGTCAGGCACTACCTAACTGGAAGTAGTGTTCACTCCAGCTCACACAGGCTCAGCAAAATAATGCTGCTTTTTTATTTCAAATTACTGTGGAGAACCACCAAAATATTAACACTTTCTGGGCTCAGTCTGGAACGATAGGGGGTAAGGATGTGACCACTGCAACTGAATTCCCTCGTCATCTTTATCAGTCTGGATGACATCCTATTAGTTAAGAGAAGCAAAGTGTTACCTAGCAATAGTCAATCGAGTGCTCACCCACTGATCTTTAAGCAGAGTGCAAAACTTAATGAGAAGACGGTGCTTGCAAATTGTTTTTTTTTTTTGGAACGCATGTTAAACAGCAACAAACACAAAGGAAAGAAAAAAAGGTTAAGGTGGGTATGACACCACTACATTTTTAAATGGGAATATACAATTGTATTAATTTTTGAAAATATAAAACCAAAATCCCTACAACACTATCAACTCATGGAGACGGCAACATCTTTACAATGCGGTTTAAAATAAAAATAATACAAATGCCTGTAGCAGCTCAGTTATATAGTAGTAAGTAGACTTTGATACTCTGCATTGGTGTGTGCTTACTGCGTTTCTCTACCCAATACGGTAGATAATAGCTACTGTTACTTCTTTGGTTTGGTAAATTAATAGGAAGGCAGTGATGAAGTTACAGTGCCTCATTTTTGCTGATGTTTGAGTATTTGTGTTTCATTTACTGACAATCACGTTTGCTACCGATCATTGTTTAGTAGGGCGGTTTATATTAAATATGACGTCACTTATTTAATAGCCTATTCGGATAATCTCATGCATGGCAGTTTTCAGAACTTGAGATGTCTGTGTTCATTAGTTAGTTCTAATGAACACAGTGGCTCACCGATGGACAAATGGTGAATAAACAAACACGCCCATATCACCTTAAACCATGTGAACTCGGTAATCATGGTATAGAAAAATGGTTGCAGTTTCAAAACTGTGGCAATTTATACTGCAGTTTACCGTAAAACCGGTATACCATGACATGCCTAGTATGTACAAAAATAATTAAACAGTAACAAAAGCTGGATTAAAATACAAAACCAATGAAAACTGACTGTCAATAGCTGGCTCAGAATGTTAAGAAATGTTGCATATAGATGGGAGACACATCAGGCAACAATGTGTGATGCAGAAATATAAATGAGATATTCTCACACTGAGCATTAAAAAAACAAAATAAAAACAGAAGAAAATGCTGGTCAGGATCAAATGTATTAATGGCACATTTCTCCCCCTTCTATCTTGTCAACATGCTCAATCATGGTAAATGCCCCTTTTAGGAAGGTCAAGTTATTTTTATTACTATAACTTGATTAATGATTTCCATTACATGAGAGTAGATGTTGAACTTCATGCTGATTTGAACTCGGCTCTCGCCAAGATAAGAACCAACTAAGACGTAGCTTTGCAGTAAACTAATGTGATCCATCTGCATCTCCATCCATTTGCGCTGTTTTCCATCTGATGATGTAGATATCCTTCTGTCTGGTGTTGATTGCTGAAGTGTAATGCTGGCTCCAGGGATCAGCTCATTTTGCCTCCCCAGCGCATCAGCACACACAACAGCTGTGATGCTGGCTCCAGGGATCAACTCAGTGCGGTCTCCCCAGCGCATCAGCATGACAACCGTCTGGATTGAGCTACGTAGGGTACATCTCTGAGTTCTTCAAGTGGGTACCTTCCATCCTCGGTGTTTCGTTGACTAGCCCACGACACCTTAAGAGGGCTCAACAGTGATTCTGGACAAACCTGGAGTTCCTGGAGTTCCATGTCTTTACTAACTGCATTACTTTATTACTATAACTTGCACTTTACTTCAGATATACGCTTTTCATCTGCAGCCTTCCTTACAGTAGGATTCTTCGAGCTGTACCAAATTCATGATCAAACGTTTACAATGTTATGGATCACAATGGAGTCATGAGATCCACTCAAAAACTATGAGAATAAACTTCAGACACCAACACTGACGAAGCCTTTATCTGAAAGCTTGTCTATTTGATGTAGTTGAAGCATTTTACCTGGAAAGAAGCTATATAAGAAAACACCTGTTTGGTGGTCACCTTACACTTCATAAATGGTGCATTGTTCAACTTTTCTATGCAGCTACTGCCAGTTCTCAATGACAACCTCCCCATCAACTTACATATTTTCTGCTTTATCTACATCCCAGGCACGTTTCCATTCACCCTTGGTATTCTTGTGGCGTGCCACACGTTCTCTGTCGATCTGTTCTCGCTCTTTTTTCCAGCGACTGTACTCCTCTTGTTCTTGCCTGGACGTGGGTACGGACAGGTCTGCAGGGCTCTTAGGTTCATGCCACCTTGCATCCTAAAGGGAACATTAAATACCCAAATCAAGCTGGGCACTGTTAGGTTTTCCTGCCATACGGACTTTGAAAACCAAGCAATGCAAATTTCCAAAAGTCAAAATAAATGACAGGATTAGATAAATGGATTGCAAACACTTTAAAATGATGCATACTTCAACAGATGTAGCACTATGAACATTTTAACACATGCAATTAAACAACAAGTCATACTGAAAAAGCCAACTGAAGCTTTCTTTTGCACCGCAATTTCAGAAAATTGACATAAGTTTCTTTTTCCTTGTGTTACTGTATAACTGGCACCTTGGCTAAAAAATGAATATGACCAAGGTAACTAATCTGATTATGATAATTTGAGTTTTCTTAAAGAGCATAAAAACAACGTTGAAATGTACGACACCCTGATCAAAACACAAAATTGATATAAATTGGCATCATTACCCAAATGCAAAGGTCCCACATTTTTATCCTAATTTCCAGATCAATGCAGAGCCAGAAGCAGACCCCTGGTTGACCTTATTTTACCATCCATTACCAGATTCTAACGATCAGTGAACCCCTCATGACCGCTTGCATTTCATGACAGACAGACATGAATATGAACAGAGAGATGTGCTCTGGCAGACAGCCTACAGACAGTACTCCCACACACTCTCCGCTATCATAGCTCATATAACACTATGCTTTATCATGAAAAATAAAAAAATAACACAATAACAGACTGTGCATTAGTAATCACTGAAATGATGAGGATACAGTGAGATACAGTATATTATAGTATGTAGTCAAGTGCAAAGGAAAAGGCACCTTTTGTAAATTATTTGCATGAAAGAGCAGATAAACAGCTACAGTTAAAGAATTGGCTAAAGATCAAATGTTTCAGGAAAGTGTGATTTTCTGTCAACAAGAACATGGCCAGCACATACTGTAAAAAAGAAACTTGAATGATTAAAGATATGGATGACTGTAATAAACAGTTGCTTTATGTTCCTTAACAGAGGGGACTTGGTACAGTGCTCCCTTAATATTTCCATGTTGACAGTTAATTGTACAAGTGCTGTATTTTACTGGATAAGAGCCCCTCACTAGTTTAAGGAGCTCAAGATTACATGTTTTTTGCAAAATAAATCGGATGCACTGATTTCAGTAAAGGTAGTGTTCCTCAGAGCCTCATCGCTCAATGGCAACACAGGTAGCTGGAATGTCTCCAGGATAAGTCTTAAGACAGGAATACATGTCATTCCTGGTCTGGAGGTGAGAGGAACACCAGCTGAGACAGCAGCACCCTCATAATAACATCATTAAATCCAGCCATGCTGCTGTGAAGCACTGTCTATGTGAAGCTTGAGCATTCGAAAATGACCGTGGGAAGAGTGTTCTTTTGACTGGTAAAATAATTCATCAAGAGATTTTGAGGTTTATTTTTGGATGTTATTTTAACACTCATGACTGCAGAATGTATAACGCTATTAGATAACATGGCCTTGACAACAGAAGCAAATTGAAACATTTAAATTGTAGCGGCATCTCATTGTTTGACCTCTCACCAAAGTCTTAGTAATGTACACTACAGTCTAATTTCTAGTACTCCATTCTACCCCTTTCAATACACATACAGAGAGGCGCGATTTGTCACCCCCCCCATCCCGTCCCCCGAACATGGTCACAGTAGAGTATTAATTATGAAAACTTTTACAAACGTTGTTACTCGCACCACCTGGTATGCTGTCATGCGATGTACAATACATTCCAGGTGTGAATATTACTTCTGGAAAAGGAATGTCATATTAACAACTTTAGAGTCATAAGTAGATGATCTGAATACACTCATTTTACACACACACACACACATACATGTTTAGTTAGTGCTCCAAGGGAGCTAGGGTTTTGTTTGTTTTGTATTTTGAATTAAAGTGCGCATAAGCGCTAAAAACAAAGTTTTCTTCTCAGGGTCACATTTTTAAAGGGGCACGAACCCAAACCGTTGTACCTTGAGGTATCATTATATTTCCACCCCACCATTTTAACATGCAGCCATCTGCTCCTATACTAGTTAACCACATACCTGTTGCTCACTGTCCAGGTTCAGTTTCTGGAATTCCTGTGCAATATTGTCAATGTTGGAACCTCCACTTTTGCGGGCATTCCCTCTCCCGCGGTTTTTCTGATCACTTTCCACTTCAGGTTGCTGTAGGTTGTCTGAGAATCCCCATCCTGGACCCTTCTCAGCTCTGCCATGCTGAAATCAACAGCAAGATTTTTCTTTGTTTAGGACAGCCCCTATTCAGATGCACTGTTCAGTTCACAAGGAGACAATACAACCACACATATCTACGTACAGCACAAGCCTGACTGAATAAAACTAAAACAGGTACAAAACAGCTGAGATCATCTCTTAGTGAACTAGATCTTTTTTTCAGGCGCTCAAGGAATTTACCATATAGTACATGCAATTGTAAAGCAATGTTCACTGATAGTCATAAACGAGTCAGAAGACTAGGGTGAAATGTACTAAACATGCGGAATGCTGTTAGCAACTTTAGGGAATGCTTTGCAGAAGCAGTTTTCTTTTGTGTTTCAGCCATAGATGAATATGTAATTTTGGGCGTTCCTGCATAAACTCACAAAAAGGAGGTGGAGACAGTGTAATTGAGGGTTCTCAGATATTATATAGATATATAGATATATTATATAGATGTACTAAATCTGCGGGTAATTGTGACACTTACAATTGCATCAATTTGTTATGAACTTTTGAAAGCATGTTTTTTAAACAGTCATAATTTTTGCTGGCATTTCCCAGTCCGTTGTTTCTTGTGCGTTGCAAGTTGTGCTCACTGCATGAGGTGAACACCCAAATATCTATTTTTCTCCTAAAAGCAGGGTGTACCTACAAGCATTGAAAACAAATTTCTAATGACATTTCTGGTTTCCACCAACATCTTGGGAGCAATAGATTGCACACGTGCCACTAATCCTTCCAGCTCATTCTGAACATCTGTAGGATATGTACTTCATGTGGAGTAACTACCACAAAATGCTATAATGATATACCAATAATTGAGACACTTAGTTTTTTGAGCATTAGGTGAAAGAAGGCATAAGTAACGGCCCAAAACAAGTTTCAAGTATACAGTACATAATGCACAAGAGACACAATACTGTGCCCAAAACTTAGGAACTGGACCTTGGAGAAGGAGAGGAGAACAAGTCTAGTCCCAAAGGTCCCTCAATTGCTGAAAAAATACCATGCAGTATATTTATACAAATCAAACACAAAATGAACACACAATTCAAAAGCCCACAGGAAAAAAAAAACACAATACGGGTCCTTGTAATTACACAAAACCTGAAAAGTTAAAAATATTTGTATAACAGTTTATCGGATTATAGCCAAATTCAATCTAAAACGTGTAGGAGGCTAGGAGTTCATGATGAGTTTTGTGAAGATGCTAAATTAAGTAAGTACTTGCATTTACCATGTTGAGTATGACAGATAAACAGATGGGTACAATCAATGCTTGAGAGTCCTTATTTTATTTATTTATTTTTTAAAAAACAAGGACACTATAAACAAAGAGTTGTGGTTAAACTAGCATATTGGGTCTTAAGCAACAGATACTATACATTTTTCTCCTTGCAAGCCTCTGAAACTTGCACATATTTATGACCGTTTTTCATCTCGAAACCAGACCGTTCCCTCACAGAAAAGGATTCTCCGTTCACAGATCAAAGCAATCTAACTTTTTCACACTTCAAAAATGATAAACAAAACTGGGCTTGACTCTTCTCACTTACCAAATGTTTTTTGCCAGTCCTGCTGTGCTTGAGGCAGGACAGATACGGCTTGATCTCCTAATATACAACCACGACGAATTGTATTTGTCTCAGAACTTAAAGTGGCAAGGAGGATGTTAATCAATCAATCAATCTGCCTAAAACAAACCTAATTTTCAAAACCTATCCATTAAAGTTTATGTAACACACGATTGCAAGTACTGATTGAATATTGACTACTCCTGATCAATGTCACACTGTATTTTTTTTTACTTTTAATTTTTATGTGTGTTCATAACTTTTACTGGGAACGAGCTGTCTAATATGTTCCGATAACAAGGTTGCAGCTGAAAACCTTTAACCTTATTGGATATATATATATATATATATATATATATATATATATATATATATATATATATATATATATATATATGTAATCTACATTCTACAACATTGCGTTACAGGTGTTCTCTGAAACACTAATTTGTTTCATCAAATTTATGGCCCACACAATATAGTGTATTCAATATGCTTTATTGCATTAAAAAAAGATATTAAAAATCTACCGTTTTGGCCCCACAGTGCCTTCATCAGGATAGCTTTTCAACTTTTCACAGGAATTACATATAATTGACAATTAACAAGTAGAACACTTTAACCACAATAACCTCACATACTGCATGTGAAAACAATTACATATTGAACCATACGTAAATGATTATCAATCATCCATTACACCATGTAACAATTTTAATTGCTTATGCCTCAAAAGTATAGAAAATGGCTATTGTTCCCCACAAACTTTGCTTTTTTGACCAGGACAGTGATATTTCAAAATATCACTATTTCCAATAAAGGAAATTTCACAAGTCAGAAAAAAACAACATATGAATCCAAATTAACATGTATTTATACTAAAGTAATACAAAAATGACTACAAAAGATTTAGAAGTGAGTAGTTTTTCGAGATTTACGATTATACTGTATTCTTGTTTCAACAGTACATTCTAATGAGAATCTTTTTGGATTTATACATTAAATACTTTGCATCCCTTTGGTTTAAATTTGTTCTTTGCAATTGCAAGAAGTCGAATGGTTTATATATATATATATATATATATATATATATATATATATATATATATATATATATATATAAATATATATTCATAGAATGATAAAGTCTGTTACTTAAAGTCTGTTACTTATACAAAAAACTACAGCTACTGAATAGCACAATATTTTAATTTACATTAAATTTCTGGCTCTCATCAGATGATGAAGTCATAGGCAAGTGTCATCTTAACAAATTTGTTGAATTTCTCTCTCCATAACAGTATTTTGTAATTCAAACTGTAACTATGCTTACATAGATATCAGTTGAGTATTATCTGCAATGCAGGCTTTCCTTAAACGGAACAAAGTAGAAGCAATGAATATTTCTGAAGCAGCAAAAGGATGACAACATCCACTACTGTTTCTTCAGAGAGCATCCTCCTGGGTTTCATTAAATTGTGTGAACATTTGTACTGTCTCTGGGGCGTTCTCCACACCTGTGCCACACTCCTTTTTATTAGCTTCACCATATGCGAATTCAGGTGATGCTATAACAAGCTCCCAATTGCCGCAAGACAGCGATACTGTGATGTTGTTATGTTCGGAGGTGGCAATACATATGATGCTGTCCAACAAGGGACTTCCCACTCAGAGGCCTAACATGCTGCTTGAGAACACATCACTTGCATGCAGTACAGTGCTTTTCATTAGTACCTCGTAATGGTCTCATTGTGGGACTACTCATTTGTTTTGCGAGCAAACTACTTAAGATGCACCAGCTCTCTGATTAATTAACACTATCCATTTGCTCTTATGGGAGCATGAGCAGCCTGTATTTCTTTTTCAATAAGTAGAACTGCATCTTTATGAATAAGCAGCCAATTCTGCAATAATAATAATAATAATAATAATAATAATAATAATAATAATAATAATAATAATAATAATAAATGATAGACTGTTTTTTGGAATTGGCCATGAAGTGAAAACTAGAAAATAAATGTGTATAAATAAGGAAACATTTGCCGAATGTAGCTAGAAATAGCTCTCTATAAAAGTCAGGTAGATCTGCTGTCTTGCCCTTTGTAACTAAAAGCCTTGCAACAAGGAAAAGCAGCTTTTATACACAGAAGTGCATATAAAATCAGGGAAATAATTCACAAAATAACCCCCAAAAAAACATGTTTCTTAAAAACACACATGAAATAATGCTAGCAGTATGTTTGTATAAAAACAGCACACTGTGAAGTTCTTACCTTATAATAAAGGTGACACTGTGCAAGCCATTCAGATTCATCATTCAGGTTTTTTGTTCCCTCTTCCTTCTTTGGGCATTCCAATAAAAACAAAAAAAAAATGTAATTCTATTCCTGTTAACAAGGGTGAGCGTGTCACCATACAAAGCCACACTAAAGAAAACAGGAACAATTAACATGGCTATTTCTTTATTAACCCTAAGGATAACCACCGCTAATAACTCAAGACATGAATAAATCGATAACTCATATCAGGGAACAAAGTGTTTGTAAAAAACAAAGGATGAAAATACATTTATAAATCAATAAATGTTGTTCCAATGGCAGATGATATGGTCTTGAAAACTGAGCACTATAATGCAATAGTAAATACTGTATACAATTTACTGAAGTTATTTTGTGCTTGGGTTTGTCAAATGTTCACTCAACATTTATGCTAGCAATGAAGTACCAAAACCCATTACAGTATATGGAGTAAACTTACTTACCATCAGAAGTTAAATGTGTTGTTTATTACCTCCTACTATTGCAAACAGTAAAAGGAGCATACCTTTTTTGGTACACAGTCATCTTGTGACAAGCATGTTTTAAAAGGGTGAGATTGCTGGTTTACCTCTGCTAAATCTTAGGATAATGTAAAAGTAATTTTCAATGCAATGTAATGCCATTTTGTAATGTAAAAAAAAAAAAAAAATACATTTTAGGATATTGCCCCTTTAACAGAGTAAAAAAAAAAAAATCATGGAATAAATAAGGACTTGTTAGTGCTAAATCATGCTATCAGATCACATTACTGAAATAACACACCAAATCAAAGACTAACATGGACACAGACATAGAGCACACAATGCATCCGATTTATCTGTGGATAAGAGGTTTGTTTTTCTAATGGTTCCAGCTAACCACCAGTTTTAGCCAAACAAGGTAATGCAATGCTTTAGTGTTTTAGGAAAGCAGTGATCTAAGTGTTTCAGTTCTGGAACATTTCCACAGAGAGAAAGGGTGTCACCTTGTGGCTGATAAACCAGTGTGTCATTTGTTATGAAACTTTTAAAAATGACACAATTAAAAAAAAAAAAAAACACATGTAATTATTTCCCTTATCTCCAAGCTTACATCAAGCACCGATTATGATTATTTAATTTCATAACAATGTAAGAAGTACAGTACATGCACACAAGTATTCCATAAACAATGCAAAGCAGTGGTAGGCCAGGCAATCAACTCCCCCTGCTCCTGTCTTAAGCCTTAACTATTAGGCAAAATGTTGCCTCTTTATTCCAGCAATGGCTAGAATGTCTTTTCAGGCTGGCACACAATGAAAGCAGGAATTGACCTTCACTTATACTGGAGAAAAATATTCTGTTCCCTACTCATTTAATATAATAATTCACAGGGTATAGGGAGATATCCACTGTAGATTTCAGTATTGTCTGGAAACAAACTTAAAAAATAAATCAATAATAATAATAATAATAATAATAATAATATAATAATAATAATAATAATAATAATAATAATAATAATTATAATAAAGGTGTGATTAACAGACATGCTTAAACAGTCCTGTCAGTGTTCTACAATCAAGCCTGCCAGAATTAACTGCAATCTCCCGGAATGATTTAGTGCAATATTCCACTGTTTGTGGGCTGCAGTCTTTGTTCTGCTGTAGCAGTGATTCTATTATGGGCCCTGGCACTCTGCCAGTCTGGATCCATGGCACACTGGAGCAAGTCACAACAAACAGTGCAAAATGTTAATTAGATTGAATTCTTTTCAGCATAATGGGAAACAATGTACTGAAATACATTCTTCAAGTGTAAAGGGCTAGGTAAAGATTCTGCATACCCGTGCATCCTTTTTCTGATAACTAATGAGTCACACACCTTCACCCAGACTATCATACGCGAAATATTTTGTGCAAAAAAAATGCCATTTCCAAGTGGCATCGAACTTGGCTAAGTAGAACTCTAAATACATGCTTTAAAAAAGTATATAATAGTAATATTCAAGGGCACATTTCTATATTCCTTTGGTATGCATTTACAACAAAGATTCTGAGATTATATATTATATATTATATAATATATAATCTCCATAAATAATAATTAAAGATTCTGAGAGGGGTCAAATTATTTTACAGAATTGATTTGGGCAACTAGAGAACAGTGCATCTTAAATATTGTGGGAGATGGTATGGCTTTACTTTAAAAAGCCAGCATGCAAAGTGCAGACAAAGAAAAATATTAACTAGGACAATGCAATAAATGGGTGTAAAAACAGGATTTTAAAATTGTGATTAATCAGGATAATTTTTAGCCGATAACTGATAATCAGGCATAAGGGAAGGTGGTGAATTGAGACAGAAACAAGAGTGTAACCACCTAGCCACTGCACAGTGTTTCTGTGTGCATGCTGATCCTTAAATCCACAGTAAAAAGCATGCAGGGTAACAGCACCTGCAGCACAGGTGCAGATCTGTACTTAAATAGAATTCTGTAATCAAAAGGTGAAATAATGTGACAACTGATGGACATGGGAATTATGCTAATAGGTCTGTGAACTTACAGTAACTGATAATTGACAAAAGCCTATAAATGTCATTTTAGAACAAGTTGTTCTTGTTTTACTGAGATATATGCGGCAACTGTAACTTCATTAAGTTAGTGAATCAATGAAGTTTTATGGAACATGAAAATTGTCATGTGACCATCATAACTGAAAAAAGTCACTGTTCTCCAGATGCACAATTTTCCTAAATGTTGCATTACCATACCATCATTGTTTCAACATGCACTTTGTGTACAATGCACAAATCTTTTCAAACACACACGAATTCGAAGCCTTGGATTACACTCCCTGTATAATGTGCCACCTGCATTTACCACTAAGAAATTCTCTTAACATTTTTAACAGTGTTCAAAGTTCTCAGTCTTCCAGTTGGAAATCTTGTATAAAAATGCAACTGTCACTTAGTGCCAACATTATTTATCCAAGAGGAACCAAGTATTATCATAATTGGATAAAGCGTTTTCTACACACAAACTTTATACATCCTCAATGGTAGTGTAACAGGGCGAGGAGCCCTGTACATTTATTTATTTATTTTTGGAACGGGGTCTCCCCCTCCACCCGTGTATCATTGGTGTTATTTTGTATTTGTGTTTGATGATTTGTTTGTAAATGTATTTATTGATGGCGTAGCCGTGTATTGTTTATTGTTTTGTTTTTATTTAAACATGTTCTGGCAGAGGTGAGGTAGGCAGCTCGTCCTCTGACAGGAATAATTAAAAACCTTGAGCAGAAGGTGGCCACCTCCTGAATTAAGTGATTAATTTGTTGCTAAATCGAGAGATGGTCACCTGCATATAAACCTGCAGCTCTCTGCAGTCCGGGTGGGGTGTACAGAGGAGTGTACGGGAGAGCGAGAGGAGAGAGCAGCTGAAAAACAAAACGTATAGGATCAGTGAAGGAGATTGCCCAGACTGACCTGGGGTTTGTTGTATTGTGTGTTCGTGGTTTTGTTTTGGTTTAAACTTTTATTTTCAGTGTGAGCAAGTGTTTGTTGTGTTTAAATATTTATTTTATTTTTGTTTAAGTAAACAGCGCACGCTGTGCCTTTTGCCCTGCAGTACCTGCCTGTGTTTCTTCCTGCATCTGGCCTGACGTCACCACCCGGCTATCCTGTCACAGGTATAAAATATTATCTTTTCTTTGTAGTTTGCTTGGGAAACAAGAAATGCTGGTGGCATCTATAAGTTTGCAGAACTCATGTTTAAGATATTCACCTACAAAGTTACAATTGGCCACAGGCAGCTTTCTTATCTACAGCAGTTACTGTCAGCCTACACCTGATGCATCTCTCCGTGCTCAGATAAGGATGGTCTATCCCGGTTCTCCAGCTCCAAACCAGATGTGCTGTAAAGTAGTGAATGCTTCTTTATTTTTCTACAATACCCATCAATGGGATGGACGCAGGCACACATGATTTATCCATGATCCCTAATTATGCAAAAAAGACAATCTGTTTGCTAACACAGCATGCCATACAATACGCACCACTAAAAAGACACTTGTTTGTTTTTCTACCTGATAGAGTCATTTTCATCAGTTGCCTCAATTGGCAGTCATCCCAGGTTTACACCCTTCACTGGTCCTTTATCTGAAGTACAAAGTTTTGTACTGAGGGAACGTACGACAGATTGAAATGATTTTACCTTTGCTCTGTGGTTCGGTGTCTTTGTGAGCTGGATTTGCTTTCCTCTACCGACAGACAGTCTGTGTTCCTCTTCGTTGTTGAAATCTTTTAGACCCCCTGGGCTGGAAGGACAGTTTAGGCCTTGTTTCTCACTTACGATTCTTTTACCCTGCATTCAACAAATAAAAAAAATACAAACCACTTGCATACTGACAAACAAAAACAACTCCCCAACCCCAACAACACCACACATGTTCAGAAGCTGTATTCAAAAGCCAGTTAATATTGCGACCCCTAGGCCACATCATACCTTACAGTCAGGCCTCCCACATTCACTCAAGCATTGCTTCCCCAAATGAACAATTTGTTTTACTAGTTTTGTGACAACCTTGGGAACAATTTTTTATGTTTTATGAATTTTCTGTTATTCTTTTAGGGCAAAACTCCTTTTTGGGATAGTTTCAGATTATGAGATTCTCAGTTTTCTGAGCATTGCATTTTTGGTTTGTTTTCTTGAAAGTGACAAATAGTGTTATATAGCTCTGCATTAAATAACAAATATATTGAGAGGAGAATGGAAACCTGTACCTAACAAAACGAATGTGTATAGAACAGAAGCACTTCTGAAAAGGAAAATCTGTTTTATTTATTTCAGCAGGGATGTCTACTTTAAATTATGTTTGACACTTGGTGAACACAAATATGGTAATTTGTACTTTGAAACACATTTCAAGCAATATTAATAATGCGCACCAATCCTTACCTTTGTCTTGTTCGCCATTGTCACCAGCAGCTGCATCCTCTTCCCTCTGCCCAGAGTCAAAAGGTCTTTAACATCAGCATCCTCAAGCTCACTCACACCTCTCGGACTGGGAGGACACCCTGTCCCCTGCTTCTTCTTCACAACTCGGGTCTCCTGTTCATTTTAGAAGCAACTAATGAAACTACTGATCTAAGACATCCTGAATTCATTTTCTCATCCGAAAGGAGATGTGGCACAAGCGGCTAAATGGCATTCTTTTTTTGGATACCATTTAATAGGATCCGTAATATGTGAATAAAAAAGGTGTTAAAATAACAGCACACACAAAAAAACACAATACCACAGTATACAGTATCACGGCAAATAGGATTGTTAAAAACATGAGGCATTCATTACAGGTACACAATCAGTTTATACTAAACACTTTACAGTTTTAAGTAATGTTTAACTTCACTGAGCTGTCGTTTTAGACAAAATCTAGGTGGTCGGCAATGACCCCACAGCCGAGTCAATATTATTAAAACAAATAGGATTTTAAAATGATTTCCAAACGGCTTGAATGCAAAGCATGTTGTCTTTGTCATAACCCCAATACAAGTCAACTTACATGGGGAGACTTTTTAATAGTTATTGTCAGGTCCTCTGCTTTATCTTTTCGAGGGGTGTAAGACATTCCCTCCTGTTCTGCCCTCTTTTTGTCCTCTTCTACTTCCTGTAAAGGGTCAATATTTCAGTGTTAGAGAGATGGACACAACACCCAGTTCAAATTACAGGACACAAATATAACACAGAATGCTACAAACAGCAAAAGATTAAGACCCACTTTCCATTTTAATACTACTGAACTATTCCATTTTCAATATTCGTAATTCAACACCCCGTGAAATTCTCTTAAAAATGGATGAGATCACGTGACCTGCAGACAAGAATGGATGCCTGAGTCTCCTGTTCCTTTCTACCAGACAGCTTTTTTTCCTTTAATCTTTATCCAGGCATTTTTCAGCCACTTAATTCGATAAAAGTTATTATAAAATATCGGAGATGGCAATGAAACGTGATAAAGACATGAGTTCCTTACCATTAAAGAAAAAGTTAAAGGATATGATTACCGACCTCCCCGAGTCACAGTTGCGTGATACCGTTGCAGATTTGCTGAAACAACAGTCCCTAATGAGACAAGTGATTCAGGAAAAACTTCACGGTTTAACGGAGAGGCTCAGATCCTTGGAAAAGGATTTGAAAACATTTACTTCTAAGTTTGACAATACGCAGGTAACTGTTCGGGTGGTCAAACAGGAATCAGCTGAAACCAGACTCACTGTTGATAGATTGCAGGAGAAACTGGTCAGTAGGAGGACAAACAGCGCCAAAATAATCTAAGGCTTGTTGGGTTAGACGAGGGCGAAGAGAAGGATGACCCTATCAAATTCCTCCAACGTAATCTTCCTAAATGGATTCCGGCTTTGGAGAGTAGATCTATTGAGATCAAAAGAGCCCACCGCATCTACAGCGGAAAGAAAGGCCGTAGAAATAGGCCGCGCACCTGGATTTTCAAGCTGCTGAGTTACAACGACCGCAAGGCCATTCTCGCTGGAGTTCAGACCAGCTCCACCCTGCAGCACGGTGGCTGTTCACTTCGCTTTTTCCCGGATTACAGCAACGTCACAGCTCAGAAGAGACGAGACATGGACACAAGTGCTTTTTTTTTTTTTTTTTTTTTTCCTTTGGTGCTAGGTGTATAAGGTTAAAAAATAATAAGCCGATATACGGATATTTTTTGTCTTGTGGTTGACTTGGAGTCGGATGGGGGTTTAGAGACCAGAGCATTACCTTGCTGTGTTGAGGGGTCACAAATCAGTGAAGTTTTATGCTTTTGGCAGATAAGAGAGTAATTAATATGTTAGTAAGTTAATAAATTAGTAAGTTAATATGTCTCAGTGCTGAATTCTACAAATATGTTCTTTATTGTTGTTCTATTTGCTAGTACTTGCCTACAATTATATTGTACTGTTCTGCATACCATATCTGTCCGATATCTATTTTAACTGGTATATTATCTTTTCACACAATGTTTCAAAGGATCTGGGGGTGACGACTCAAACTTAGTGAATATGGGAGAAAAATTAACATACTGCCAATATTAATTTCGGATCATTCCCCTGTACTGTGTAATATATTACCTACAATACGCCCTCCACGTGCAAAGAGATGGCGCTTTAATACTTCTCTTTTACAAAAATTCAGAGTTTATTACACAACTTAATAATAAACTACAATAATTTATTAAATTTAATCTCAGTTCTGCTAAGAATCCTCAGGTTCTTTGGGAAGTTATTAGGTGTTTTCTGAGAGGTAATTGCACTGCATTTTCTTCCCATATACACACCTCTAGAAACAAACAAATTATTAACCTTGAAACCCAAATTCAAATTTTAGAGAAAGTACAGAAGCAGGCTTTTTCTGATGATAGAGCAAAACAACTAAATATTCTCAAAACCGAATTTAAATTCCTGACGTTGTCGCAAGCAGAATTCCTCATTCATCGCGCCAATCATAATTATTATTACCACTGGGAAAGACCTAGTAGATTACTAGCTCTGAGACTAAAGCATAATGAATGTTTGGCAGCAATCAGCGCAATTAAAACTGTAAATAATGTATTGGTTACAAAACCTAATGAAATTAATAAAACATTTCAAGAATACTATTCCAAATTATATACATCAGAGATTACTACAGATCATGCTGCTTGTAAAAATTTTCTAAGTGAACTAAATCTACCTAAACTGGATCCTGATCAAAGTAAACTTTTTGATGCACCTATTACCTTAGAAGAATTAAAACAGGGAATTAAATCTATGCAAAAGCATACGTCTCCGGACTCAGATGGCCTCCCCCCTGAGTTCTTGCTAGCAATATGGGATATAACTGGTCCTCTTATATTGAACTCTATAAACTACGCTATTGAAACAGGCTCTTTTCATAGGGGCCAAAATACAGCCTTAATCTCTCTATTATTGAAAAAAAAAAGATCCAAATGAATGTTCCAGTTATGGTCCAATTTCCCATATATGCACGGATGCAAAGCTCTATGCTAAGGTCATGGCTTCTAGATTAGAACAATATATTGGTAGTTTGATCCACTTTGATCAAACAGGCTTCATGAGAGGGCGTCTAGCTTCTGACAATATTTGTAGATTACTACATGTCATTTGTGATGCTGCCTCCCACTCTGAATCTTGTGCAGTTTTTTCCCTGGATGCGGAAAAGGCATTCGATCGAATTGAGTGGCACTACCTCTGGTTGGTCTTGGAATGCTTTGGATTTGGTCCAGGTTTTATTCATATGGTGCAACTGCTATATAACAATTCTTTGGCATCTGTGATGTCCTCTCTCCCCATTGCTATTTGCTCTATCGTTGGAACCGCTAGCTCAAGCTGTTAGACAAAGTACAGATATCTCTCCAATAACAACCGCAGGCTCAAAACATTACATTTCTCTTTACGCAGATGACATTCTTTTATCTTTCAAATATTTCAGAATCAACTCCTCGTTGTCTAGCACTGTTTACCAAATTTGGCAGTATGTCTGGTTATAAAATTAATTGGGCTAAATCAATTTTAATGCCTCTAAATCTAGCTACAAAGAATGCAGTACTCCCTATTACAATCCCAACTGATAATAAATTTACATATTTGGGAATACATATTCACCCCTCTCTGCAACTTAGTTACACTACTTTATTCAACAAAATTAAACAAGACCTGCAGAGCTGGTCTCCCTTGCATTTATCTTTACAAGGCAGGATAGCCACGATTAAAATGAACATATTACAGAGAGTTAATTATTTTCAATGTTACCCCTATCCTCATATCCTAGTTTTTTTAAGGAAGCCAATTCTATTATATCTAAATTTATTTGGAATGAAAAAACGTCCCTGCATTCGTCTAACTGCAACGCACAAAGGTCAATGGAGGATTGTCTCTTCCTGATCTTAAACTATACTATTGAGCTTTTCAAGTTAGAGCCTTAAAAACATGGACGCAATTTGGAAGCAGTTATAGTTCACCCACATAGACTTCAGGACTTACTATTTACTGGCATCCCCAAGAAAAACTTAAATTACAAATTTGGCCCTATTGTTGCAAATTCAAAATACTTGGTACGATGTGGAAAAATTTATGGGAGGTCCATTTAAGTTTTCTCATTCTTCTCCTATTTGGAATAGCTGTTCATGAGGGACAGTCTCAACTATCTATGGACACTTGCTAAAACAAACATGTAATACTCTGACAGTTACAAAAATTTGGGAGCGTGAAATGGAAAAGCTAGGCTTTTCTCCTGATTGGGACAATGTATGGAACAATAAGTTTTTAGCTTCCAAGAACCCAGCTCACCAATTAATACACTTTAAACTTATCCATAAAGCATATGCTACTCCATCCATACTTTTTAAAATGAAAAGGATCCCTAGTCCGCTCTGTGCAGTTTGCCAGACTGGTGCTGTGGGCACATACCTACACATGTTTTGGGAATGTCCGATTGTGGCTGCGTTCTGGGACAGTGTAGCTCAAACTATTACTGAGCTGACGGAGGTTCAGATCATAAAAAAAATCTGGTTGTATTTCTATTGAATGTTCACTCCTCCCTGGGCCTTTCTCTACACCAGAGCAGGATACTTCTGGAAGGGTTAACTGCAGCCAAGAAATCAATTTTACGGGCTTTGGCTAGACCCTACTTATGATTGCTACCTGGCCCTCGGACTTTAGAAGCATTGTTTTTTTGGAATACTCCACAGCCAGGGTTAATAAGGCACACCTGAGAACTATACAGACATGGAGTGCAACTGCTGCCAATTTGGCTAATCTGATGTTTAAATGACATGGGCTTCCTTTCCATTACCTTCATACTAGCTTCTATTTTTGGTATGTAATTTTATTTTTAGATAACATTGTAGTAACTTTTTCTTAGTTATTCTATTATTATTTTAAATGTGCAAGCATTGGCAATGTTGCAAATAGTTTATTATATTTTGTTTTGCTTTGTTTCTGTTATTAAAAAAAAAAAAAAAAAAAAAACAATTGATCACAAAAAAATTCTCTTAAAAATGCACAATCAAAACAAGGTTCAGTTAGTTAGCTTTTTTTATTAAGCAATCAATAAAATGCATTTGCTAAAGTTAGCCTAACAAAAGCAGTGTCAAACTTAAGATTTAATTTGAGATATAATTAAGATGTTGCTGCTTGCTGGACCATATAACATACAGTTCCCTTAATTGGGAGTATCTAGATTTGATGGCCTACAGTACATTTGTATAAGTTTTCCAAGACTGTCACTGACTAAACATAAAAAGCCTACTTGATATCTCTTCATTAAGGCCTCGTTCTTTTTTCTTAATGCCACAATCTTCTTGTCCAATTCTGCATCCTTCTGGTCTTTCTGTTTTAGCATGACATCCGGTGGATTATTCTGAAAAGGAGTGAACACAATTGTAAACCAAGAACCCAGGAATCATCCAAAGTCCACAGGGAAGTTATTTTATTACAGTACTACCCATGCCAGAGGACTTGGCAAGATATGCTTCTTCCTTTTTGTCCCAAATAACAAGTATCTATTGTATAGCAAGGTGTTGAATGTTTACTTTTTTTTTAAGTCACATAAAAGTGGTTCAAACAGTTTTCATTACTTGGTAATTCAGCAAGCAGAATTTCAATGAAGAAACAAGACACTTAAATATTAGATCATGTCAGATTACTAGGATCTAAAGATTCTTGCAAAATGGCATTTATTTTCATTCTGTGTTCAAATCAGATGTACAGTACATTAGAATTAAAAAAAAAAAAAAAAAAAATACATTAAACATGTAATAATTTAATATTAGTCAATTGTTATTACTGGGGGACAGTGCAGAAATAAATGGAACACAACAATGCCTGCACATTAATCTACATTTTTATTAAATCGTTAGGCTAAGGGATAACTGCAGTTGCAAAATGATTCTGCCCCTAACCTACACACCACCCAGGAGAGAACACCAAGCTGTCAGTGTTGATTTATCACACTTGCCAGAGAACGCATCTCATCTCCACCTATAGCAGATATCAGTCATATTATGTGATAAACGTCACTTTCAGAACCAGTACCCTATTACAGCATTGAACTTCAGCTTCTACAATAAGTTGCCTTGACATTCACAGTTATTCACACAGGGAAGATTGGAGGGCTGGGAATTAATTTACACTAGGAAAATATTGGAGGTAGGTGCATTCATTTATAAATTACAGAAATATGTGATACAGATTGGACTGTAGATGGAACTGACAGCAGCCCAGTTTGATAAAGGAATGAGAAATTGAGTATTACAGTAGTTTCATGGTGCAAATGGAAACGCGACATTTTATAACAAAGCAGACCCATTTCCATGGGAAGAGGACCCCCTCTTGATGGAAAAACAATAGCGTCTGACCCGTGCTAGAATCAAAGTTCACCTCTCATTTACATGAAGAATGTGTTGTTACAACAGAGACAATTTTCACATTATTTGGCAATTCAAATGACCTACCAAGGGAGAAGCAAGGTAAATTACACTTTTTAGCAAAGAAATAAAGTGAACTTTGTTCCTGTAGGGAGAACTGTAATAACAAAAATGTACTGTGTGAAGATAATTTTCCTTTCACTGCATGCAGGAAAATGCTTTGAGGGAAGAGAAAACACAGGTTTTATTCATTTACAAAAGATGCACACAAAGTAAAAGGCCTACTTGTGAATTCGTAATTAAAAGTTTTTGAACGAAAGGTTTGTTACTGAGTAGTACAAACAAAACAAGCAGCTTCACAGCATTATTTAGGTTTATTCTGGTCTGTTAAACTTCTGTGATAAAAGCAAACCATCTACCGTGGTACTGCATAGAGCATTTGCAACAATATTTACTGATGTAAGTGCACAACTTAGAGAAACCTTAAAATAAATGTCCATTCATGTTTAAACTGTGCTTTCCAAAGTGTAGCCTTTTTTAGCAGAGCTCAATCAGGGGTCAGTACTGTCAAAAAATAGGTGTCCATGACTCCTAGGACATACATTCATAATTGCATTGTTTGGTTTCCGTCAATCATCTGAAAGTCACACCTGATATAAATGGGGTTGAAATGCAAGTCTCTCTGTATGCCAATTCATTTACCAGGTACTTCAGAGCAAGGAAAAAAAAAAAAACAGGATTACAATATAATTGGTACAGCGAGTGTACTTCTATTTAGTGGCTAAGGCAAGAGCTTAAAGTGATGTACTGTAATTTTTCTACAGCTGTGAAAATATGAAGACAGCATCTCAAATAATGTATGATATAGTAGTACGTGAAACAGTAGCAGTGGTTACCCAGATTGACAATGACACAGCTTCCTTTACTGGGATACTTAATTACCAGAGTGATTTGAGCAGGTTGCTTAATTAAATGTACAACACAGAGGTGACACCAGGGGCCTGTGGTAAGGGATCACTGAAACATTGATATTTTAAGTATTGAGATTAGTCACCTCTACTGATGCCCACTCATACCATTATTACTCACGAGCAGCAAGACTGTTAGCAACAAAGGTCCCCCGCCACGGTCGTACTGTAAATACAAAATTAGAACTATTAGCATCATGAAAAAGTAGACCACCATGTTGATCAACATCGTTTGCACATGTGAAAAGAGACACATCTGGGCAGACAGTTTCCTCCATTTACACCCTACTCATTCTGATCCTGTTAAAAAAAAAAAAAACATTATTTTAAAAAACACAATCGGACATGCAATTCACTAGCAGTAAATACTTACAGTAAAAATGCAAGTCTGACACACACATGCTTGCCTCTACTATATCTCTGTCACTGAGAATGTATCCTCAGTTGGGGACAATTAAGGATTGTTTTGTATCTTTGTATATGGGAAAGTAAATCATAATTTCTAATTAACCACCAACTGTGCATTTACTAGTAAGGTGAACCTACAACTGTACCTACCCCACCTCTTCCCACAAGTGTTAGTAGTGAGAATTGCCAGGATGAGGAATCGAATCTTTCTGACAAGCACTGAACATGTACCAAATTCACACTAACTAAATAACGTCACTACAGTGCTGTTTTCAATAGATGTTAAATGTGCATTTCAAAACCAACAAGCCAAACAAAATTCTATAAAAGATTTAAATAAAATATGCAATGCAGGTTAATAAATTGAATGTTCAGATGGTTAAAGACTTATTATTTTTTTTACTCCAGTGCAAAGCTTGTGGAACTGAGCAATATTAACTCTAAACCATTTTAAAAATAATACATTCTCTTTTAGCCCCGGAAAAACAAGGCAACAGCTGGTGAAAAAGTTGTCAACACTGTATCCTTCTCATGCAAGTTACTCTTTGTCAATAAATAGTACCCTCCTAACATGCAGAACTCTTATGAAATTATCAATACATCCTATAGATATTGTCCCCTCCCTAAGCCACCAAGTATTCCCCAAGTCAATGGAGAGTGCTATCCAGTCTGCTGGTACTACAAAAAGCGTAGGACATCTGCTTCTTGCCTGCTACCAGTACAATAAAAACACCACAGTTATTAAAACGCTTCCCCAACTACAAACTTTATAATGACTGTCAAGCTTCACTAACAATATAAACACATTACATAACACTGTATGGGCACAATATTGACTGCGTTACTACAGAAGCTTTCTCTGAGTATGTAAAACACCATTCTGACCTTTAGATTACATCTATTGTTTAAATGTGCATCTTTGTAATGGCCAGAGCTTGTGGTTTCATTTCCATGCTGGGGAATGACCTAGAAACTGGTCCTATGTACCTATCTGGTCTCAATGGAAAGTAAAAAGCATCTGTTGTAGCAAAAACTACTGTGGAATTTGCCACTAGGTTCCTGAGGATGAAAAGAATAAAGGCTTTAAAATTCAGAAAGCGAAACTGCATCTCAGAGCGACACAGGAATAAAGAAACAAATAAGACCTTTGTTGGCGAACTGCTGAAAGAGAATCCAACAGGGTTTCTGGATAAGCAAGTTAAATAATGTTTAGGCATACGCACAATTTTTCATAACTTTTGGCAAATGATGTTTAATAACCCTTTTCTTTTACAACCATAGTATTTAAGGCTTATAAAGTAGTCACCAATTTAATTCCTTATTGAATATATAAATATAAGTGTGTGTAAAAAACAATTACAGGCAGGTTTAATCCAAAGACTTATACGTCCAGTACTATAAAAAATTTTATAAAACTTTATGGAGTGTGTAGGCGGAAAGGTTTAGGTAGACAAACTTTCACTGGAAACTGAGATTTTGCCAAAGTTTTGCGGTCAGAACAATTAGGCCTCTGCGTGTTAAAACACACAAGCTGCATTTACTGACACATGCTTAAATCAGGACAGTATCACCAATGTTGAAAGGGAGAGTGATACTTCTCTGTGGGAACGGCATCTCTCCCTACAGCGCCAGACACTTTCACAGTCAGCTGTTACTAAAGTAAAGAAGCTGAGAGACATAGAGACACGTCTTGAACTAGCATTGGTTGGCTAAACTACAGAGGTGCTTGCAGTCCGGCATTCCCAACATTCAGCAGACCAGCTGTGGGCAGAAAAATCAGCTCGGAAAAGCCAATCTAGACATGGCTGGCATAACCACTCCCCTCCCCTCCCATATGTAGCTACCCGACAAAATAAAAACAGATCATAAATGCCACCCTGTGTCTTTCTAAATCTCTACTGGTAGAATCTTTAAGATTTACAAAATTAAAAAAAAAAATAGTAGCACTCACAGCTCTGTGCATTTGAGATGTCAGCGGCGAAAACTGGGCTTCTTCCAAATGAGAGCTAGCTGGGAGAGGCATCAGGCAGGCTTTTGCACAGCTTGCTGCATGGAGTCAGGGAACATGCTTTGATTACAAAAAGCCAAGTTGGGCTGGCAGCCAAGAGCCCAGGCTGGCTTTGACAAATGTACGAAGTCCTGTGAGCATATTTCACACTGCCTGCCACTCCTGCAAATGCTCTCGGTTAAAATTACCCCCCACACCAGCTCCAGGCCAACCCCCTCCCCAGCTACGTTTTAAAGGGACACAGAATAATTCAATCCTTACAATTAAAAGTAGTCTCTCAGAGATGACTCATAATGAAAGCCTCACTTCAATCTGTTTAGATGGTTGCATTCCTGATAAAATATGTGTTATAATAACTTCCAGCACATTTACCGCCAATCAAACTTGCTCACTAGCAAAGCATCATAAGGACTTAATTGAAAGCAATTAATGATTTTAATTTTCAAACTGAAAAGAGAGAAGAAAAAAAATAAAACACATATAAAAAAAAAAAAAAACATTAACATGGAGGCACATTCAGAATAAATAATAATTGGTATAATTATTATTAATTCCAAATTTAATATTAAACAGCATATATGTAGAGTTGCTATTATTTCACTACTCAATGCAGAGAATAAAATAAAAAGGACAAAGCTTTATCACATATTTCTTGTCAACAGGGTCAACTGTGTTCTAGACAGTAAAAGTACATTTAAAAGTAGAAGCCCACAATAATATATATATAATTTCTAGACGGTAACATCTTGGCAAGTGCATTCATCAGTTTAGCATTTCTTATAAATTAGACAAAATCCATGTTTCTATTACACATCAACAAAACATACCTTAAAATACCTTCAAGATCACTCAAATTGAGAGAAAAAAGTGGTTTCTTTACAGTAGTACTTCAAATGTGTACTTATTTTAAGACTTGAACAGGTTATTAATACACAGGAAATAAAGACATACTGTACTTGGTTCCTAGAAGAAGTCCATTTGATGTCCTGAAAGCTTGTTTCCAATCATTTGTATCTGTTTACCAGCTACTTAAATATACTATAATATACCAAATATACTATATTATAATATCTTGCTTTCCCTTCAAAGGCATTTCGGTGGCCTGAGCACAAGGGGGCTTTTGCTGTCTGTCTGTCTCCGAGGAGACGCAAAGTGTTGAACTGAGTCACACAGGATTTCCCATAATAGCACACACACAGTTTACGCTGGATCTACTCCGAGTTGCCATACATTCTTAATGAGCACGAGACAAAGCGCAGGCTACTGAAAAGAACAAGGCACTTGCGATTAAAAAAAATGTCTGGAGTACTGCAAGGAAAACAAAAAAAACATGCAAGCCTTTATATAAGCCATTATATTATAACTTATGGTTCTCCAAAGCCATAGAAACTCCCCATGGGGTGAGATGAACTCACAAACCAGTGAAATAAGAAAAAGATTATATAAACAAAAAATATCAAAAGAATAAGAATATGTGTGTCTGTGTGTGTGTGTGTGTGTGTGTGTGTGTGTGTGTGTGTGTGTGTGTGTGTGTGTTTTTGAAGCAGATTAAAATCAGTTAAATTCCATTGATATGTTCCTGTGCCTCTGTCTTGGTGGAGTTCCCAGTTGTGTACTATAACTGATGTAGACTATAACTGATGACAACATGATGAAGTATATTTCTGGAGAAAGAATCAGACAAAAGAACAAAAGAAACAGCACCACAGCCATGAGTGCCAGAATGTCACATAAGAAACTCACGGATGCACATATACATTTTGCAAACCTTTTAAGGATCTTAGAATTAAAATGTTTAGCAGTAGCATACCAGTTTGATCCATTTCTGTTTTTACTCATATATACCTGATCTGGTTATCTATAGTGTAGATACTGTGGCTAATCAAGCTCAAAGTAAATCCTAGAATGGGTGAAACGTCTACTTTCCATCCATACCAAAATCAAACAGTAACATGACCAAAGTGTGCATAGTATTAGGTCACATGTATACAAAAATGAATCTTTTTTTTTTTTAAATGTAATAAAAAAAAAATTCAAGGGTACTGTTAAATGAAGAGTATGAAGTGTGACTCACTAAGATTTAATTGTAAAGAATAGCTGTTAACCCAGGCAGAGAAACAGATTACTGATAATGATAGAGGGATTTGATAGAATTTCAATCTTAATATTTGCTTTTCATTTATGCTCTTCATTGGATCTTCAACTGGAAGCTTGTTCTTAATATAAATCCTTGTGCAAGGTTACTGATTTCCACAGGGGTGCATGCACTTTAAATAAGAATGAATTTCAGATCCGCCATGGCAGGAAAAAGGCCTTGTGGCTCCTCAGTCTATTTAAACCCCTTAAGAACCAGGCTGATGAAAAATGAGTCAACTGCATAGCTCTTTGAATAATTCCATGCTTTACTTTGAGCTTCACAGTGAAAAATCAAAGAAAGTACAGAAGTTACAATCTAGGTTTGTGATTAAGCTTACATTACAATCTGGAGTAGTTCAAACTGCTCTGCAGTAGTCATCCCTCACATAGAGAAACATTTGGTTAATCAAAATAGGTATTTCACCACACTCTTTTCATGACTGACTTCAATGTTTTACTATGTATATAATCCAGCACATACATTTTTTCTGTATGCTACAAAAAAAAAAAAAAAAAAGACAAATGTAAATGGCAGTATCATCAGGATACCTGCATAAATAATAAAGCTTTTTTCAGGCACAGTCAGCTCCTTTGTCCACACCTCTATCTGATCATTGGGAAGTGGAAAAAAAACCATTTGCAATTATAATGGCTAAAACTGATAGCAAATACTCTAGGACCATTTAAATGCATACATTGTATTTTTTATTAATAGAGATGTAACTGCCATTTCTAAGAACTGTATGTCTTAAATAATGTCACTCTGACACACACTGTATGCCTTTACTGTCACATGTTACAGTATAGCCTCATCAATCATTATTTTATATTGCGTATTTCATACCAAGGCATCCCAAATCGCTTCACAGTAAAAAGAAGTATACAACATAAAAATAAAAACATTAATACTAAAACATTCAAAATATGTACTAAAAAAATTATCTAAAAACAATCCAATACAACACTATAACAGAGCACGTAAACAGTGTTATACATGTCTACAAACAGTCACTTTTTTGTGTAAAAATGCAGGAATTAAAATTTGAGCATCAGATTAACCAATGTTCCGCAGAAGGTAATACTTCACTACAGCGGAGACACGAGGCTTCAGTCGAAGGGCGGAATCCAACAAAACGCCAAGGCTTTTCACACTTTGTACAATCAAGTAAAAATATTGGGCGAAAATGCTTTGGCAAGAACTGTCAAATCTGTAATGGCCACTCAACGGACTGTGTGAAGACAAGAAAATACCAGTCACAAGCCGTTTTGACCAAGTTGCTTGAATAAAGATTGTTTTAACACCCTCACATCGGCCATTTCTTTTTTTAGTAGTTCAAGGTTGTGCCATTATTATTCGTAATTTTATTTATTTATTTATTTATTGGGGGGGTATTTCCCCCAATTTTTAAATGTAATTTTATTTTATGTAGCGTTGTACGCCACTAAGGTCTTTTAGGCCGCGGTAGCCAGTGCAGCAAATGGAAACAAGTTTACATATATTTTTTTACTCTTATTAAAAATTAATTTTAAAACTGTATGCTTATTTACCTGGTTGCCAATAACCCACGTAGTCGTGAGTCATGGAGACTCAATGATGAAATGCACCAGGCCCCGCTTTCAGATGTGCGTAGATTTCTGTTCCTATAACGGCTCACTCGTAGCCTTGCTTTTTGAATGTGCTTGGCAGTGCTGAATGTTTTAAAGGTGTAATGCCCTGCTTGAGTCTCATGCACCAGTTGACACTGAAACTCTTGATGCATTCTGCTATAGTTTAGTCACGTGGGCAGTCAAAATATGCTGATTTTGTTGAGCTCTTTATAAATACCAATCCCGTTCTATTACCTGCATTAGGAGGGGGTTACTGTACAGCTACAAGCTCTTACAAGCGCAGGTCGCAATGAATTATATATTCTACAGGAAATACGTTTTTTTTTTTTTTTTTTCGTTTAAAATACACTACTAGCAAACCAGAATGGCGATGACGCTTTCTAATAAAATAGTTAATAACACCGTGTAACATTTTTTTTTTTTTTTTTTTGTTCCTGGGTAGTAAGTGTTATTTCCTAATTGCTTGTGCCTCACAAGCATAGAAAATGGCTATTATTCCCCACAAACTTTGCTTTTGTGACCAGGACAGTGATATTTCAAAATATCACTATTTCCAATGGGAAAACGGGCAAATGTGTGTCTTTTCGTTCACATAAAGTCAGAAAAAAACAACATATGAATCCAAATTAGCATGTATTTATACTAAAGTAATACAAAAATGACTACAAAAGATTTAGAAGTGAGTAGTTTTTCGAGATTTACGATTATACTGTATTTACACATAAGCAATTAGGAAAGTAAAAACAAAAAAACATTCATAACGATTGCAAACGTCGTATAAATGCAAGGGGACAGTACAAAAACCAACACTAATAATTAAAGCTGAAATGGTTTTGAAACAGTAATGTGTTCATTACTATACATTGGAGTTACAGCTTAGTAAATATGTAATTTACTAAAAATTAAACCCCAAATTAAACCAATTTTGAACAACATGCAATTCCATGGTGTGTTACACTTTTAAAAAACAGGTTTAAAAATCCCTTTTCCACAAGGTGGCGCTTGATCACTGTTTGCAGCTGAAGAAAATGGCATTATGGGAAACAACATGTGAGTGATGAAACAAGAGACCTGAAACTAACTTTTGAGAGAGGGTCTGTGATATAAACAGCCCGTCTTTCACTTTTGCCACAGCCCTAGTTCAGTAAGCATTTTTTATAATGTCTGCCATTTTTGTGTTGCTTCATAAAATACACTTTACTGTTAACACACATAAGACATGTTTCTGTAAAAGCCATGTGTCACAGTGTATAGAATTGTGTGAATTTCAAAGCTGAGGCCCCTTTTTCAGTATAAGCCCTGATAGGCCACTTGCCATCCGAAAGATTGTGGAGGGTCTATTTCTATCTGTAAATATTTTTGGTCGCTATGCCAACAGTCACAAGGCAGGTGGGAGTAACTCAACAGCGACATCACCAGATTCTTCACTGACTTCACAATAAGAAGTTATAGTATGATGAGGATATATCCAGAGGAGAATTATCTCTCACAATTCCAACAAGCAGACATAAACTTTGAGAAGAAAACACTTTCAATCACTCCCAACAATTATACACAGACCTATTTTACCAGGCTTTTTTTATCAATATCAGGAAGCCAAATGAAACCTTCAAATGTTTCAAAATTTAGGTAACTAAAGCTAACTGCACAGTTTCATGCCTTTCCATTTACAGTGTGCCACTGTCCCAAACAAAATGGGTGGGTAGGGTAGGAGTTTCTCTTGACAGCTTTATTTAGTTGACAGACTGCATTCTGCACAGACGACACTTTTGTCACAAGGATCTTGGTCACAGAACAATGCTGCTTTCTTACAAGAGGCTCTCTGCTATACTCCAGTTCATTCAATAGATTTTAAATGATAATCCACTTGTCAGAAACACTGGTTTCATTTCAATAATGTTGTCCTTTTTCTTAATTGATTCATTCTAAATCAGCTTAATTCTGCAAAATAACAGGATTTAATACAGGAATGATCCACTGACCTTTATATGTTACACGTTATACATTACTATGTTCAAAGCACAGTGTGAGAAAGCACTTGCAAGCACAGTAAATCATACATACAGAAAGCATGGTCAGCCATGTAACTACACTTCAGCAAATGGTTCATTGCATATTAATGAAATACTTATTTATGACACTCAAAATAAAGAGCTACCACAAGGTTAACTGCGGCAAAGCACTTCTTGTTTTTTAAAGAAATCCATGGTTAACAACCTGCATGTCCATCTTTAAATGACACCTGCTGTAGTTTTTTCATCATTCAATGGAATGGGTAAAGGGTAATTCTCTTACAGTGTGCCTCCGAGGATTAAGATTTTCATGGTAAGTGATACCAAGTGCATTCTTGTTGATGCATCTGTTTTAACTGTAGGAGTTGATGCTGTGGAGCTTGTTTTGTTCTATCTAATACTTTTACCACTGAACTGAACTTGGCCGGTGTTCTTCAGTCCTTCTCAGCATTTCAAACTGGGTAGAAAAAGAAATGAAGACAATTACTCTTATAGACGGTTATAGATTTAAAAAATCCATAGCACATAAAATAGTAATACAAATAAGACTTATAATAATAATAACAGAAAGAACATCTTTAAATGACTACTGTAAATAACCAAATGATGAAAACAGCAGCAGTCTTTAATCATACACTATCCTGAGACTTCATTAAAAAATATGTTGTTGGTCAGAGGATGCACTGTAGAGAATTTTAAAATATTTTGCTCATACTTCAATGGTGGATGACATTACCAGGTGAACCCAGGGCAGGGACAGACATGCATTAAAATGTAAGTCATCTAACTGGGAGATGAAGGCTGCAGCTTCATCTAAATGCAAAACATACTGCAGGACACTGGTGTTATCATCAAGCAGGGGCATTGCAATACTTTTTCACAAATGTTTAACCCATGTACTATTTAAATACTTCATTAATAAAGAAACTGTCTAAGACCCTAGTGTTCTTAAACATCAGTCAATGGCCATTTCATGATGATCAGCCTTTATTGTATTTTAATCATGAAAGCAGGTCTTGAAAAAAAAAAAAAGTTTATATTCTTCAAATTACTCCTGAGTTAATTAGCAAATATTAGCCACAGATTGTTGTTGTTTTTTTAACATGACTACTGTCTACCATACATTCAGTGAAAGAATGGCTGGTGCGTCCCTTGTAAATGTCACTTGGTACCAAAAATTATTCAGACAATTTATCGTAACTTTCAATACCCATATGTCTATATATTGCAGTTTATAAATCACATATGAGAAATCAACCAATCACCATTAAGGCGTCAAAATTCTAGTACATCTTATCTTGTATCCATGCATAGAAAACACAACTCAATTCAAAAGTGAAAAAAATAAAATGTTTTTAATTTGTTCTTTAATTTGAAGAACATTTGCTTAAAATGTTCTTCAGTTTGCTGTCCTCTCCTTCCAACTGCACACAATGACTCATCTGCTGCAGTAAGAGGCACCCTACACATGATGTACAACGATAACTTATTATAACCCGTTCACTTTTAATTTATTGTAATGTCTACATTTTCAGAATAAGAGAACAAAAAAAAAAAAAAAAAAATTTATGAGGTGGTTCACAGCTCCTGCATTTATACCATGTGTCTCTATACATTACAGTTTTTTTTTCAAGTAAACTTGTAACCTGTTTCGCTGATGTTATATACTTTCTCTAAAATAGCTTTATAATACATTAAAAATATAAATAAACAAACCCGCTTTAAAAATGTGTTTCTTTGAAGTACGTAGAATATATTTGAATATGCCGTGCCAGGCTTCCACAAAACGTTATTTGTCTAGTTTTTAAAATGTGTTACTGTACTCATCCTCAATCATTTGAACTGCATGTGATTAAAAATGAATAATGGCCTCTGTGGTAAACTTTTCATCCTTGCCATTCTGCTCTGAAAGTGAATTTAGAAAACAAACTGCTTATTGAAAAACACCAAAAAAACAGAACTGAGCTGTGCTTTCAGAAAAGCATTATCACTTTTACATATCAGTGACCTGAATGCTTGTGTTTGTTAATGTTTCAAAGCCAGTTTACCACAGTTTAATAACAGTTTACCACAGTAAATCTGCATGTTAACCTTGAAGTTTTCCTATGGGTTTGCCATGGTTATATTCTGCATTTATTATGCATTATTACTTTTCTTTATCATACCACTCTGCACTTTACCATGCTTTCATTATGCTTTCCTTTGCTGTGCTGAACTATGGTAAACTTTTATAAGGGCGTTGATCTTAATATATTCCATTTATTTTTCAATATATTCCATTCAATTATTTGCTTGCTCATGTCACTGTGTGAGGAGAGCTTAATGCTTAAGAATATGTATTGCAAATATACTGTATTATAGGATAAACAGAAAAAATGACTGCATAAGGCAAAAATATTACTTTTGGAGTGAAGACTTAACACACTTGTGATTATATCCCCTGCTGGTATATGGTTTAACTTTCCATCAGACATTGTTCTTTGTTTATTCTCTTAGAACCATCACATGTCCTCTTTTTTATCTACTTGAGAGCCTGCTGGTGTGAAAAGTGTTAACTGGAATTTGAGAATGTGTTCCAAAATGGTCAGAGATATATTGCTTCAAAGAGCAATATTTCACAATTACAGAACATGATGGAAATTGTGGTCACATTTGCAAATGGTTTTATGGGTTCTGATTATCAGCTGAACAGCAAAGACTGCTTAACAATTGTAACGACAGCATATGCTCTGTATCTCCCAACTGGTCCCCTTACTTCTTTCAGGCTAAATATCTCACTGCCTTGTGACCAGCAGCCTCTCCCTTTGACAGACCCTCTGGGATCAAGCGCTGTCTCCCACAACTGAGGTTCATTTTAGGACATCAGCACCACCCACAGAAGGAATGAGAAACTATTACCAAAGAAAAAAACACCTCATACTCAACTTGCATTCTGTGAGATACATGCCACAATGCGTTGGAGGAAGAAAATTGTATTGCAGGCGAGGTTAAAAAATGATATTGCACGGCCTAATTGATTTTGCTAGTGACATGTTCACCAAAGGGGAGGGCTGTTCAAATTCCACAACATCTCTTCAGATGTTCTGCGACAGTATAAATACAAGAGAGAAACCTGATGCAAACTAAATCTAACCAGTGTTCAGGAACAGGTAAGATATCTATCTCATAGCACTTCAGCCACTGTTAGGATTTTTTGGGGGGTATTTTTTACATTATAAGAATGTATTGTCAATTTGTAGCAACTGAAGTTTGATATAATTTGAGTGCAACTGTTCTATAACTACAAGTATAATTTTGTAATACTACTAGAAATTAGAGTTTGTAATTTAGTATGGGTTTGAAATGTGTGAACTCCAGCAATGAACATCTGGGTATCCAGTAAGAAACAGTGTAGGGGAAGCTACTTTTAAAAAGTAATTTGTTACAGTTACAAGTTACTGGAACACAATTGGAACTAGTTACAGTTACAAATAGTTACTTTTTAGGCACAGTTTATATTTTACAGAGACATTTTATTCTGGCTGCAGCTTGAATTATTCATTGAAGATCCACCTATCAAAGCTAACCTGTTCCTTCCTCTGATGCCATTTTCTAAAATCATGATAGGAAACGTGTGTTCATGTTGCAGTAAGGTTTGTCTTGCATTGTTGAAGCGCTTTCTGATTCCCATGTTATGCATCAGACATATTTTTTTTAAATGTCTGAAAAGGCAACCATTAAAGTAACGCATTACATAGGCTGTATTGAGAGAAGTTGAAATAAGCTTGTAAGTTTTATTGAGGGTTTAAAGTATATGCAACATTCACTATACCAAAACCACTCAAGATATAGCAAGAAATACAAAATAACAAGGGATATCCGTCAAAATAACATATATCTGTTTTAACCCACCGTGGGACCACAAAATGGTATACCAAATACAACACTAAATAATTTTCAGCAGAAAAGTGAATGTGAATATCACAAGGTCTCTTTCAGTACAAAAACTAAAGACCACTTTTTATATTTGAAATATATATGATTACAAAACAAATGCTTCTACAATTTTATTGAGAACCTCTGAGTTTGTTCCATATGCAGCTGTCTGAAATCTAGGTGTGGTATGCATCTGCAAGAAAACAAATGTAAAACTCTCCAACATCCCCAATATGTTAACATATGTATCATACTATCTATCTATCTATCTATCCATCTATATATATATATATATATATATATATATATATATATATATATATATGCACACACTGTATCATCTATAAGAAATGTAAGAACATTTATTTTATTTCCACTGCTGTGTAATCACTAGAAAAATGGTTAACGAGTTAAAATGCAACAGTAAACAGAACAATCACTATATGATTAGGCACTATATATACAGTACTACTCGTTATTCAATAACTGCTAAATGCTTGAAAACAGCCCAACCTGTATTCACTGTGTCACAGTCAGTGTTAGGGAGTAACGCATTACTGTAATCTGATTCTATTGTTCAGTAACTTGTACTGTAATGGTTACTTTTTCATACAGGCAATGAAATGTGGTAACATATTACATTTTATGTGAAAAAGTCACATTTGCACAAAAAAAAAAGGACTATGGCTAATGCATAGCATGGAAATCAGAAAGCGCTTCAATAGTGCAAATCAAACCATACATGTCACATGAATGTGCTTTTCATATCATTTTGCTAGAAAATGGCGTCAGAGGAGGGAACGAGGGGAATAATATTTCAAGCTACAGCCTGACAAACCTGAAAAAAAAAAAATCTCTGTAAAATGAGAATTGTGCCTGAGAAGTATTTGTAACTAATTGTAATTATTTATTTCCAAAGTAATAAGTTACTGTATGTAGTTGCAATTTTGTTCAAGAAACTTGTAACTGTAACAGATTCAATTTTAAAAGTAACTTCCCCAATAGTGGTGGCAGTACAGAATAGTTCCAGGATACTAGCAGGCAAAATCCAAACACTGACAGACACCTCTGAGCTGCTTTTCTGTTTCAGTTTTGGGGAATTTGTATCGGAGACGCACATCTATCATACAAATATCCCTTGACCTGCCCTTGTCTGAATGACATTTAACACTGATGCTTCTAACATGCTTTTTCTCTTTCTCTTGCCCTGCAGAATACTTCTTTGTTTGTTGTATCTCTCAACGAGCAAGTCAAAATGAGCGACGCAACAGGTAGGTGTGAATTGGTGTCATTTCAGTTTGCCTCATTTAACTTTTAAAGGGGTATAGCTAATGAAATAAATGCACAGCTCTTAGCTGTTGTGCGGTATCATTCGTTACGTACTGCGGGTCTCACATATACAGTTTTGAAATAAACACAGGTTATAGCTGCATTGTTGGTGCTGAATCACTGATAAAGTTTTTGGATCAATTTGCGACTAGGAACTGGACCAGCATTGATTTGATTATGCTTCTTATAGGATATTTTTTCTTTTACAATTATATCTGGTACCACTGAGCAAAGACAGCTCTCAGTTTGGATCCCATACTTTCAGAAAGTCTGTTTCTTTTCCTGAGCAGTGTCTCCAGGGGTGAATAATTGCTTTATACATTGAATATATACAAAAAATGCCTAAGTGCAGGATACTAAAGAGGGTTGGTACCATACAGACCTTGTTTGTACCTTCACTCCATTAGCACTAACACTCAAGTGTTGTTTCAGAATATGGTGGATAGTCTTAAAAAAACCCACAAGGTTTAACCAATAGCTTTAAATGTTGTGGTTTTTATTAGGCCTCTAAAGAAAATGAGGCTACCTGCTTCAAGCACTGAGAGAGAGACCCAACCCTTCCAGTCTCTTATATTCACATCAAAACATTTTGGAAAAATGATATGAGTGAAGTGAATGGCAATAATGTGATTTCAATGTGTGCTGATCGCCCAATATATCGGTTGTGTGGCTAGGAATCAGCACATTATACTTAGAAATGCTATATTTTTTCATTTAGATTCCTTGTTGGTGTCTACAACTCCTAGTTTCAAGTATTGCTGGCGCTATCAGAAAAGAGCACCACTGTGTTATAGTGAACTGGTACATAGTGTGTAAATATTGTTATACATGCCCGCATCGTTATCAAACTACTGAAGAACGTTTTGGTGATTGATTTAAAAAGTAAATAAACACATGTATAATACAGGTGCTTGAATGTATTAGTTTTTTTTTTAAAGAATGTTAATTGTGTCTCTCACTTTTGTATTTGCAGAACTCCCAAAAGCGGAACAAATAGTAAGGCGATTTAAAAAATCTTTGTGCAGATTGTTTGTTTGGGTTTTTTTGTTTTTTTCGTCACAAGCATCTAATTTTGTCTGTCTCACTGCATCATTACACACACTCTGGCTCATCTTTTCTTTAATGCTAACATCTCTTTATTTTTTTCTTCAAAGAAGGAGGAGGAAAGTCATGAAAAAAAGGTATGTTTTGTTATCTGTACTGCTAATACAGGACAGGAAAAAAAAAACTGGCTACAGTAAAACATAGAAAAGCTATAATTTGGGGGTCTCAGTTTAGCCTTGAGAGGCATATGCTGTGGTTTGATGACAAAAAGTCATAATAAACTTAAAAGTAAAGATTCTGGCCTTTAGGGTTATATTTTCAAAGCACATACTCCAGTCTTTAATAAACTATTTTTTGGATGGAGAAAAACACCTGTTAATATAATGAAGCTAGAACTAAACAACTAGGTAATATTGCAAAACAACCAGGTAATATTGCAATACAAAGTCCAAGCATGCTGTCATACTGTTTCTTATTCATTTTCTCTGTTAAAAAAAAAAGAAGTTTATTGAGTCTGGAGTAAATGCTTGGAAATACAGCCATTAATGTACTCTTGTTTTCCCCCGGCATTGTTATGTACTGGGTATGCATTATTCTTGATTCCCTATTTTTATGCTTTTATAGGAGGGAAAAGGAGAGCACGGACATGGGCATGGTGAGCACAAACAAGGGAGTGGTGAACACAAACATGAGCACGGGGTAGGGGGACACGATCATAGTGAACACGGAGAGGGAAAAGGATGCTGCAAAGACTAATGAAGACAGCAGGAATAAACCACCTCACTGCACCCCGACACTCAACAATGCACTCTCTCTACCTGCCTCCTTTCACTACTTCACTGCATTGTTCACCAAGACTGAATTGAAATAGAAAATATATGTACTGGCATGTTTTAAAAGAAAAATAGTAAATATTTAACTATGGCTGGTGTAATGGTACAATAAACTTCATAGATCCTTATGTTAAAAATGAAATAATCTGCTGTGCTTTTTTTCTGAAGGTTTTTTTGGAAGTACTGTCTTCATTTTTGCAGTTATTCACCACATTATAAAATAGCGATATGTATTGCCACTCCACCTGCTGGTAATTTAACAAAATGACTTGCTGGCGACACTTCAAGAAGAAATAAAGTATGATTATTACTACACATTTAACACCCATCTGTAAAACTTTGTAAATCTTCCCAATCTACAGGGTGTTCTGAATGCAGTATTCCTTGTCATCCCATTCAAGAGGAGTGGCTATTTATTGTAACATGACAAACATGTTCAAATCACCTACAGTAATTGTTGAATAGCACTGTCAGATGAAACTGCATAAGACTTGGCAAATCAGAACATTGTGGGCAAATTATTTTGCCTTAATTAGTGGGTAGATGCTGTTGCCTTATTGTAACAATCTGCAATTGTATTTTCGTACTTCCTCCCTCGTTATGAAATATTCAAATCAAGTCAACATATAGTTCACAATTTACTGTATAAGCATCACATGCTTTCGCAGAAACAAATATCTATACAAGAAAACACATAACAACAGTACATGCTCCGAAATGGAATCATCTCAAAATTACCAGCTCATTTTACAGTTCAGTGGTATTAATTATCTCTTCCAAAATGTGGTGGTGTTGGTCTGTTAGCATATTGTCTCCACATTCCATAATGGGATAGTGAAAGGTTACATAACATGATTAAAATCCTTACTAGACATGTGTAAAATTCTTTAATGCTTTGCATCTTGGATAAGTTTAAACCCATTCTATAACTAAAAGCCAATTAACTAATTAAACATACCGTTTTACATCCAGCTGCCACAATATCAATCAATCAATCAATATTTATTTTATATAGTGCCTTTCATATTGGACAACCATCACAAAGCGCTTTACAAGATAGTAAGTAACAATGCATAATACATTAAATACAGGGCATAGTACATTAAATACAAACAGTAAAAACAATGCAAATACAGTAAATACAGGCATAATACATTAAATAAAAGGCTAGGATGCGAATTCTAAGCATTGTGGATGCGTGTGTCATACAGAATCATATGAATAAGATGGAATGAAAAACCTGAAATAGCAATTTAGACAACAGCTAGTAACAGAAATCAGGCTTAAAGAGCACTGAAAGCAAGAGAGAACAAATGGATCTTGAGAGTTAATTTGAAGCGAGCGAACGTGGGAGCCACATGCACTAAAGCCGGGAGAGAGTTCAAGAGAGTTGGAACCATGAAGCTAAAACCTGTGTCTGGTTAAAAAAAAGGGTTGGAATGCAATAATGGACCAACAAGGTGGGTGTCTGGTTCAGCAATACAGCACACAGAACCACAGGCCATGTAATTACCAGCATGCAGTATAGCACACTACAGTGGACCCTACTGGCCAGGAGCCTGGTGAGCTCAGACAGATCCTTTAGGGCTGTTAGCTCAGTGGCATCCACTCTCAAGCTCCTGGGTGTAGAAGAGGAATGTAGCTTGTTTGTGGGATCAGAAGATGTCTAATAAACCTTCAGTTCTCCTGAGCTGTGGGAGGATTGCTGCAGTGAAGGAACATAATTGTTCATGCTAAAGTGGGGAGAAAATCAGGGGTAAAATAATTGGTGACTCTAACTTTAAAAAAATAGTAATTGAGAATATGAAGGTCACATTACATTGTTCAACTATCCCTTAACGACCCCTTTTGAGCACTTGGTGTTTCAGAGAAATCGTAGGACAGTTCCACAGTAACAGTAATATTAAGCAAGTGGATGCCAGCAGTGTTGAAAGGCCACTGAATGTGGTGTCTTTGGAATCAGGAAATCCTCAAAAGGAGCAGGCACTTAGGAGGAAAATGATTTATAAATTCATAAATAAATTTAAAAAAGGTAAGGGGAAGGTGGCAAAAACTAATAAAATGACATTTGAATCTGTAACCTTTAATAAAGTTTATATTCACCCAGGTGTTTTAGTAAATATGATAAGTTTTTGCTTACAGCTGGCTTGAAAAGTGAAACTTCTACAAAAAAATGTTTGAAATGTTTAAGCCAATTCATGCCCTTCACTGAATTCATATTAATTTTGTCCAAAAAATATTTTCTGTAGCATTGTACCTAAAACTTTTCATTTCTTTTAAAATTACATTTCTTGAATTTTAGCGACCTCCATCTTTTAAATCTTAACATTGAATTTTCCTATCACAACTGAAGCTATTGGCACAAGCACTTGCTGCCATTTTATTAAACAAAACAACAAAAAACTTTGAAGTTTCTGACCAGCTGCGAGTAAGCTGCTCCGTAAGAGGTACCCGGTTCTTGGTCTCACATAAATACATGAGTACTGAAGGCCCCAGACGGTCTTCTGTTATGCATCTGCACTTGAAGCCTTAAATTGCATTAACTGCCTAAAATGGCCACCGTTCGTTGCAAATTGGGACTTGATTTTCCCAAAATGTTTTTATAAAATCAAAATGCAGCATTTGAATGACACCCTCCATTTTGGAGAGACACACAGTGGTGGTACAGTACCACTGTTTACTGCTGATACTCTTGTGTCATTTCAGTGCTGTATGAAGTTTCTTTGAGGGTGGTGTCCCGTTAGCCATGCATCAATTACACTTTATTAAGTATTTTAGATTTCAGCATAAATATTACAAAATGTAAAAAATATATAAATAGGAAACTGAAGGCATTTTTCAACTGAAATCTTTATTGACATTTTTTCAGTGAAATGGCATTGTTGCAATAATTTACAGTAATAGCATGTAAGTGCATAGTGAAACCTTGAAACTTCCAATATATAGTGAGTTTTTAGGTCATTCAAAAGGTTAGTGGGTCTAGTATTAAAAATTACAGTTAAGTGTTCTAATAACTGCCTGGTCATTCTCAATCTGCTTCCACAGCAAAGAAACCTACAAGCACAGGTGGTTTAAAAGTTACAAAGCAGTTTTCTTTTAGTTTTTTTTTTTTTTTTTTTTTTTTTAATAATATAAATAATTTAATCTGGTCTGGATTTGTCTTTATCGGGGGCTATGTCCAGAATATCTTACTAGCCTCTGTAACACTTACAAACCAGTACTAACCATGTTTATAATTATTTGTACCTCTTGCTATTTCCGGAATTCCGTATATCCTTGCTGGGGGATATAGATGTGATGGGCATACGTATAGTAGATCACAGTTTTGCATATCAAGAGAACGGCTTGTCCTGCTATAACACTAGCAAAGGACCTTAATTAGTTCCAAGTTATTAAGTGCCTTAAGCCTCGGGGTATGCAAAGGCAGGCAGTATTTACTTACATCTAAAGAACCACTCACCCAGCTATTATGATGAAAAGAACCATTATCGAAATTCGGGGAGACCGTATGTGAAGGCTTAGTTATTTTTACATGTGCATACGGTGGACATACATTATGGTAGTGTAGTTTTTTCCTGTTGCTAATATTGAATTTACAGCCATAATGTCACAACATACATTTCAACACCAGCAACATTATCACTAAAATACTTTCATATCAATGAAAGGGGGCCCAGTGTTGAGGTTAAAAAGTGAACAGAATTTAAAGCATTAGTTATTAGCACTGCCAGGTTTTTTCCTCGCATAACAACTTTCTCGAAGTGTTTCTTTTTTTTTTTCCTGAAGACTGTTTAGTTTATTTTATTCCAATTACTTTACTCCATTCTTTAATAATTCAATTTACAAAACTAGACACAAGCAAAATAAAATTCACAGCAAAATGACAAGGAACCTGTGATAAAGTTGTTTTTGTTAAGGAGAACATTTGTTATGTTTGTTTATTAAGTGGGAAGTCATTTCAACCACAATATTCATCTATTTGACCTCTTTAGCTTCAGCATCACGTTTAATAGCTGACATTATGGCCTTCATAGAAAATAATTATTGACGTTTGTCTACAGCTCTTAAGGCCTTATTGGAAACAATCCTTTGCCCATGATCACAAGAACCTCCCCCATGACCAACACCATCTAAAGTCATTTGGTTTCATAATATAAATACATCACTGCACACATCACTAAAATACATTTTAGTATACGTTTGATATGAAGTGTAAACAACCAACCCATTCTTTTCAAAAAAGTAAAACTACTATTTATAAAAAAAAAAGAGAAATCCTCCTCAGGCAAACAATAAACCAGAATATTGTAGTCTATATCTTCTCCTTTTGCTTTAACATGTCCCTGTCTGTGCTGTTGCCACCCAAACACATCCTTGGAAACAAAAAGCTTGCATCTCATTGGCACTCCTAAAATAATTCTATAAAACAGGAAAAATAATGACAATTGTAATAAACAAGTCCCACATTGGCTTGCGTACGTACAGATATGGCCAACAGTTTTGCATCAACTAGAATTTTAGGATTTTAGACAACATTATTTCACAAATAAATGTACCAGTAGGGCCTCACAAAATATATTTGACAACAACGTAAAGATTATTTTATAATGCAGACAAGCTATTTTGAGGAAATAACAATAAGTGTATTTCCTTTCCAAGTTTTAAAATAAAAAGTTACAAAAAAACACTGAAGCAAATGCAGCTCGACAGCAGATCATTTATTTGGACTTCCCTAAGGGGAGTTTGTCATGTTGATCTTCTTTAGCTCGCTGTTGTTTCCTTATATGAGTTTAAATGGATGTCAATTACATTAATTAATTTTGTTTCAAATAAATTTAACAGCTTAAACATCACAATATGTGAAATATGTTCAAACTTTTGACCTGTACCAAGTATTAGGCAGCACATTTAAATACAAAATATTGTGCACTTCTTCCCTACTTGTGGTACAATAAAACCTACTGCTATGCCTGTGAAATGTCAATCAGCGCAAGATGATTCTACAGTGTCAGAGGGCTACATATGCATTCACCAATTTCAATATCAATACAAGTGTTCTGTTTACATTCTTACCATCTCACCAGCACCATATACACATTTCCCACAGGGACAAAATATTAAATAGCTGTAAAAGTGAAAACATCAGAAATGAATATATAGTATTATATATAGTACAGACACAAATTATGGAAACAACAAATGATTTACAGAACGACTGAGGGTAACAATTTTATTGCCCATTCTTCCTCACTCAAACGCTTTACTTACTAAACATTTTGGTATCCTTGAATAGATAATCATATTCTAGACATTATACACGTAGAATGGTATCCTCAAATGTTTTGTGTTTTCTAGGAAAGCAGTACAACTGGGGAATGGGAGTTTGCTGCCAGATAACCTCATTCAAGACTACTTGTTCACTAAATATCTTGGTATCCCTGAATACATAAATGGTCTCCTCTTTAAAATGATGCTAAGGATTTTAACAAGCGATCCGTCTCACAAGTTCAATGGCACCCAAAATATGATTAATTTATTAACACTGCTGAATGACTCTCTGTTTTAACCCCCCCCCCCCCCCAAAAAAAAAATCCTGAGTGGTGATTGCCAAGGCTGATAAAATATTCTGCATTGATAGTAAGTGGATCATATTTAGCATAACACAGACTGCTTATTAAAATATTTAGGATATTTTTAAAGATGAGATTATCTATTCAGCGATACCTAGATATTCAGTGAGCAAGTAAGTTATCCGGCAAACCATCCCCAGTTTGAACATGAAAAAGGAGAACATTTTGGGTTACTACTATACTTGTGAGATGAATTGCTCATTAAAATCTTTTGCATATGTTTTAAAGAGGAGATGATTCTCTATTCAGAGATACCAAGGGAAGTAAAAAAGGGAAACATGGGCAATGCGATCACCACCTCTAGTCTTGCATCATTTGTTATTCCAATCATTTGTGAAAACTGAAATGTTACATTTTAGAACTATATCAAAGCTTCTGGCACAAAACCCTCTACTTAAATGACATCAACACAGAGAACCTCTCCGTATTACAAAATGCCTAAAATATGTATTTTTTTGGTGTATTTTTTAGGATTATCATACATCTTTTCACATCTACGGCTTCTACATACAACATATGACTCATAATTTGTGTTTAGAGTTATAGTGGCATCTCATGTCTTTCCTCAATCTGAACTTCTCCCCACAAACCCCACAAATGTACAAATGCACATCCATGTGCTGCTCTAGTTGATCGCTGTTGGAGAATATCTGGAAGCACACCTGGCATATAGTCTCCCCGGCAGACAGGTGGGAGATCATGTGCCGCACGTGATCATGCTTAAGGAAAGTCCCCTGATCGCACACAGGGCAAATGTACCTGGCCATGCCTTTGTGCATATCGTTGTGCAGCCGCAGCTGACGCTCTCGCAGAAACTGCTTTCCACACGTCACGCAGGAGAACTGCTTCTGCTTGGTGTGAACTGTATAGTGCTCCCGAAGGTGACAGCGCTGGTAAAACCCCTTCCCACAGATGCTGCAGAAATGCTTCCGCCTGTGGTCTTGTTCCCTTTGCTCTGCCAAGGTGCTTTTGAACATGTTTTGCTTTGCGCACTTGGCCATGTGGTCTACGACTAACTTCTCGTTCTCGAAACGCAGACTGCAGTGTGGGCAACAGAAGGTGAAACAAACGTCCTTGTACATCTGGCAAGACCTGGCGACGTCACTCTCGAACTGTACATCGCTTTCTGGTAGGCCTTCGTCCACTATATGTTTCTCTTCGTCGACTGACTCGTCTTCTAAGCCGTCAGTTTCCAAATCAGTTGTTTCCCCACATCTCTGTGCATGTTCTTGTAACTGCTGGCCTTTGATTAATATTTGGCCACACCTACCGCAAGCACAAATATGTCCCATATGACTCGATATATAATGGGAAGACAGGTCTTCCTCCGTTAAAGATATACCACATAGCTCGCAAGCGATATATACAGTGTCCAGCCTTTCCTCTTTTATGGCTTTGGTTAAAGTGCCTTTATTGTCCCGCTTTCCCAAATGAATCTCGAAAGAACCCTTACGGTTCTCCTTCCCAGACATGGCTGCTTCATCATCTTTAACATGAAAAACTGACTCTTTTATCTCGTCCTCATATACATCTCTCAGAGCACAATTGTCCACACTGTTATCGCTAACCTGGACCACTTTAATGCCATTTACCTCTAAAGCAGAACTTTCCTCCGGCTCGATTTTGATAATGATGGCATTCCTTGTTGTAGGCTGTTTACAGACTACCCCCATTGTTTTGATCACAGTTTCATTATTAAAGCTATCGGTATCTGATTTCTGCTCTGGCCAGTCCGTGTCCATTTTGCAAACGTCGTTCTGGTCCTCCGATGACTCGGAGACAGAGCGTTCATTCTTACTAAATCCGTTGTCTGTTCCAGCACTCTGTTTGGGCGACTGAAATGCTTTTCTGTTAGTGCAGGTCAGGATATGTTCAATTAATAGTTTTTCACAGCTGAAAACAAACCCACAATCATCGCAAGTGTATGTTCTTCCAAAACGTGGGCGCTCTTTAATGTGTGAAACTTTACTGCAGGGTTTCTTGCGCAGGTCACATGGTTGTTCAGAAACAGGGTCCACATTAGACATAACACGAGACACCACAATATCGTCAGGCTGCCTGTTGCTGCTGCTGCTGCTGCTACTACTACTTTGCACAGCTGATGTTGAGCTGGTGGCTTGCTGCAACCTCTCAGCTTCTACAATGCTGGCTGTCTTCTGTTCATACATACGGACGCCGAATATCATTTTACTGCTGGTCAAAGGAGGAGTCAGATTTGTACGACTGACATCTTTAAGGTCCTCCAGAGATTCTGGAATATAATACATCTGCAAATAAACCATAGCTGCTTTGAGTTCCTGAAACTCGTACAGGCCCACAGAGATTCTGCCAAGGTACATAAGCTGAAGAATGAGATCAAAACATTCTGCACTGATCTGCATGTTGCTGAGATTCAGCCGGGCCGTAACCGGCTGGTCTTTGATAAACATCATTCGGAAATAAGAGCTGCAGGCTGCCAGGACCGCCCTGTGTGCCCGGAAGTAAATGTCTCCAATGGCAATACAGCAGTCACACAGGAAGCCCCATTCTCTCTGGTTATTCAGCTGCTGAAGGACATGGTCACTGTGGCTGGGCCTGGGCATTGTGTACAGTGAGAGGATGTATCCTAAGAGACAGAAAACAAACAAAAATAACACATATTTGCTTTAGTCTTGATACATTGAAAAAAAAAGTTGTATTTTGCAAAATGTTAATGTTTTTTAACATGTATTGCTTGAACTGTATACCACAAAAATGTGAAAATGTTCCAGTTTCAATTTGATAAGCTTCATTAAGACTGACTGAGTGGGTGGAATCTGAGAGCCTGCAAGTCTGATATTAATCACATGTTACAACCTGCCTTATCTGCATAGTTCATTACTGCATAGTTCATTACTAAGATGTTTAGAAGGGCTCAGGTCTAACTTACTAACAGAAAGACCTGTAGTCATTTGGTCCAAGTCTTGCAAGTCTTTCTGATTCACCCTCTAGGTGCTTATTGCAGAATTGTAATTCTACTGCTCAGCTTCATTCAGGCACACATTTTGTTGCTGGTCAGATAGAAAGACACTCACCATAAATAGTCACTGAGAAGTTCAAGCCCTGTGTGTAACAGTCTGAATAAATTAAACCAATTCTACTGTAAAGATGTTTTCCACTCATTTGTTTAATAAAGGTCACACAAGTGTTTTCAGCTATTTACCAGAATCACACAAATAAAGAACACTGGAATGAAAAATCCACATTTGTCCCCCAGGCATTTTAACTATTGTTAGATAAGCTGATTTTCATAACCTTTATACATAAAAATAAGTCATTTTAAATTAATAGAATGTAAAAAATTTAGTTATTGAAATATATTTCTTTTAAGAAACTGCTTGTGTGTCTATTGAAACAAATGTTCTTTAAAATATATATTGATTTTATGATCACAGCATTTTACAAATCAATTTAATAAACAAATTCTTCTTTATAAAATGCTGCACATATTAACTTTCCCCCCCCCCTTTTTCAAAAAGCTATTTGAACACAAACAAACAAACAAACAACACTTATCTGCTAAAACCCTTCCTGATGTACTGCAATACTGATTTTTACCTTAGGGCTGGGAGAAGCATTTACACTGTCACAACAAAGGATTACTAATCGTCAGACCGAAATGCATGCAAAATGCAACGTGCTCCTCCCTTCCCTGGTCCCATTCCATTCCAGTGCACAGTAAACAACTGCCATTCCTGCTACCGTACTACTGCAAGCACAGCAATTAATGTAGAGTACAATGCTTTTCATGAAAACTAATTCCACTGGTGCAAACCACCTGACTGAAAAAAACCATTACTAATAAAGAATTAAAAAAAAAAAAAAAAAAAAAAAGATATTTACAGCCCTTGAAATAAGCTTTAAAATAATACCAATGTTATTTGTCTAGGTTATTCCCCATATGGAGAAACATGAAGTCAAGGGTTATCAAAATATGATCCCTACCCTGGAACCCTCCATCACGTACGGATTATGCAACAAGGACGAAGAAACAAACGATGTATATGGTCAATAAAAGCCCTGTTGCAAGCTAACTGCAGCTGTTATGCATGTACAGTACAGTACAGTAAGCCTGCCTGTATTGTGATTGTTGCATGACCCTGCTGAACCCCAGCTGTGACCCGTAGGGCAGTGGCTCCCCGCTCTGGGCCTCGAGAGCCATTCCAGCTCAGGCATTTATTCCAACCTAAATGAATTAAATGAACCTGCCATGAACTTAAACTTTTTATTAACCAGTGATTGGTGATTGTGACGGGGTGCCCGCCCCTTATTAATTTATATATTTTTTGTGCTGTTATGATCTAGTACCACTTTTATGTATATAGGTATTTGTTTCTTTTATTATTAATATGAGTTTGCATTTGTGTGTTTTGGATTGGCAGGGAGGGGGTTACATTCCTCCCTGCCAAAATACATGTGAGCATGTGGCTGGAGCCTTAATTGAGTAATTCTTAATTATTGATTAATTGGGCTCTAGCCACAAACTATAAAAGTCAGGAGAGAGACTTTGTCTGGGGAGTGAACTAAGAGGAGGAATGTAAAACAAATATTGTGAGTACAAGAAAGCGGACTGCTACCAACTCTGAGACCTTGTAGGTACTCATTCTAGTTAAAGATTACATTTGTTTTACTTTGGCCACATGCAGTTTGTTTTCTGAGTGTTTTGTTTTTTTTTTTAAACTGTTTGTTTTGTTTAATAAAAGCTGAGGGCAGTAGCGTTTCAGTTTTGCCCTGCCAGTACCACCTGTGTGTATTCTCTTCCAGGTCTGACGTCACCCCTCAAGCCACTTGATGACATATGGTGCCCAGAAGTGGGACATAGTGCCTTCAAGTCAGACCAGAGAGAGTACTGTGGCTGTTCTTTTGGAAGTTTTTGGGGAAAATAAAATATGGGAAGTAGTGGCCAGAGAAGGCAACAACAGCAGCGCGGGGCTGGTCCCGTTGGGCCTCTACCATGCTGGACATCTTCCTCATCTGTCTGAAGCTGCCCCTGCCTCCATCCCCAGAAGCAGAGCTGCCTCTGCCACCTCCACTGCCATCTTGGGTTTACTGTGACAGTTTATAAACTACTCGACCTAACGATCTCGTAGTTTATGACATCGCATAAACCCTAGATGGAATCATTTTACTGAAACCTTTTTTTTTTTTCTTTTTCTTTTTTTTTAAATACATGGATATCATAATCTGTAATAAAAAAAATACAACAAACTGCAAGTTAATGAATAATAACGTATACTTAAGTTAATATTAAAGAATCTTAAATATAACTTTTGGTAATTCAGCAACGGCGAATTAAACTGCAACTGATGACTTGCATATGAACAGACACTTATTTTAAAGTGTTACCATTTATTTAATACAGTGTTGACAAGGCTATTCGCCGTTCTTTGCATAAAGATAACATGTCGTTCCCCTCCACTAACAAGGGGGGCAGCAGTAGTTTTAATAGATATTTGAATTACGACTGACAGATCACTCATGATCTCTGCACCGTCTCTTTAGTTCACAGCCGCAGCCCACCTCCCGCAGCAACATTTCAGAGCTGCGGGGGGCTGTGCAGGGCTTGCACAGATTTCAGAGGGTGGCGCTTAGTGACGTCGCGCAGCAGCCCTCGAAGAAAACGTATTTGTGCAGAACTGCGAAAATCTGCCTTATCACACCACAACCTTGCTTTAGGGAAATGCAACAACAAAAAACATGTTGCATTTGTAACCATTTTAGTCGCAGTCTAAAGCCCTGCGTCATAATTTCTCATGTATCTGTGAGTCAGTGGTACAAACAGATTGACATGTTACGATTGATTGAGCATTGTGTTTTGAGGAATCATATCGTCATAAATAACTGTCGGTGCGTATCAGAGGCAAGCATGTCGCGTACCAGTAAAGGTACGCGTGCCATTTTTACGTCACTATTGTGGCATTGTGCTTTTGTTTCGAATTACTCAGAATGCAAATACAGCCTTCATCCATGGATGTGTAATATATTTGCCCCGGTAATGTAACCTTCTCTATCAGAAAGTACACTTGACCTTTCATTTTGTTTACATTTCCAAAAGCTGTAGCAGCTTGAAAACGGTGCCGCTGTCACCGGAGTCACAAAGCCACGTGCAGCAGCAGGAGATTATGAAATCTTCAGGCTCTACTGTGGTTATATGAAGAAAAACTTAAATTAACCTTCCAGCCTAACACAAGTAAAACCTACTAAACGGCAGATCCATTTAAGAAAAAATGGAAAAATACAACACAAATATTTTGGGACACTACGCCTTTAAATACCGACAGGGTATTACAGAACACGCCCTTTAAAAATTATCTACACACCCCACTGGCATTCGACAGTCAAGGTAAAACAAAAATGAATTTAATGCACATTGTACATGTCACATAGAAAAGAGCGAACTGCAGAATGTGCAACAGCCGTTTCTTTGTGTTGCTGTAACACGTCAGAATAAATACAAAATAAACATACTGCACATTGAGCCCATCTGCAGTAGAAACACATTCCTTACTGGTTTCCAAAATGTACACAAATGCCGGAGAAACATATTTGGGATAATATTATATTTGCAGTATACACGAGTCAATACGTGTAGGCTATATTCAGACGTCGCATTTGCAGGGCGTGTCTCTTCACTCGATTTGTTTATTTGTTTTATAAAATGTGGGTGACTTAAACCTGTCCAACTGGAACAAACCACTCAATGAAACATTTGTGCTTTTTTATAATAATAATTAAAAAAAAAAAAAAAAAAAAAAAAAAACACGGACACTAACACATTCATTCAAGAAGCAGTACTACTAAAATTCAGAAATGTCTCGGAACACAACATACTGAATTACCGCATTTCACGAGAGTAATAATACATGCAGCTGCCGTCACTACAGACAACTGTATGTGAAAACGATATATTAAAACAAAACTGTTTCAAACACTATTTCTGGTAGCTGTCAATTGAAAGAGAGGTTGCTATCCCGCCTGCGCACAATTTATTGGCCTATTTCTAGAATCATGCGGGTTGTGTGGCTGTCAATCATTCCGCACTGAAAAGCCATTAAAAGTGTACAGCTAATAATGGTGTTGAACCTTTCTTTTTTTCAGAATTAACGTTACAAATCCTTATTCGATCGCTAAATAAAACGAATTTATCGAATGGATGCAAGACAGAAAATGCTGGCAGTCTTGAGTCTCACGCATCGCCAGACCCGCGCTACTCCCCGCATTCACGTACATTACAAAAAGAAAAAAACAGGAATGTTTCTCAAAAGCGGATGAGATCCCACGTAATACTTACCAACCGAAATGGTTGCTTTAGTAAAATTGGTATTATTCCAACTATGCCACTGTTTTATAAGTTTTAAATCTTCTTGTTTTATCCCACGTTAAAGTTGTGGCGAGAATAATTGCTGAAAGACTAACCCCTACTGCAGCACGGATGAAAGAACTTCCGCACAGCCGCGTTCAGCAAACATCACCGCACTGAGGCTGCCTAACCCTAACCCAGCCCTGCTCACGCAAATCCACCCCTCCTGCAGCAGCGCGGAGATCTCCCACGACAGCGGGTTTCCCAAATCCACCGGAACCTGCGAAAGATGCTCGTGTGTGTGATCCAAATGCAAGCAAATAAATAGCAATAATTAATACAACAAAACGTTACTTTTGTAATTTAAAAATGACCCTGAAGTATCCAATGTTTGTTACTCATTCTAATTTATTCATTGTGAGCCTCATTAATACATTTACTTTTACAGTAGCCAGAAACTTTTGCATTTTTTTAATTATTATTATTGAAACCATGGTTTTATAATTCACGTTGGTGCTAATGAAAGGTAATCTGTTTTGTTACTGTTTCTTTTGTCTGGATCTTGTTGATTGTTTAGAACGTTATTCTGTAAGCAGACGGAGGTTATAGATGACAGCTTTGCGCTCAGCTATTTCCCAGTAAGCAAAAACTGAAATTATTAAATTTGATGGAAATGTATTCCAATAAGAAAAACTAGGCACAACTATTTTTCAAATTATACAAGGTAGCTTTAATAGTGCTTTTGCTTTGCAGCGTACACATAGTATGGCCTTTGATTGACACAGACTGGAGTAATTTCTCACCTCCAGTCACTGCTAAACTAAGCTGGAACTAGACAGCCAACCTGAAAGTAAATGGTGTGATATTTCATTATCAGTTCTATCTGCTAGACTTAAGAGTAACATTACATTGACGTGTCAAGTAATATTGTGTTTTTGCACTGAAGGGGTGTGTGTGTGTGTGTGTGTGTGTGTGTGTGCATATATATATATATATATATATATATATATATATATAATATATATATATATATATATATATATATATATATATAGACATAGACGGGGGTATTTGCGGCAGGGTATTTTGTCTAATGGTTTAGATTTGTCACATGAAAAAAATGAATCTGAAAAAAACATTAAAGAAGCAAAATGATGAAGATTATTAAACTTTAGGGGAAACAAACAAAAAAAAGGTTTTGAAAAAAAATGAACTAGGTGTGTGTGGTTCTGTAATGTATTCAATAATAATTTGAATAATAAAATCAGCTGTGGCTGGGTTATTTCACTATGTGGAAGGAAACGGCTGTTAAGTATTTAAGTGTTGCTGCATATCGCTGAACTCCAGATACTATGCTGGGGCAATATGTGTTGCATGTTTACATGCCATGACAACTCATAGGCTTTACGTGAAGTTAAAGCATAACCTTACCGCTAACAGTTCCGATATAATGCTATTACTAAGCTACAGTAATAAAAAATGTTTTGAGATACAACAATCTTCAAGCTTGTTTGAAAATAATGTATTCGTTATTTTAGATACAATTGTAACTTAGTGTCGTTATATACTGATTAGCTGTCGCTGTATTTTAAAACATTCTACATAAACTGCGGGATGCAAACCAATACCTTATCATCAGCACCATGACGCCTGTACAAGCACGTGACAAGAAAACAAAACTCCCTGGAAAGAAACACCGCGAGACAGAACGAGAACTTCTGCACAGCAACAAATAGAAATCAACCCCAAGCTTTAGCGTATAGGGGGTAAGAAACAGTTTACACATTTACAACATTAATTGTTATGGTGGCGTTATCTGCAAAATCAGATTGCATGCATACGGGTTTAGACTGCATGGCTGAAGTTCACGGGCAATTTTTAATTTTTTGTTTGTTTGTTAGCAAGAGCTTTGGATGCAGCCGTAAAATTGTATGTGTTGCTTTGAAATTTCGTTAGGCTAGTTGCATTACAAAAAAGGAATTTTTACAAATAGCGTTTCCTAAAGAACAAGACAAACCAAAGAAAGGTTTAGGTACTATGGGTTGCGTGTATAAAGCAACAAATACACACTTGTCATATGACTGCCTTCTTAACAACTGATAAATGTGTTCAATTATTTATACAATTGTTAATTTATAGGTTTCTATGATAATTTGATTCAGTATGGTTCTGTGTTACGCAAAAAACCTCATAGTCTGTGGGTTACTAGTAGCAACGACAACGTTCACCGGCTATTTATTTATTTGGTCAGCAGGTGTTAGCAATGCTTCTGTAAGTAGTATTTATAAAATATCAGAGATATAATATTATTATGCTATTGCATGTTGTGCTGTAAATGATGCCTATTTTTGTTCAGCCAATCACAATGGGCAATGCAGTGCACGCAACAATTGCTTACCGGTGTAGTTGGAAAGTGGTAGATCGTCAGACTGTGGTATGTGTCCCAAAACGCAACCTGTGTAATGTCAGAAAGCAGTACACTGCTAGATTTTGGTATATGTGGAATCAGTTACTACCTGATGGGTGTTTTGCTGTTGTCAAAAAGAGGTACATTTACCGTTAAACGTGATTTTTTTTGCAAACAAACTGGAAATAAACAACCAATTTCTCTTAAAAGAAAAAAAAAACAATTCATGATGAACAAGACAAAATGAGAAGTCACGGTAAAGTTGCACAAGTAAATAAAAAAAAAAGTACAACACCCAGTGTATTGTATATGATAGAAATGTGCATACTATTTTCTTAATGGTGGAAAAATATGATAAATTACATTAAAAACAACGTAAAAGACCAAAAACAGCATAACGTACCAGATTTGAATGGCTGTTTCCCTGCTTTCTTAGTGGAAGTTGTTTAGGCCTGCTTGACGAACTAGTTTATAGAATGTACCTGAAAATAACAGTACACCGGTAGACTACTGATGCTTAGTTAATGGAATTGAGTGACCTGAGAGTTGTCGTCAGTATAGTTGCTATTAAGAGTAATGCCCCTATTAAGATCATAATAGTCTATCACGTTTTAATACATATTTTAAGAGATTGCACCACTATATATTTGTGTTTCCAAAAGTACAATGAAATGTGACTGTTTTCAAACTTCAGAATCATGTTCATATAACCCTTTTTGCCTGTATGCTAGCCTCCAGGTAAAGAGAGTCTGTAATTCAAAAACTACTGAAGTGGTGAACCTACTTTGTACTTTTGAAATCTATTCTTCAGTAGGGGTCTTTGTTGTCCGTGGAACACCTGACTACAGCTCTAAGCTATATTAAACACATGAGCAGTTAACACTAATAATGCAGCAACTTTATTTCCTAATGAAATGGTCACATCCTATAGAGTGAATGACACAGTTTATTTTTTGTTACATATTATAGCACCCTACAAATAGTACTGGCACTTCAAGTACAATCATGATACCATGGCCAGTTCCTTTTGCTCAGCTCAGAGGCAGTTCTGCTTCAAATGCTGTGAACTTGTGGCTGCTGTATTTTGTTATTCCTTGCACAGCTATAGTGGATAATTCTGCTCATCTGTACATATCTAGGTTAACTGGATGTATTGAGAATATGAGTTTGGGTATGAAGGTTAAATCTTTTTGGCTGTCAATAAAATTGTCATTAAAAAAGTAGTATTTATGGTTGTCATTTTACTTATTCTTTTTATTTAAAAAATAAATAAACATTCATTTTACTTATATACTTCACAGGGTATTTGTTCATTACCTATAGTTTCTAGTTCAATGTATATTTTTACTGCAGGTCACCCTGGCAACATGGATGTGTCCAATCACAGTCTGGCCCTTTTGCAGCAGCTGAACATTCAGCGAGAGTTTGGCTTCCTGTGTGACTGCACAGTAGCGATAGGCAACGTTTACTTCAAGGCACACCGCGCTGTGCTCGCTGCTTTCTCCAACTACTTTAAGATGATATTTATTCATCAGACTAGGTAAGAAATTTAACTTCAGAATTATGCAGGGTAGTTTGAAATAAAGAAAGACTTTTTGGCATGCCATTCCAACCCCAGAGGGGCAGTCTGGTTTCAGTTAATACCACTGGGGTCAAAGCTATTGGAATCAGTGAAATGAGCTGCTTGAGGTGACAATAGATAAGTGAGTGTCAATTTAAATTAACTGTAGCTAACACAATAATTCTATTAGTCAGCCATTTTGCACAGATGTGCAGTTTTGAAATAAACACACATTTTAAAACACAATAACACTGTACTACTCAAACTTTCAGTTTCTATGCCTTATTCTTTGGTTATGTGTTTGCACTTGCACTCCCTGGGTCCTTTCACCTCAGTAGTGCCTTGAGGGTCAAAGCTTGTTACTGGCTGATAGCATGTCCATAAATAAGGGAAGCAGCTGACTGGTTCTTGATAGGAAAGAAGCCAGTGAAGGAGTGGGGACAATTTCACTCTCGAGGGGCACTGACCCAGGAAGCAGAGGACAGTCTGAAAACATGGATTGTAAACAGAGATTTCTTTAACCTAGTGAAGAACCAGATACAACATTTTAAAATGAAAAAAACATGTTTGCTATAACACATGTTTCTTTCAAAACTACACATGTGAGACCTACAAAACAAATGGATGTGCATGGTGGAGACATTTTATGGAGCTATTTTGTTATTTTGTTTGCTACAATGATTTTAGGTTAAACAGGACAAAACTAACCATATCTTTATTCTAGTTGTTCCTACTGCAGCTCCTACTACAATAAAATGGGGGCCATGTTTTCCCAATTATGTCTTGTTTAATCAGCCACTTTTATATTACATCTGTACTGGGCTGACCCTTATTTGTATATAAAATTACTGCTTTTATTAAGTTTATTAAATCTTCATATGGCTAGATCCTTATTGCTAGATATACCTTACTGCACAAGTACTTTCAGTGTCTTATACTTGGTTAAAACACATTTCGTAAAGCTTTTGTAGTCTGCAATTTACTACTATTTTTGAAAGGCAGTGCCTGTTAATTAAAATCCCACAAAAGTGAAATGACTCTTATTTCTGGCATTCTGCCTATGTAGCTTTCTTTAAATTAAAGATGTAATACATATACTGGTAAGACTGGTCTAGGACCACACCCAGTTAGAATGTACCACATTTTGTCTGGAGTTTGCCATAGTAAAGAAATAACAAAGTGTGATAAAGCATAGTAAAGTCAGGTATGGTAAAGTATATAAAAAATACAGCAAACTATGGTAAATGCATAGCATAGCCATGGGAAAAACATTGCAAAACTGCAATATTACCGTTCAAGAATACCATGTTAAGCTTTTATAAGGGTATGCCATGGAGAATTATAGATCACATACCTTCCTATTTGAAGTCTGTATCAATTGTAAGGCTGCTGATGTTAATTCCCTCATCACTGTGTTCCTGGCTGAGTAAGAAGATAACCATGATTAATCAGTACAGGAAGCAGCCTGTTGATAATTGGCAAGCGGTTGGAGATGATGGAAAGCAAGTTGAATGTTTACGAGACTCAGTTGGACATGCAGTTTCCAAGAACACCAAGTCTGAATGAGCTGTAGCATGATCCAGCTGACACAACTGGTATGAGGATGCTAAGAAAACAGTTACTGGAGCTACACATTGTGTCTAAAAAGAGAATTCTGGTGTGCCCGTGGTTCAAAAGAAAGACGGAGGGTTGATGGTTTCAAAAAGTTCTGCATTCTTTGTTCCAATTTCTACCTTTTTTTTTCTCATCACAGCGAATGCATTAAAATACAACCCACCGATATCCAGCCAGATGTATTCAGTTACCTGCTCCACATCATGTACACTGGAATGGGCCCGAAGCAGCAAGTCGACCAGAGCCGCTTACAGGAGGGGATTCAATTCCTTCATGCCTTTCAGCTTTACCGTAACATAAGCACAGCAAACCAGGAGGCTGCTTTGGATGCAGTAAAAATGTCAAACCTCTACGGGATCCAGATATCGGCGCAGATGACAGCCAAAGAAACCCGGGGGCTGAAGGATAGTCAGTCGAGAGGTGTGTTGGTAAAGAGACCTAGCGCTCCAGGTGATCACTCACAGATCCAGCTGCCCCTTGCTGTTGGGCTGGAGGGAGCCTCTTCCGACCTGCAGCTGCCTAACATCCATGGCCCTGCTTCTGAAACCTCCAGAGTGGAGACGGAAGTCTCAAACATCTCTGTGACAATAAAGCAGGAAAAGGTGGAAACCAAGTTGGCCAATGAGCCCCAAACCAGTTCTTCCCATAGCCAAGAAAATCAAAGCCCCAGTGTCTTTAAAGGCAGCATAAAATTGTTGTTTTGCCACCATTGCGGAGAGCGATGCAGTTCCCGTAGCAGCCTGTGGGAACACCTCCACACGCACGTGACCGGCTCACTTCCTTTGGAAGTGCCGGGAGCCATTTTTGAAAATAACAACCTGGGGGTGGTGCAGAAAATCAGCGAAGACTTTGACAGTCTGGAAGATCGTCCACTCCAGAGTTACCTCGCCATCAAGAACCCTCTTCTGCTTGAGCAGGCAGATGCCAGCAGCATAGAGGAGGCAATGCGCCACAGTCAGTCCCTGGCATTATCTTAAGATTAACTGGCAGCAGAACTAAAAAACAGCAGTCCATACTCCCGTAAACGAAAAATTGCTTGTGCGATCTGCAGCCTTAGGTTTGCACAAAAGAGCCAATTGCAAGAACACATGTACACCCATACCGGTAAACATTCCCACTGTCACAGGTACAACAAATTTTGTAGTCAGCTGATTCAAGCATTGCATCAGTACTGTGAAAACCAGGCTGAATGTACAGTAGAAGAAACTAATAGGGTCACTCAAGACAACCTCAGTTCTTGGTATTCTTTAGACTCTGAGATTTCTCAAAAAAAGTATTGAGACTGTTCTTGTAGATTAAACCCATTCCTGGGACCTTTTCTTAGGTGGCATATGTTGATTAATCTTTTGCTAATGCATCTTTTCTTTTTTTGCTTCCCGTTGTGTGTCTGTAATGAAGCTCTTCCGTTTGGTGTTCTGTTGTTTTCAGTGTCTGTGAAGCTGTTTGTTTATTAATAGACTCTTCTGAATTGAAAAGGAAAATATTGGTGTAACAAAATTAGAAATGACAAGAGTCTCTTAACTTTCTTAAGCTTTATCACAGCTACATGTTACATTTCCCCTCCAAGGTCACATACTGTAATGCAATATCCACCATGAAATGAATTAAATGATTAGAGAATTGCATGTAATCTGCTTTCCTCTTATTCTAGCTCAAGTGGACCAAATTCAGGGGAGGTGTTTCCTCCACTTGTTGTTGATGGTACAAATGGTTGCAGGGTAGGTGCTGTGTGCATGCATAAGAAGAGCTGCTCCACTTGCTCATAACATGTCTACAGTTAGCAAAAATGACCATTTTGATTTCTCCATGTGAGAGAGAACCATGCCACAACAGGCGCTTAAAGACAGAAAATTGAATAAAATGTAAACATTTCAGACTGTAACCTTAAAAAGGTTTTGTGTACTAAAACTAAAAATGCTTAATTAAAAGATAGAATAAATAGGCTGTAAAAAATGAAACAATTCTCATAAATGTTATTAGTTTTTTAATTCTTGTTAACGTTTTTCATGACATCCTTGAAATGTATTTGTGAAGAAGCAGAGCATGGTTCATATCAATGTTTATTTCTCCTAAAACCATTAAAATATGCTTCAAGTAAGTTCTCCACAAGGGCTTTTTGCATCATCATCATCATCATCATCATCAATATGAGACAAAAGTAAGAGAGAGACTAATTTGATTACTGTGTGCGAGTTTCCCTACAATGAAAAAAGAACGTCAGACTGATTGCATCTCGTTAGCAGCAGCAGCCATTAATTCAACTAGCCTGTCACAATGCAGTTGTTAGTAGGGAACCTTTTACAAGTATAGAATGTGATATTGATAATAATCATATTAATCTCAACCTCATAACTTTACCTTGAGAAAAAAAAAACTGTTTCCAGATTAAACTAAGGCATCGCTTCAGTGTTTCATATACATAATTTTTTTGCAAACTTAAACTGGAAACAATCAATTTCTCTAAAAAGAAAACACAATTCACGACAAAATATTTGCATACCATTTTCTTAATGGTGGAAAAATAAGATATATTGCATTAAAAACTATGTAAAAATTATGACAGTCAATTTAAAAAAAGACCGGAAACAGCATAACATACCAGATTTGAATAGGCGCTTCACTGCTTACTTAGCAGAAGTTGTTTAGGTATGCCCAAGCAAAGGCAGTGCGCTGCGTACCACATTTTAACGCATACCTGAAAATAACACTAAACCGGTTCTAGTCAGATTTTTTTTCTTTACAATTAAACATATATAAAAAAGTAGATATACAAAATGTACAGTAGTACCAGAACAACACAGGCTTATCTGCTCAAGCATCTACTCCACATGGCTCTTGCTTTGTTGCTCCTAAACATTAAGGCATCAGGTGTATAGAAATAGCCTACTGAACACTGGGATAAGTAAACAAACAATAATACGATATGCCAATATAGCAGTAATGTCTCCCCACCACTAGAGGGTCTCCAGAGACTGCAAAAGCATTATTGATGAATACTTTTTTTTTTATTAAATTTTTTTTTTACTGTCTTTAAACTCTTACTATACAAAATTATTATATATTGGTTATGTTCTTTCTCTTCTATACAGATGTATACAGATACATATAAGGGAAAAAAGGGTTTAGTAGAATCTACAATTAAAAATATATAGAAAAGTATATTGACTATGACTGAAGCATATGCACTTAATCACCTAATTAGTGAGACAGTTGATTGGACACTGGATATGGAGTGATTTCAGCTGTTGAATTGCAAGCTTGAATAAAAGCAATAAAGAAAATTACAGGGAAAAAAAATGCTACGTCTGTCAAAAGAGCAGCGCCTTCGTGCAATCGGCATGTTGGAAGCTCCACTAGGGCAGTGTGCTGTGGCTTGCTGTCTTGGGTGCTCACAGCCAGCAATTTCACACCTGGTGAGACGGTTTAACCAGACACACTCTGTCAATGACAGGCCACAAACTGGGGAGACCAAGAGTCACAACACCTGCCCAAGATCGACAGATCCTTTTGCAGCATCTTCGTGATATCAGTTGTTAATCAGCACAATAAAAAGTCACTGCACCTGCTCTGGTTGTCATTTTTCGATCACATCTAGGGAATTTTATCCAAATATAAGTGATAAGTTTCTTTTGGTGCTCAAATATAAGTGATAAGGTTCTTTTGATGCTCAGTATATGTCTGATTCTGTGATTTATCAATAGGAATATTACATACTTTAAGAAGAATATAAATTTTCTACAATCATCTACAGCAAAAAAATAAATAAATAATTGGAAGCAAAAGTTGGAAAATTGCTCTCAGCACTCACCAGATATTTCAAAGAAATCAAAACGCAATTGCCCATGTTACTATGGAAACTAGATGGCATTTGAAAGCTACATTAGAGAGTTTATTTACACATACCTTTCTATAAAAAAAATTGTGTTCAAGTTCAAACAGTCAAGTTAACATGTCAGAAATAATATTTGTCACAGGCTGTGGCCACTTTATTAGGGATAGTCTGGTAAACTCCACTGGTTTTCAGCACACTGTTTTGGTCTATGCAGCTTGCTCACAACCTACATTAAGTGTATGGATTATTTCACCTATTGGTTTACATCTTTTCTACACTTCTGGTTTTGTTTAAATTAATCAGTAAAAAGCTGAAAGATCAACAAAATAAACATTTAACAGTAAAACAGTGCTATTGTATGGTTGCAACGTTTTATTCCTCTCAGAAAAGGACAAGGATCTATACAATGGATGTTCTGACTACAGGTGACGGATACATATTGAAATATGTAATGTGGAAGCTGTTTCACCTTTAATGAAACTACCATACGGGTATATTTGCAAAAAAATAACTTTTCTATTGCCACATTCTTATTTCTTCCTCAGGTTGTACATGGAATACCATATAGGTCTTCTTGCACACATTTTGCTCTAAGGTAATCTTTTCTACTTTGCATTCATTTTGTATTGTAAGTGCCATCTTTACACAATATTGTCTTTTAATGTTCACCCCATCTGCAAATTAGGGAAAAAATGAATTTTTAATACACATAAACAAAATGTGGCAATAAACAGGTTATGTAGATATACCTTATGGTAGTATAATTTTAGGTGAAACAAGATGCATAGCAAATATTTAATTTTTGTCAACTGTAGGCAAACTTCCCAGCTAATAAATTCTTGTTCCTTGCCTTTTGCTTTATATGGCCCTATCGACTATCAATATAGTACTTTTCATCAACCAAAGCATTATTGAAGAGACTACTTTTAAAACAAATTCATTTTTATCATTACAGCTAATTTAACTAAGTGTTACCCATCACTTCCTAATTGCATGCATTTTAACTGATGTTACTTTGGAAACATCTGTAGTGTCTTCATTTCCAGTGAAGGTCTTGTGACTTGAAAAGCAATACTCTTGTTCTGAGGCTATATTTCCACTGCCCAGTGTGGTTGAGTTTGTTCTTGTCGCGCTCCAAATTGAATAGATTTGTGTTTTCAAGATTCAATTCTGTGCTATAAAAAGATGTGGGCGTGTTTTGTGTGTGGCCAGCTAGCATTGATTTCACACCCAGTCCTGGCTGATGTTGCTTCTTGTTTTTACTCCTGTGAATGTCCTTGTCAATCTGCATGAGCTCTTCTAATATATATTAAACTGGATCTGATTTTAGCATAATATATGCACATATTCTGCTGTGTTTAAATGTGTAAAATTAGACAAACATTTAGCAAGATGTCTTACATGGTGTGACATCTTATTGAAACAGTAATTTATGCATAACTTAGTTCTATACAGTATTAAGTTTAACTTTAGTGCCTGTGTTAGAATTGGGTGCTATACTTTGCATAATTTTTCTTTAAATTACATTTTTAGAATAAAGCAATTAACAATTATTTGCCTTAAATTCAGTGGTTTGAGCTGAAAGAGCAAAATGAAAGGCACTGACAGTCTCAAGTATAAAGAGTGAAAAAGTGTCAGCTCAGTTCAGAACACTGAATACAGTGCTACACAGGTTGTATTTCATTGGTGTTTAAATCAGTTGTGCGGGCTGAGAGTGGCAAACCCTTCACTGCTCTCATGAGTAGGAAAGGATGCAGAATGATTTGTGGACTACAGTGCTGAATTAAATCATGGCTTATATCTTTCAGCCCATACCTAAACAAGAAGATTTTTAGGAAGTGCAAAGTAAACACTGTTGTAATGTACAGCACAGGTACCTGTATTGGCTATCTGTGTACTAATCTGACATTCTAATAATCACATGACTATTGGACAAAGTGGTGGTTTGTTGCTAGATGACAGGGATATAATAGCTTCTTCTCAAGGAAGGACAAGGTATGTACTGCTACCTGGGCCAGAAATATGGCACATACAGTGGCTTTCAAAAGTATTCACCCCCCCCCTTGGACTTTTCCACATTTTATTGTGTTACAACATGGAATCAAAATTGATTTAATTAGAAGTTTTTGCCACTGATCAACACAAAAAAAGTCCATAATGTCAAAGTGAAAAATAAAATCTACAAATTGTTCTAAATTAATTACAAATACAAAACAGAAAATAATTGATTGCATAAGTATTCACCGTCTTGAGTCAATATTTGGTAGAGGCACCTTCGGCAGCATTTACAGCCATGAGTCTATTTGGATAAGTCTCTACCAGCTTTGCACATCTTGACACTGCAAGCTCTGTTTTGGTCTCATCAGACCATAGAATTTTCTTCCACTTGGTCTCAGAGTCTCCCACATGCCTTCTGGTGAACTCTATCCGAGATTTAATGTAAGTTTTTTTTCAACAATGGCTTTCTTTTTGCCACTCTCCCATAAAGGCCAGTTTTGTGAAGCACCCAGGCTATTGTTGCCTTATGCACAGTGTCTCCAAGCTCAGCTGTGGAAGACTGTAACTCCTTTAGAGTTGCCATAGGCCTCTTGGTGGCCTCCCTGACTAGTGCCCTTCTCGCCCGGGTACTCAGTTTTTGAGGACGACCTGTTCTAGACAGATTCACAGTTGTGCCATATTTTCTCCATTTTTTAATAATGGATTTACTGTGCTCTGGGGGATATTCAGTGCCTTGGAAATGTTGTTATATCCTACCACTGATTGGTGCTTTTGAAGAACCTTATTCCGGATTTGCTTTGAATGATCCTTCGACTTCATGATGTAGTTTTTGTTAGGAAATGTACTAACCAACTGTGGGACCTCCCAGAGGCAAGTGTATTTAACCTGAAATCATGTGAAACACCTTCATTGCACACAGGTGGACTCCATTCAACTAATTACGTGACTTCTAAAGACAGTTGGTTGCACCAGAGCTTATTTAGGCGAGTCATAGCAAAAGGGGGTGAATACTTATGCAATCAATTATTTTCTGTTTTATATTTGTAATTAATTTAGAACAATTTGTAGATTTTATTTTTCACTTTGACATTATGGACGTTTTTTGTGTTGATCAGTGGCAAACACTCCTAATTAGATCCATTTTGATTCCATGTTGTAACACAATAAAATGTGCAAAAGTCCAAGGGGGGGGTGAATACTTTTGAGAGCCACCGTACAATGAACAAAATAGCCAAAGCTAGCCAAGGAAAAGAATCCCACAAGTCTCCTAAGGATAATGAAGGACTCTGCTCTTCACCACAACTGAGTCATCAATTACACAATACACCAACTGAACAAGGTGAAGATCAGAAAAGGTCTGATCGAGAAGCTCACAGAAGATATTTCAGAAGGAGGGTGAATAGACACAGCTGGAATCCCTTTAAATTCTAAAGAGGAAACTGATCTGGTCTGCATCTCAGAAGGATACAGAGATGCTGTCAAAAGCAACCTCTACACTTGGGCCTTCCTCTTTATTTCTGGGTTCTTAATATTTAACTCCTTGCTGGTGTAGCCACTAGAGTCACCAGCTTCTGGGTAATATGGACTGCAGGAGATTGAAGTACAAGCCAATCATCTATGGGGATGCAGGAGCAGCTGAAGGAAGAATGGTCTAAGCTAAAGTCTGTACTGGTCAACTGGAAGAGCTGCATCCCTGACATTGTCCAGACAGGAATGGTTATGACTGCGGTTGAGTAATGCTTAAACATTTGTTTACTTTGAAGAGTGAGATGATCCTTTCCTATCCTGTTTTGCAGCACTCTTCTGAGATATGTCTCTCTACCTGTTACCAGCACAGGGCAATCAAGTGGATACAAAGAGTAGTTTGTGATGTAACCAAATCTGAGCTTTTAGTCGGCTTGTTGAAGATGACTTTTTATACAGAAGAGGAGAAAAGCACAATTTCATAATTCTACCAAATTAAAGGAGATGGGGGGGGGTCTGTCGAATCTGAAAGAAATCATGCAAAAGCTCTCTGGCTTCCTGCGGCTAATAACAGTCTAAGGAAAGCAAGGCAGAAAGTACCAGTCATGCAGACCACAAGCAGTTTGATTATAATATGAAGAAATCAAAATCCCATTGACTAAGCTCAAGACAGAATCTTATGAAATGTGTTTTCAAGGTCTCACCACTTGCCGTATTCAAGTAAAAAGGCAAAGACACATTTTAACATAATGATGTTGGGAAGTGCTTTACTTCATTCAGAATTTCCAGTTAATACTGTATTATTTTATTCTAGTTTATTTAACCTTGAAGAGACACATTTGTGATGCATTTTTGTCACATTGTTTAAAAAGCAGAGTAGAAGCCTACATAAGTTGATAAAAATTAACATTGAAGTTAATAAATGAAGGTTAATTTTAAGGACTTGATCAACAAATATTCCTGGTTCCACGGGTGAATAGAATTATCCACAAATTTATTCAGGAGTGTAATACTTACAGATTACTCACAGCTTTTTGGATAAAATATAGGCTGTTAAATGTCAATAGACATAAATGAGCAACTAAGAACAATGTAGATTTATTTCTTATTTTAGTCAGAAACAATTAATCTATATAGTACTTCAGGGTGCAAGGGTGTGTTAGGCTGAGTCTATATGCAGCTGCGGCCTACTATATAAGGCCGTTCAACTTTAAATACTGCCTATTAATATTTACATTCTATTTGCCATTGATCCTAGCATTGGAAATGTTTAAATACACATTAAGTGCCTCTGCACCTAATAAAGGGTGAAGGGACTCTCTTTATGTAAAGCATTTCAAATGGACTGAAATTTCCCCATTAAAGCATTGTTCAAAGTCAATTAAAATCACAGCTCCTGGATGCTTCACAAAAAGTAAATTACAGCGTGCTTGCAGAACAGATTTTTTCTTTTTTTTTTTATTCTCACAAATGGACAAAACAGCTTTTTAAAAGCAAGAACTGTGTAATCTTAACACAATTACAGTACTTCTGTATTTCATAAGCCAATCAATAACACTGGTGAACTTATAACAATTCTTTATGTTAAATATACTAAAATAAAGTTTTTTTCAAGCCGTGCAGAGGACCTTCAAATGTGTTTCTGTAGCAAATTACCTTGTTAATGATTTAAATTAGTCTCCAGAATTTTGAAATTGCCCCTTGTCACACGTTATCCTCATCACAGCATTTGATTATTTTATTAGGTATGTCTTTGAAATATCAAAATGGGGCTGCTGCTTTGATCTGCAGTCTACAATCCAATCTGCAACAGAACATTTCACCAGGGTCAAAGATGTGTGGATCATGTATTATTGCCAGTTAAATTATTTCTGATCACCTCATAAGACAGATGTACATATATATATATATATATATATATATATATATTATATATATATATAGATATATATATAGAAGAGTCTTCTTCTGCAGTACAAGGTTTTAAACCCGCCTCTTGTGTCCTTCACATTGGATGCTCATTAGATACAGTAGGCTTCTTCCAAGTGGGACTTGGGGAGATGGGTTCTGTGATGCTGAAGTCCTAACTGGGGATGACAGTCCCAGCAGAATTCAGTTTGATGTCTTGAAAACGAATGGGGCGGCTTTCAAAAATCTCCAAAGCTGGTGTATTGGCTCTTAAACCTAACCAGACAATTTGTTGATCTGGCATGTGAAACACCACAGTGAAAGAGAATGAGCAGCTCAAGAACTACTCATGGATGTAGGTAAAACATCTTAAGACAAACATAATTCAACACAATTTGAGTAATTGCAATAAGCAGTACTCAGAACGATTGTTTTGTATATTTAATAGAAATGCACAATTTAGACATTGTACTGTACATAGCCTATATATAATATTGACTTGAATACAGACACGTGTTACAACCATTACAACACCTGATAGTAGCTAGTGCCATTATGCATTTGAATAGTACAAGAAAGGGCAAAAATATCTATACCAAGAAAAAGTTGGTCCACACTCTACAGATATACTGTATTCTGAATAATTCTAAAATTATGTACTGGTAATCTTCTCCAGGGTTGAAAAAGTGTATCATGACCTTGGTAAAAATAAATAAATAAATAAATTAAAATTAAAATTCCAGATATACCACATTCAAAAGACATGCAAAAAAGGCTAACCTGCATGGCATAATTTCCTATAGGGTCTTCCACAAGCATCATATTACCTTCTTCAGCCATATGCAACTCATTTTACAATAGAAATATAGTTTCTAAAGACATACTGAATATAAAATAAATAAATAGAGTTAACACTTATTTCAATATAATACAATGCGTTGGTGATGCCGTTCATTAGTAAAGATGTACTATTGGGATACTGCTATATGATTTTTTTCTACACAAAACTAAACAAGAAACAGAGCATATCTGTTAAGAAATTTTGCTTTCTCATTCACAGCTGAAGCTTCTAAAAGAGTAATTGGAATTCTAAATGTAACAGTATTTAAGTCAAGACATCAAGAACTTCTCCCTCAAACGGCACACCCCCTTGTCACAGAGCTTGCATGCCTCTTATTAACAGTTCACAGGAGTGTCTTCAAGGTCCTCTGTTACTTGATCTTGGGCTGCCTGCATTGCTTCCTGCACCAGTGAGCAAGCAGTTTGCATCAACAGGAACTCAGACTGTAAATCTACATTGTTTTCTGAAACACACTCTGGAAAGACACCATTTTCTTCAAGGTGGGTACTCTTTGGAGACAGTAAACAGTGGTCAGCCTTCTCACCTGGTTTCTCAATATCAGTTGGTACTCCAACACTAGAATTAACCAAACAATCTGAGACACTGTTATCTACTTTGTGGAACACAAGTGTGTCATTGACGGCCATTGTTTCGTTCATTAAAGGTTCTTTTGTCTTGTCTCTATTTGATTCAGGGGCATAACCTGTCTCAGGTTCTGCTCCGTTTTCAATTGTTTCCAATCTGCTGCTGCTTATATTTATGTGACTTAAGTCCTTATACTCAGTAACTCTTGTGTTCACCTGAAATATAAGAGATTTGTGAGAATCCACGTCAGGATTAAATGAGGGATCATATTTTGAAAAGTTTGAATCCATGCGATGATTCTCTGGTGACACAGTGTCAGCTTCTTTATTAGGTTTGTCTTCTTCTACAGTGGTTGTTTCTGTTTTTGAAAAACCTGATGATGTCCCAGCTTCCGGTGAACCACAGGAAACCTCTTCATCTGCTTTGCATTCTACAAGCATATTCTGAGCTGCAGCTTGGACCATCTCACTGTCTTCACACATCCCTTCAACAGTATTTTCTGAATGAGCATCGCTTTTTATCCCATTGGTGTTTAGTTCACTTACTTCAACATTCACTGTTAAGAGCTCGGGGGGCAATGCATTGCCACCATCTTCATCACGACTTCCACAGACATCATCTGGACTGTTATGGGTTCCCTCCACATTTCTGTTTGATCGCAGCCCCTTGGTGTCATTTCCAGACTTGTCTAATATAGTCTGCTTTCTCTTATCTTTGCAAGTCTCTTCATGGAAAGAATCAGATGTTTGCTTAGTCTTGTGTTTGAAAAAAGCTGCAAAGGAGTATTTACTCTTGCAGGTTGCTTCTGTCTCTTCATGACCAACGCAATAGTTTAACCGTCCTTTTTTGGACTTCTGCGATTTATTTTGTAGGGACACAAGCTTCTTAAATGAGGTCCACATTCCACTTGGGAATTTTCCTTTCACCTTGGGTAGTTGCTCAATACTGGTACCAGCAGGACTTACCAACTCTGCATGGCTGAAAGTTTTATCAGAGGTTTGCTTGTCATCTTCAATCGATGCTGTTTTTTCCAGTTTACTCCTTTTTCTTAGACAGAGTAGGGAAGGTTTGGTGGAATGTTCCTGTCCACCTCTCGATAGTTTGCTTTTATTTCTCATCTTGACTTCTAAACGCTCATCCCTTTCCAGTTCTGCTTCTTTTGACTGAACTCTGCTGCTCGCTAATGTATGCTCCCCCTCATCGACCCAAGAGCTTCTTTTCACCCTGGTGCCTGTGTCCATTTCTGCATCTATTTGGAGTTTTGAGTTTTCTGAATCTTCCCAGGGCATTTCATCCTTTGCTTGTAACACATGGTGGTTCTCGTGGCTGCCTGTCTGGTTCCCACTGCTGTTCTCCCTCCCTTTGACTCTCTTGTCTTGAGCTTCAGTCCTCTTCTCGAGTTGCCTATTGGCCTTGGCTTTTCCAAGAAGCAGTCTGGGAGGACCAGTAAGCTTCCGTTTGAGACCCACAGTCCCCTTGCTGTGTCCACCAGATTGTGATGATGCAGGGCCTTCCCGCACAGACATGTTTTGAAAGTCCCAAATTGGCTGTGGCTGAAGCCCGCTTCAAAATCTGCTTCTGTTTGATGAGAATGAATGATCAACAAATAAACGTAGCAATTAAAACAACTGGGTCCAACTCCAAGAGAAGCCTTGAACCTTAAAAAAAAAAAAAAAAAGAGAATATATTTTTCAGTAACAAAGAGCATTGTATTATTATTATGATTATTATTAGAACATACACATAGCCAGGGGTATGTGTAACCCAGGAATCTAGGGTTAATCTGTTTGGACAATAAGTATTCAGTTGGCTATGTGCAATACATGAAGCTATCCTGTTCCAGTTGAGGTGTTTAATGTTTAACAAATGTGTTCTTATTTCATTATAGGAGTTAACTCCATGTGCATTGTTTGCTGGCTTTTGATAAAAATAAATAAATCCTCTTTGCTCTTTAATGTCAATGCAATGGCTGTACAAGGGAGACGAAACACTTCAGAGCAATGGCAGCTTCAGGACTATGAGCCAGTGGTAACATTTTCATATTTTGACTTAATAGTATCACAGTGATAGTACTTACACACACACACAGGTAAACCGTTGCCTTACTATATCAGGATCACCAGCCAAATCCACTGTGCTGCCATTGCTGGTAATGACATGCATGGGTTCCTTTTGGGTGTTATCTGTGTAATTTGTTTTACTTTTCTGTGGGGTTAAACTATCTAAAGCTATTCCAATCATAAATGCAGATAGAAAAAGGCATATTGAGGTCTGGGATGAAAAATGTGGAATGGAAAGGAAATATTAATAAGAAGTAAATGGAAAAAGAGGTGAGAATCTCAACAACCTAGTAATCATTGAAGACCCTGCACTAAAATGGGCAGGAACATCATCTCCAAAAATATCACACACTTGTGTTAATGATACAGCAGGTGGCTATAATTAATACTGAGTGTGGATTAATGCAATAGTTGGAAATGCTTGTGGTGTCTCAGTTACAATATTTGATGTTTTGAGGCTACTTATTTGCAGAACATTGCCACTTGTCTCAATGTTATGAAGGAAGCAACCATATCTTTTCAATCATCAGTATTGAGCACTGTATTAGTCAAGTTTTGCTGGCTCTTTTGAAATCCAGATATGTTTAGCTTTGTATTATCTTTTCATTTTGCAGCTTGCGACAGGCTGGCGAGTGGATAGAGGCTCAGAGACTGACTGCAGTTCAAAAAAAATACTTTTATTATAAATAACCACAAAATAAAATAGTACAAGGGCCAAAACAAAGGTATTGAAGCACAAATAGAAAAACACAAAATGAAGGTTTCCAGGCTGGGCTATGCCTTCACTGGATCAGAAAATACAAAAACCAAACAGCAAACCAAAAAATAGCAAACACAAACACCAGCTTGCTTCCTCAGCTCCCTCCTCTTCCTAATTGGAAGCTGAGTGCTGATTGATCGTTAATTACTTCAATCAACCCCAACCACCTGAACACAATAAACCCAGGCAGACAGGGAAATTTAACCCCATCCCTGCCCCCTAGAAGCGTCGGACCCTTCAGCAGCGGAGGCGGGAACGGCGGCCCGGCTCCCTCTGGTGGCAGAGGCGGGGACGGTGGCCCGGCTCCCTCTGGTGGCAGAGGCGGGGACGGTGGCCCGGCTCCCTCTGGTGGCAGAGGCGGGGACGACGGCCCGGCTGCAGCCCACCACCAGCGGTGGGGGCTGTGGCCATTCTAGTGGCCTCTGAGGCAGGGCTGATACCTCCTGCCATAACGATCGGGTGCGCCTCCGCTGGTCTCCTCTCAGAAGCACATGTAGAGGCTGCTGTGGAGAGTCAGCCTTCTCCCCTTCTGGCTCCCTGGTCCATGGCTCCTCCCCTCTGGGCTCTGACAGCAGTGGCTCCTCCCCTCTCTGGCTGTCGGGACGGCGGCTCCTCCCCTCTCTGTTTGAAAGACTGGGGCCTCTCCCTTGTCTACCACCAGGTAATTAAGGACCATGAGGGCAACATCTGGGAAGGACGTTGGGTGATGTTGTTCCTCCCACTCTTCCCACCTCCCCTCCATCTCGACACCACAGCGTATTGATAACAACAGGGAGGTCGTGGAAGAGGTCCGCCTCAGGGTGCATCAGCCAGTCCCATTTCTCCTAGGAAGGTGGTGAAGGTGGTGCTGGAGGCAGTGGGGTGGTGCTGATGCCCGAGGTGAAAACTGCTCCTCTTCCAGGGGAAGATTGTAGGGGCATCCTGTCCAGTTGTGGCCGTCCTCCTCCAGCGGTGGTCCTCCTTCCCGCACCAGGAAGGCCAGGGGAAGAGGCTGGCCGGATCCTCCAGCAGTGGTTGTTGTTGCAGCAGCTTACATTTCTTCGGCTGCTGCTTCTCCTTCTGCCTTTGCCTTTGCCTCTGCCTGCTTTTCCTTCCCATTTTTTTTTTTAAATTGTCCAAAAAGTTAAAAAAAAAAAAAACACAAAAACAAAAACCCTGCAGTACTGCTCTGAGTTTCCTGGAGGCGCTATAATCCCACATCTATAACAAAGTGTGACAGACTGGCGAGTGGATAGAGGCCCTGAGACAGATTGCAGTTCAAAAAAATTATACTTTTTTTTTTTTTTTTTTTTTTTTTTATAAATAAGCACAAAATAAAAGGGCACAAGGGCCAAAACAAAGGTATTTAAGCACAAATAGCAAAACACAAAACAAGAGTCTTACAAAAATAAAGGTTTCCAGGCTGGGCAATGCCTTAACTGGATCAGAAAATACAAAAACCAAAACAGCAAACCAAAAAATAACAAGCACAAACACCAGATTGCTTCCTCAGCTCCCTCCTCTCCCTAATTGGAAGCTGAGGCCTCTTTTTACGTCAGGTGGCTGAGTGCTGATTGATCGTTAATTACTCCAATCAACCTCAGCCACCTGAACACAATAAACCCAGGCAGGTAGGGAAATTTAACCCCATCCCTGCCAATGTATAAAGGGCAGAGCTCTGCTCTGCCAAACAGCTGTAAACAAAAAAATATCCTTATCCATTTTGTTACAAAACAGACAAGGCAGACTTGGCACAAGTTACTTAAGGTTCTGTGAAAAAAAAAAGATAATTAACATGAATACATTTTCAAAAAGCAAATTAGAAATCAGTAATGAGCTTTGAATTCACAGATTTGGTGCCAGTGTGTAATGGGTTTATTGCTGAACAGGTGCTATAATAAGTAATGCTGATTGCAGAAATAGTAATCCATTGTGCTTGTAATTATAATAAATTAGCAAATTTACTTTGAGTAGAAGTAAATTAGGCACAGCTGAAGAAAGTTAGTGTGCAGCAGTGGCAGAAAGTGAATGCACAATTAGCTGATTCTGGCTCATTGGTTTCATGTGACTGTATGAGTCAGGAATCATATATGGAATGTACAGTATATAATATTCTACAACACCCCATTGTCTGTGTGTTTATTCTGCAACCACTCACAAAGCACGCTGCATTTTAAAATCATTCAAGTACATTACTGCACTAACACGAAATCATGGGTGCTGATGATGTAGTAAAGTTACCATGTTTACAATTTCTTTTTTGTAATAAAAAAGTGTTTTATCTCAGAATCTATACATGTTCATATATAAATGTATTTCTCTTATCTGATGTATTTTTCTTTTTGACAACTTAAATTAGAAAATACTTTTTTGACAGGGTCTGTTCATCTGGAGAGTAAAGATTACAATCCTCTCCCCATTCCCTTTCTGAGAAACCACGGATCACTACAGGTACTTAAGATATTATTTTAATATTGTCCACAAAGAGAGACTTGAGCCAGACAGTAAGCTAGACAAAAGTGTTCTTTCCAATTAGATTTGATTGTAAATTGCTAGATGCTTAAGAAAATTGTATGAAGAACATTGAAACACAAAGAATTGGAGGTAAGCTAATTGACAAAAGGGGAGTATTTAGCGGCTGCCCAAATGTGGGTATGGTGGGGCAATAGGATGGGGAACAGGAAGAGACCCCCCGGAGCCCTTTCCAGAACCACTCGTCTGAACCAAACAAGGCTATAATTAAACCAATACAAATACTGTGATTCTTTAGTTTTGTTTTTAGGGGCAAATTAGGGGAGGAATACACACCAGCTGTTAAATTGTTTAAAATCAATTATCAACTATCAATCAGTGACCATCAATAAGTTTGAATTGAAAACCATTCAATTGATCCTCTCCTAAGGCTATTAGTGTCTATTTAGCCACATAGCTGAATAAGCCATCTGTAAATCTATCACATTGGTATTATACTGATAAGAAACTGCTAAATGCATGTTCCAGACTTTATTGAGCTTTTCTAATGTTTGTGTGACAATTAAGGATGTTAAAAGTTCCGAGCTCAAACTTTAAAATGTTGTGTTATTTTGGTTAAAACATTTTAGAAAAAATATGTACGTCAAATATGCATGTTATCCTAAGTGCTTATACAGCAGTAAGTGTGCAGTGTAAGTCTTATTAATTGCATATTCAATATGAATATAATTTTATACACATGAATGCTGCATTAAAGTAGCAGGGAAGTAACATCGCTCTTATTTTGTCTATTCTAAAGTTTAAAGTCTTTCTTCTGAAGTTTAATCTTTTAAATAAACAGTCTAACACTACTTTCATTTTGCTGTTGACGTTTTAAAGGGAACAATATCAAAGATTTCACATCCTGGCACAAGGAAGTTGAGCAGAGGGAGGGTGTTAAAGAAGTGTAAGAGCTTTCTGTTTCACCAGCACTAAGCTCAGGGCAGCTGCTAAGCTTGTAGAATCATATGTTGCAGCCTGCACATTTCCTCGAACCACGGATTAACCCTCTATCTCCTCACATAAAAATAAATAAAAACCAAAGCAGCAGAGGAACTACTGTACTGTACCAGCTCTCAAACCAGCTGTAGCAAACAGTGCTGGAAAACATCCACTGATTTATTTCTCAGGAAAAGGTATACAACATATACTTAATGGAAATTACAGTTGATTACCGGACACATATCTGTACGGCCATTTATAATTTTATAAACCTGAAAAAATTCTAAACAAAATTGAAGGCAACAGAATGCCGACTACTTTAATATACATTTTCTGTCTTAAAAGGTGCAGGGGTGACAGGTTGCAAAATGTTTGTGACATTCAACAAAAGCACTTACAGTTACAACAGATACACAGTAAAACTTATTTTGTATTTAATGCATTAAGATAGCAGACTGCTATAATAATGTGCTGTATTCCATTTGAGTATAGAAGTGAATTAAAAATGGTTCTACTCACCAGTGCAAATGATATTTCCAAACTATTTCATGTTTTGCTGCATGTATAGTATGGGATATACAGCTCCCACTAGCTCATTGCATGCTTTCTACATGCCAGGTCTCAGCGTTCTGCCAGCTCTGACTGTTACCAAGAATGGATTTGAGCTGAAGGGAGGTAGCTACACTGTTTCCATAGTAACCAATGAATTGACAGTCAAGGAGAAATATTTAAAATAAAAGGGGAGGGGAAAGTTGAAAATGATATGCGAATACATTATTTTGCTGATATTTTTTAAGAGAGCAGATAATGGCTTGATAAGCTGTGTTTTACATCTCTATTTTTTCTTTCTTAAATGGACCCCAACCTCCAATACTAACAGGTGAAATTATATAAGAGTAAAAGTAAAAGTCTGCATTTGCAACCCGAATGCAGAAAGTATCAAGTGGTGCCCAGGTGGAGGTTTCAGACACAATAAATAATTTCCCTATTTGAATGTATCGACAGGGCCTTATGACGAAGCGGTTACAATTTTGTAGACCTCTCCAGGAATTAAGACTGGCTGTTTTGTAATAATCAACTTTTTCATGAGTTTAGTAACTGCGAGTGTGGGGGGAATGCTGTCAGATTACCCTTTCAGGCATTATTGTTCTTCAGATAAGACTAAAAAAAAGTGTTCAACAGAAATTACACCTACTTGATTGTTGCTGTACTTTGAACACCCTACAGTTTTTTCAAATACTTAAATGTACTTCATTTTGCCAAAAATGAGCATAGTTGGTTAAGACAATGCATGAACTACACCCAACTAAAACATGTAACTGGGACATCAAGGACTACTGAGTGGTCTGTATGTGGTCGGAAATGTCACTGCAGGTGAATTATAAGGTGTAATTATCATTAGTCATTACATACAATGACTAACTCCATCAATTAAAATATCAGCACAAAGGATGGAGGGATTAAAATGCATAAACTATCCAAACATGCTCTTCATTTCATTGGAGGGCATGTCCATGCATATCTGATAATCATAGCCAATCAGTTGCCTCACTTTTACTCTGGTGTGTGAGGTGTGCTTCAAGATGACAATGCGATTATGGCTTTTCAGTGGTTCATGGAACATGAGCCATGGCAAACATAATCTTTAATGGTAGGTAGTTAACCCAAGTCACTTTCATCCCCTTCAGAGTATACTGTAGTCATATTCACTTTATCCCAGTTCTCCTTTCCATCATCCCTAGTGATGACCTGTTCCCTTGGCAACCACAGTTAAGATGACAGTAGGAGATATTTATTCCTGAGGTTGATATAGTTAAAACATGCTAAAACCTGGTACTTCTACAGGAGAGAGACCCATTAAACTAGCTATGAACAAACATTAACATACAGTACATGAAATGAAAAATAAAACCTATGGAGGGAACTTTTTTTTTTGTATCTTCACTGAAAACACTGTCCAACTTCAACGTCCCAAAATATAATTCTCTTCACAGCCAACTGCTTTACTGTGATTCAATGACTAAAACAGTTCACTCAAATGGTACAGACCTTAATTGAGAACCCATTTTATTTAAAAATGTATCTGTTCCTTATTATGTTAAATGCACAAATTACTTTTGCTTGTCTGCACTCTTCTGTGAAAACCCAACCAAAGCATATTTTAGTTTGGAATATTCTGCATAGCCCAAATTGGAGTTTTAAAATACAAAAAAAGAGCGAAATGATCTTCAATAGAAGTGGGACCAGTGATTGTATAACATAAGTGTCACTTACATGACACAAGATCCATTGCATTTTCAATTTAGCCAGTAGTTTTACTTCCATTTACAGTTCCAGGGCAGACATTGATGACAACTATAATAAATCTCTCTAGATAACACTGAAGAGACATACAGATGGGCAAAGAGGGTACCTCCATACACAAAAATCCAATTTCATCCAAAACATTTTTCCATCTATCTATAAAACTGCTTGTTAATTTTGGGTGACATTTTCTGAAGTATCAAGATTTGTGTATCAAACTTATTGAAAAACTATGTGATCACATGTAAGACAGTCTTGTGTGATTATTCACATGTTAATGTGAATTAACTAATGTGTGAATGAGATAAATCACATGTGATCAGGAAGCAGTCACATGCTATACTAGCCAATCACATTTTGTAGTAGGGTCAAGAATGCTCGGTTGACATTTATTTTACACTTGTATGTTATTACTATTTTTATAATTGTATCCATTGATTTGATTAGTACACGTTTTATGTTGTCTGACACTTTTTAATTGATTTGTATCTGCAAATCCACTTGTTTTCCTTGATCTGCCTTACTGGGCACTGACTAATTGAATCACTGATACATTTAAGCACCTGAAGATAGTGTGGAACGGCGAGCAAGAGAGTGAAACGGAGCAGTAAATGAAGTTTCCCAACAATATTGGGCTGACTGTATGCCAGTGTTGAATAATGAAGAAATAATGAAGAAATATATTGTTATGCTGGTTTCTCTCTCCCTCTGTGTTCCCTCCCCTATACGGACATTGTGTGTGTTTTTGATCTTTAGATTTTTTTTTATTATTACTGTTTTTACTGCCTTATGAACTTGTGTATCCCCTCTAGTCACTGGGTAACTGTCATGTGGTCAGACAGATTGGCAGACCTCACTTGTATACCTCCAGATAATCACACAGTAATTTGTATTAAAGAAAGTCCTAAGCAAGTCGCATCACAATCGGAAAAGCTGTTCTACAGATCTATGCACAATTCTAGTGAATTAGTACATACAGTTTGTAATCTTATTTAGCGCTGTTGACTCTTTTTCAATGTAAATCTCCTATCCCTCCAAGGCTTTTTTGTACAAGTGAAGTGTTTTAGGTCAAATAATAGTATAGTTAACTAAATATGTTTAACAGTACAGGGCATCTAAGAAATGGCTAAAAAAAAAATATCATCTGGTTACAAATATTCAAGATCTGATGACCTTGAGCTTTACAAAGCTCCAGACTGCCTTAAGACAAGAGAAAATACCACTCCATCAAGATAATACAGAGCAACCAATATAAAAGCTTATCTCAACCTTTTAGACACCTCTATTGACTAATCCAACTGAAAACACTTTTGAAAGCAGAAAAGAAAGAAAGAAAAGGTTTACATAGCCACTCATCAAAAAAATAAAGAAAGTACTTGATGGGAAGTTTTCAGTGACATTATGCTACTCCGTATCCTTTAAGCAAGACGCAGTGGCAATGACTATTGCTATATTTATTATTTTGTTGGTCCTACTTTGTGTCCATTTTTAAAAAATGCAGACTCCATCTTAAAACAAAATCAGAATCTTTAAATAATAATTTATCACATCTCACAATGCTAAACAACATAACGAATACTGAAGTTGTTTATATAAACAAAAATAGGTACACAAAAAAAAAATTCTTAAAATTGCACAATTGGGATTCAATAAACATGGGGGGGAAAAAAAGAGCAATACACAAGCTCATTTCTGCAAATATACCCTATGGTAGTTCCATTAAAGATGAAACACTGTCTTATAATTTCATTTTTGTCCCTCACTTGTCCCCATCTTACAGCTCTTGTCCTTTAGTACATCATGTTCAGCTGCATCTGTAGTTTAAGATGACTGTGGGGCAACAATCTGCCCTGGGGCAACACACCCCAGTCACTTGCTTATCAAATCAACAGAGAAAGAGTCTCTTCACCAAAGCATTGAAGATGAGTGTAGCTAAGTTCAACCAGTATGTCTATGTATTTCTATTAAATCTCCTTTAAAAAAAGAGAACACTATAGAAGAAAATGTTGCTTCTACAAAATCACTGTTTGACTGTGTCACTCCAATGGTCTGCTTTTTGACCTACTGCACAGAAAGTGACCCTTATACAAGTTTTCTATAGTAAAAGCATAACAACGTATAACAGAGCACAGTGAAAGCAAGAGAAGTATGGCAAACATGGTAGGACATATTAAAACCATGGGAAAAGCATTGGAAAACTTCAAAACTAGTATTATATAGTAAAAATATTTAAGGCAATTCATTCACAACTGTTGATTTAATTTCCAATACAGTGTTGGTCTATATATGACAACAACCACATCTCGAACCCAGTCACTAATACTTTGGTGATATCAGGTGAAATATGGCACCATTCATCCATCACAGCAAGTGCCAGTTCAGCAGTGGATCGTGATCTGTTGACTCTGGCCCTCAGGTGGCGTGCCAAGACATCCCACAGTGGTTCTATTGGGTTTCAGTCAGGTCTCTGGGCTGGCCACTACACATTTTCAATGTTGTTGTCCTCGATCCAGTTCCTAACAGACACAGCAGTATGGCAAGATGCGTTGTCATGCTGGTAGATGTAAGGGCCCTCACCATAGTATTGCATCAAAGCTGTGCTGCAGCGTTGTCCTACATGGGACTATAGGATGAGGCATTCATCCTTCCCTTCTCTACAACCAAGAGACTCAGGCCATACCATGAAAAACAGCCCCAAGCCCCCCTGCATCTACAATTTTTAAAAAGCTTAGGTCACTAGCCACATATGAATTGGCTGCACTCCTGTAATATGTTCTTACAGTTTTTGGGACAGCTGGGAAATGTAATTCTGCCTGTGATGGAAATACATAATTGAATCAATCCGAACAACAACTTCACAAGGTTTTCCTTATGGAGGACAAGGAAAGGACACAGAACTCTAATACTTCCTTTAAAATAATGCAGGTCACTCTTTACTTCCACTACAGCAAAGCATGTCAGGTAGAAATGTAATAAAATGACTTTGTCTTGTCAAAGTAAATGGTGTTATTCAAATATAATAAAAACAGAAAGTTAGGTCTTGTGAAGGACCACTATGATATTTGACTTTCTTATAATGCACTGATAACTGTTGTAGCCAGAAGTTAAACTAATGAGGAAGACTGTTTGTAAATGTTGGATTCATTAATTTGTAATGAATCACCCCGATGAGTCACACATGCTTGTGCTGCCATCTGACTCACTGGTGGCTTGCAGAAATGTATACCATTAGGATACTATTAGTGTACAACTCTTAACATATCATATCAAAACCGTTAGCAGACCATTGTTAATAAGCAACATGATGGACTTTGAACAAACTTTGTGCAGTCGTCAAGATATGACTAATAGTCTAATTGCAGCCACACTGACATGGCATCATGGTACTGTAAGGGTTATTGATTCTAACCAGTGAAAGGGTTTTGGTTTCATACTGCAGTTTAGTTTTCAGACAACTGATTCTAAATTAAAGCCTAGCCTTTTGTTTACAATATGGAGTAAAGGCACTGAATCATTTGTGTAATTAGCAGGCTTCTTTTAAATCAAAAGTTGTCAATTACACCTTGAATCTTAATATTGTGACCCAATGGTAACTTCAGTCAGTGTTAATGACCAGGCAGAACCATTGAAAATGTACAGAGTTTTAAATCATGAGTTGTTTAAAAACTTGAATCAAAGTCTGCTTTGCTGAATTAAAAAAGGGATTCACCTTTTCATTTTGATATAATTCATTATGAATTATTAAGTTCTGTAATGGTGCTCCCTATTATTTCATAAATTACACATCACAGGGGCAAGACTATATTTTCTACAGTATAAATGTTTAGAGGAAATTGTACAGATATGCAAGACTGTTCTGGATTGCACCAAATGTTATTACTAGTTCAAGGTTCAAGAAACAGACCTTTAAAACCTCTTTGATTAAAGCTCTATGAAGAGTAAGTCTGATGATGACTGATGCTGCAGTCTTACCTCTGTGGTATCTTTCTGCCAGTTGCTTATATCTGGGGTAGAAAACCGTGGCTCACCAGTCCATTATTGAATTAATCTTTAGTAGGGTCATTTAAATAATAATGTAACTGGTTGGAACAGTCTTACAATGGAATGGAACCCAGATACCCCAGGTCTACACCAGTAGCTGACCATGTACTTCAAAAGCCTTAAAAACAACATTTGGACAATTCCCTTAACCAACACTGTACAACTAATACTTGCTTTGAATAACCACTTATGTCATCATTTTAAAATTTATATTAATCTATTTTGCATATAAAACAATTCCTGTCTGTAAAAGTTAATTTTTAAACCACCAGTTAAAATATGCATTTTGGTATCCTTTAGCGCTTCAATGATTTAAACTCCAACTTCCACAATTCTGTGAAGACTTTAGTGACAGTGAATCCCACAGGAGAAAGACATCTCCACTGCAGAACTTAAACTATTGAAAATACCTGCGAGCACAAACTACTCAATCATCAAGAAATGGAAGATGCATTGTACCACCAAGACACTGCCTAGATCAGCCCCTCCCTCCAAACTGAGCAGCTGGGCAAGGAAGAAACTGGTGAGGGATGCCACTGTGAGGCCAACGCAACTTTGAAAGAGCTACAGAGTTCATTGGCTAAGATGGGAGAAAATGTGCAACAGTCAACAACATCCAGAACACTTCACAAAAGTAGCCTGTATGGCAGGGTGGCAAGAAGGAAGCCATTACTAAAAATAAGCCATCTCAAAGCCTGCATGGAGTTTGCAACAAAGCACCTGAGTGATCCTGCAAAAATGTGGCAAAAGCTGTTGTGGTCATACGAGACCAAATTGGAACTTTTTGGTCTAAATGCCAAGCATTACGTTTGACGCAGACCCAACACATCTCCCAGTCAACACCATCCCTTAGTCAAGCACTGGAAAGCTTGTTAGGATTGAAGGAAAAATGGATGGAGCAAAGTACAGGCAAATACTAGAGAAAAACCTGTTTCGGTCTGCTAAAGACTTAACTGGGATGAAAATTCACCTTTCAGCAGGACAATGATCCAAAGTACAAGGCCAAAGCTACACTACAGTTGCTTAAGAATAAGAAAGTGAATGTCCTTGAGTGGCCCAGTCAAAAGTCCTGACTTGAATCCTATTGAGAATCTGTGGAAAGACTTGTAAACTGCTGTCCATAAGCGATCCCAAGCAACCTGAGAGCTTGAGCAAATCTGCCAAGAAGAATGGGCACAAATTGCACCAAGCTGGTGTGCGAAGTTGGTAGAGACGTACCCAAAAAGACTTGCGGCTGTAATTGCTGCCAAAGGTGCTTCCACCAAATATTGAGTTGATGGGTCTGAATACTTATGCAATCAACATATTTCAGTTTTTTCTTTCTTTTTTGCTGACATTTACTGTAACTTTTCTTACCCTTAGAAGTCTTCAGTTTGAGCATTCAAGTTTTGAATAAAATATGAAGTTTAAAAAAAAAAAATGTGTGTGCATCATTTTGTAATTTCACAAAATGGAAGACCATAGGAATGGTCTGAAAACTTTTGCAAGGCACTGTATGTAACGACTACTGTAAAACAACGCTTAAAAAAAAAAAAAAGAAAAAAAAAAGGACCAATAAGAAACTATCAATTCAGTCGTCCTAGAATTGAGCTGCACAACGAGACTGTCTTGATGGTTATATGGCCAGTGCAGCTACTGGACTGATGCAGAGCCAGTTGCACAGGCAGCAACTAGAATACCCTTTGTCATGAGATTCTGCTTTCCCATTATTGTTACCGAATAGAAAATGTGAACAGGTTTATCTATGTAGCTAAACTTTAGCAACACTACAGCCACAGCAACAAAACCCTTTATCATTCACACCCACCCAGAAAGTGATTCAGGGAAGGTTTAGCAATAGTTTTTTGAAGATTCGTGACAGGATACAAGTCCAGCTGAAGTGCTCTCTTTGATGTGGAAATTGCACAGTTGCACTCAAAAAATAATGTATTCAATAACCAGAATACAAAAATAAAACAAAATAACTTGTTTTTATATAAAAGACTGGGTGACTGTTATTGAGCAGTACTTCATAAGGCAGTTGAAGCAGTGTCCAGGCCACACAAAACACAGAATAAACCATGAGGCACGACTAGACAATCTGTAATCTTCTAGATAACTGCACAATGTTTGCCTTCTTTTACAGACCCTTTAGTACAGGACACTTAATTTTAACTGGCCCAGCAGCAGAAATGTTAAAGCAAGAACTGGCTGGTAAAACTGACCGATGAACAATCAAAGAGACCTTTTTTTTCTCTCCAGTGGTGTACTTAAGTCATGAATCCAAAGCAAAATGTTTCTACTTTCCTCTGCTTGGTATGGTGGAGAAAATCCTGAAAGAATCAAAAGGTACACCAATGGCAGAATTTCACAATGAAATACACAGGGAAGTATTTGGTGAAAAATACAGCTTTTAAAACAAAAAGCTTTTAACTTTTTAAAATATTAGTCTTTTTTCAAATAGCAGTGTGGCAAAGTGGTGAATATGTGCAGCTGAGTGCAGTGCAGAGTGGATGATTCACAGGTGCAAGGGTGTTTATTAGTGATTATAATGTCCAGAGCCTTCTGGCAAAACCTGCAAACAATAACAATGATGGAAGTGGTACAGCGGCGTGTATCACTCCTGTTTGTAAAATCCCACGTGTTTGACCTACAACGAAAAAGTCCTGTCTTTTTTCACCCACACAAAACAAACACAGACACAGTTCCGACAGTGCGTGATTTTAGTGCTAGTGGTGCAAAGACAGTTCCTGTAGTGCAAAAGGCGACTTGTGATATCCGGGTTTACGCTGGCCTGCGACTGCAGCTCCGGATTGCGTTTAGTATTCTTTAGTGACAAGACAAACACCACAAGACACACAGTGTTAGTAAACAAACTGACAAAACACTCACGGCTTTCAGTCTCAATAATACGGGCTCCTTCTACGTCCCCTATTTATATTCTCGCCCACGATCCCTAGGTTAACGAGCGCATCCGCTCCTCCAATCCTCGGATGCCACGCCATCTACCACCCGGGTCAGTGAGCTTGGGTGCTGTAGCTCCGCCCCCTTCCTAAATGGCCAACTTCCACCTACCCTATGGAATAAATTGTCTTGCCATTTGTTTAAGGTTACTCTGTTCCTTCTTTCTAGTACCCTCACAGGTCGGAAAGGAGATCTAACACCAAGCGTTGGTCGATCTCTATCACAAGCAGGCACTGTTTAAATATATTTCATTTACAATACCCATGATTAAGGACGTGTGCTGTATCACTTCAATGCAGTCCGAGAAAACAAAACACTTAAGTATTGTATTTACGATTGGAACCAGATGTTATCAACTTATAAAATTACATTTTAAAAAACAGTCATCCACCATGCATCCACCTGTCGCAAGGATGTTGGATGATGCAAAATGACAACTATACCATGCTCTTCCCCATGGTCTACTGTTACTACCCCATAAGCAGTCAAGGGCTAAATGATGACCACCCACCTAATGTAGATATTAGAAGAATTCAGTCTTCAGTGTTCCCTATACAACACATCCATTAGCACAACTCTCATCTTTTTAAAAATAAAATGTCACCATGCACACTCATCTCATGATGGCACCTGGTATAAAAGTACCTGTACATATAAACAAGATGCAACCTCCACTTATAAAACTAAATTTGAAATGCAAAACACTATTTTCATCCCAATTATGGTAAATAGAAGGTTTTTTAAAGAGAAGAGACACTCCACTGCACACATCCTCTCAGCCTTGCCACTATAACAACCCAGTGGAGTTTCAAGTTCGACAAATATTCGCTCATTTAAAAATGGAGGAAAATAAGGACTTTTATTGCTAAACCCTGCAAATGCCATCCATTACAGAAAGAGAAAGATTCAGACTCTATTAGGGTTGAAGTTGATGATGAAGGTGGCGAGGAACACAGGATTTGAACCATGTCAGAATAAAGCAATGTCAACCTCCTAAAAATAGGAACAAAAACAAATCCCTAGCGGGAGGTCTTGGTTGCTTTTTCAGCACATTCACACAGTATGCAATAAGAACAACTTATCTAACTATTGCCCATTATAAGCATGATGAAAAAGGACAGTAAAATACACTAAGATGGATGAAGCTCCACTGCCTGAAATATCTACAATCATTTTATTAACAATCTCATCACAATGATATGTGGTTTAATGGAATTATTATAGTTAAAACATGTAATAGTGTCTGCGAAGTGTAGTCAAGAATAAAAAAAAAAAAATTTTCCCCTGTTGGCTATAACTGAAGTAAACTGATGTTTAGAAAGATCTACATGATAACCGTTGTTGCTTATGGCAACCAAAATGGTAGCTATCAAGTATGGACCACATTTCTACAGTCCCATTTTTTAATAACTTGTAACCAACATACCATTGACATTTAAGGCTACAGTACTTGGAAAACAAAGTGGCGGGCGCAGACAAAAACTTTAAAAGTATACCTTTTGTTTGCAACTCACATCTATAAAGGAACAAAAAAAAAAAAAAAAACACACAACATGGCTTATTGCCCTCAAATGCTTGAAATTATTTTGTTGTATTTACTCATTACTAAATCACAAAACAGTTTTGAACCTAATGACTTGTATTGCATTGCCAGGACAACATCCTCAGAGTTCCTTATTAAAGCAATAAAACAGACTCAAAACTGAACCGATAACAGGACCCAAATTTAATAAATGAACAAAAAACAAAAAAACATGAAAGCTCCTCCTGTGCCCCTGATCACAAACAGGAAATTGCTCCATCAGTTTTGATTGGGAGTCGTCTTGGAAAGACCTCTGCCCAGCAACTGGGAAAAAAAAAAAAGAAAATTAATCAAGTCCTAAAATCAAACTCTGAGAGGAACAGGCAGAATAACAGTGGGGGTTCTGAACTGCACATTTTAATTGAACAGCTGTTTAGTAAAACTATGGTAACACACTTCCCCTGCCTGAAAAAGCAAAAAAAAGCATCACAAGAATGTACGTCACCATGACGAATATCCACTATTTAATGCTACAGAAATAGTGCTGTTAAATTCTAATAATATAGGCAGTGACTTATCCAGGCAGGGTATATGTTGAGTCAAGTAGATAAAATGTTCTGGAAAATGTCCTCCCCACTGAGCAAAAGGTCTGTCCAATGTAAGTTTTAGCCACAGCATGTACATGTAAACATGTAAGCGAAATCTCTTTAGTACAGAAAACAGGGAAGGACCAACAGATGTGGGCTAACATGAATACAGTATTGTACCTTCACAAAGTATATTAGAAAAGTAAATGGATAGTGTCGCATGTAAAATGGTATTTAAGCTAATAATGGAACATGTATATTAAGGTAGCTTTAAAATTTGACCCCGCTTCTACCACTTGTTGCAGATGAACGTGTACGGCAAGAATTGTTCATTACTAACCTTTGATTCCATTTAAAACAGTCCGTTCACCTGCTCAGTCGTGGGATCCAGGTTAATGTCGTAAAAACACGGTCTAGTGGGAAGTCCAGGCATAGTACTCATCTAAAAGCAATGAGAAACACGTCAACCTGCAATGAATCAATGTGTCACACAATCGATCATCAACTGTAAGCAAGTACCACCAACTCAGACAAGCAGCCACTTAGTGATCACAGTCATCAACTACTGAGGCAAGCACATTGCAAAAATATAAATCCATAGCAACCTGATTTCATAGCAACACCCGATCACTTATTGAGGGGAGGCTTATTTAACTAGGATGGAATGCCTTCCGAGATCTGTGGACATTACAATATACAACACATTCTTAAATGTCATCAATAGAAACCTAATTAGAGTTACAATTACATTTTCAGCAGACAAGTCCTTCTTTAACAGCGATTTTGTAAAACTCTCAAGTAAGCAGTCAACGTATTCCGAGTAGCGGCTCTCCAGCCAGAGATTATCCAGCCAGGATATTTTTAGTAAACTAAACCATTAGATGTTAACCCCTACTGTGTCTGGTCTTGGTGAGATTCTGGATAGCACTGGGATGCACGTAATAGAAATACAAATGCTTTCTAGTTATATCCACTTCTAGCATGATGACTGAGGGCAACCACCCTGCACAGTATTCCATATTAAATTTAAAGGACAGCTGTCATAAATTATTTGATTGGATCTCTTCCGTACAATTGTACTTGGTTTTAACACTGTGGGGGGACAGGGATGGGAGACGGGAAGCACACACACTACAAGTTCTGTTTTACATTTTGAAGATGATTTTTTGTGTGATGTCAGAACAAAGCTTTGCTATTATTCCAACAAATCAACTTTAAAACCAGGCTATCTAGCCATGATTCAACCACAAAGCTAGTGAAGGGAAGGTCGTCAATTGCCGTAAATATTTAAGAGTTTTCCTAAAATTATTTTTACAAGCCAGTCTTATTCAGTGACTGATCCATATTGACAATTATCTTTACAAAGAGTAGCTGGAACAATAATCAAAGGGTGAAAGTTAATGAGCGTTAAAATAGGAGCTCAGAAAAATGAGACTACGGTAGTTATTCCACAAATGAGGATAGCGGAATAACCCCCAAACGGTTGGACTGGGTTGATCACGGCTATGAGGGGAAATAGGGAAATATGCACGGCACGGAGTATTCTGTTTATATAACAAGTACAATGATTGGAAAGTAACCAAGTATGTTTAAACCTGCAGTATACTGAGCAGCTGATATCAGCTAAATATTTGTGATTCACCCAGTCATTCTTCATTGGATTTGAATGATTCCAAGATAGATTCCAAAATGAGATCCGGTAATGATTTGATGCTAGATATTTCAAACACCTGAAATGACTATAATGACATTTTCTAATCCATCGTCAATAAATGAAAATCCCATTAGCATTTGTCCTATATTCTTAACTCAGTATGTTACAGATCAGACTACGTAAATTGACTCTTACAGGTTCACTAGACTCAGTACTGGAAACTTTTATAGGAGAACAGATGTTGAATAATAAAGACTCAGGATTGTGGTGTTGACTATACTGCCCAATCATATGCAGCGTTATCTCAGAGGGCTGCTAAAAAAGATAATCTTCCTGCTGTTAAAATGTGCAGTGCCAGATCCTTTTTCTACCTCCATCTCAATTATCACATTTTAAATGGCAGGCTGCAGATCCGGACAATAAATTCAATCAAAATGTCTGTCAATCATTGACTTAATACAGCCGTTTAATCTCACCTACACATGGCAAAAATCTTAACCTACAATGTAAATACTGCACAAAATTGTTCTAAATTGTCAAGCATTTATAATGCATTCAATAAAAAAGCAGTGTTCTTTATAACGTCTGTCAACGTGTCATTATAGCCTCCTACCTTTTAATGACAATGGGCGCGGATTTTAACAGCCTACAATTTACCCACAATTATAAATTTGCACGGCTCTTACAAACAGCTCTCAAGTATGATGATGGTTCCCTGTAGCAACACAGCTGAAGACAATGGCGGCTTCTATAAAAAGCGCAAATGAATTATGTTCCTTGTGAAACCATCTATCCTTGCAGAACAATGTAATTCTCAATTGCTCCTTCTGATTTGAGTAGTATTAACCAGGCTTACTAACTTGTGTCCATTTTCAACCACGGGGAATACTCAAAAAGACTACTGAAGCGGAATTTTTATAAGCGAGCAGGTTTTAGCAAGGACCACTAAATTTCACCCCCTCTAACTGTGTGTTAGTGAGTGAATACATCTGTAAACATCACCAGTTTGAGACACAGGAATGCCAGAAACCAGCTACAGAAGCAGACACAGTGGTTGCTGCAATATACTAATCTTGGTATATAATGAGCTAAGCAAAATAACAGAATATATATATTAACCAGTTTCATGCATTTAAATTAGGATTTTTTCCCCACTTATTTACACACCATACTCCACACTTATGGGGGAAAAAAGTTTTTATTGAGAAAAAAAAATATTAAATTAAATAATCAAATACAAAACTGAAAGATCACAATTGGACAAGTCTCCACCCCCTTGGGTTAATACTTGGTGGAAGCACCTTTGGCAGCAATTACAGCTGTGAGTCTGTTGGGATAGGTCTCTACCAACTTTGCATACCTATTTTGGCAATATTTGACCATTCTTTACAAAACTGTTCAAGCTTTATCACATTCCTTAGTGAGTTCCGATGGACAGCAATCTTTAGGTCATGCTACAAATTTTTGATTGGATTTAGGTCGGGGTTCTGACTGGACCACTCAAGGACATTTACCTTTTTGTTCCTTAGCTTTAGCTGTGTACTTTGGGTCGTTGTCATGCTGAAAGGTGAACTTCCCTCCCAGTTTCAGCATTCTTGCAGAGGGCAGCAAGTTTTCCTCAAGGACTTCTGTACTTTGCTCCATTCATTTTCACTTCTATCCTGACAATTGCCCAAGTCCTTGCCAATGAGAAACATCCCCATAACATGCTGCTGCCACCACCATGCTTCACAGTAGGGATGTGTTCTTTGGGTGATGCACTGTGTTGCATTTAGGCCAAAAAGTTCCATTTTAATTTCGTCAAACCACAAAACATTCTGCCACATGGCTACAGAATCTCCCGAGTGTTTTTCTGGCATACTTCCAACAGGATTCAAGGTGGGCTTTCTTGAGTAATGTTTGAAGGGACGGCCTGATTTAAGCAGGGTCTTGGTGGTGCCATACACCTTCCACTTAATTGTCTTGACCGTGCTCCAAGGGATATTCAAGGCCTTTGATATTTTTTTACACCCATCCCATGATCTATGTCTTTCAACAACTTTGTCCCAGAGTTCTTTTGAAAGCGCCTTGGTGTTCATGGTTGAGTCTTTGCTCTTAAATGCACTACCCAGCAGAGGGAACCTACAGGAACTGCTGAATTATCCTGAAATCATGTGAATCACTACAATTTAACATAGGTGGAGGCCATTTAACTTGGTGTGGGATTTTGAAGGTGATTGGTTACACCTGAGCTAATTTAGGACTGCTATTACAAAGGGGGTGGACAGTTATCCAACCAAGCTATTTCAGTTTTTTATTTTATTTTATTTTTTAAAATTAATTTTCTACACATTTCTAGAATATTTTTTTTTCACTTGGAAGTTGTGGGGTAGGATGTGTAGATTAATGAAAAAATAAACTATTTTAATTCCAGGCTATAAGGGGGTGTAGACTTTCTATAGGCACTGTATACAGGTTTATTAGTTAACATTAACCCGAATTTACAATTTTTCCTTTCCAGTCCGATGTCAAAGACGAAAAGCACAGGTCTCTAGTCCTTTTTTCTCCGGAAAAAGCAGAGAAAACCTTTCAATGGCTGAGTGAGACTGATAAGAGCTGAATGAAGTGGGGGGGGGGGGGGGGGGGGGGGGGGGGGCTCATAGCTCCATGCACTACAGAGATAAAAAGGACATAACAAAGGAGTTAGCTGCTTCTACATCCAGCGCTCAAAGAATATCACAGACACTTGCAAAGCTTTTTGAGATGTTATAGTAATAAAATAATGACTTGGATCTCATTACTGAAGAGTTTGGTGATAAAACAAGCTATCAGGAGATGATTTATCAGTATGCACGTCTATAAAGAGGTATGTGAAAAATACAGTGAACAAGGGGTGAGGCTTGGCTGGAGACAGAGCACTGAGTGTCCTTTTGCGATTCAATGCCTTTTAAACATGTTTTACTCTGAAAAAAAAAAAATTAAACAGCACGTGTGAAAATAAATTGGACCCGACACGCCTGACAAACACTGAATAAATGGACTGCAAAGGGTTAGTGATCTTTATTACTATTCTCCAGCACTAATCGCACTGCTTCTGCTATTCTCACCGTGTCTATCCACACACTGTCTAATCCTTCCGGTTCTTGACCTTACTTCCTGTCAAGTTATTAGGCATGGTGTCGAATTAAAAAAACAAGAGCCAGGATACATATATTTTATATGGAGAGCATTCAGGACAAAGACTGTTTGTCAAATTAAGTGAAGGTGTAGAGTTATCCACCAATTAATCGAGGTAGAAAAAAAAAAAAATAAATAAATAAAGTATATATATATATATATATATATATATATATATATATATATATATATATATATATATATATATATATACACACACATACACACACACACACAGTACTGTGCAAAAGGCAGGTGTGAAAAAATGCTGTAAAGTAAGAATGCTTTCAAAAATAGACATGCCAATAGTTTATATTTATCAATTAACAAAATGCAAAGTGAGTGAACAGAAAAAATTCTACATCAAATCAATATTTGGTGTGACCACCCTTTGCCTTCAAAACAGCATCAATTCTTCTAGATACACTTGCACACAGTTTTTGAAGGAACTCGGCAGATAGGTTGGCCCAAACATCTTGGAGAACTAACCACAGTTCTTCTGTGGATTTAGGCAGACTCAGTTGCTTCTCTCTCTTCATGTAATCCCACACTGACTCGATGTTGAGATCAGGGCTCTGTGGGGGCCATACCATCACTTCCAAGACTCCTTGTTCTTCTTTACGCTGAAGATAGTTCTTAATGAATTTCGCTGTATGTTTGGGGTCGTTGTCATGCTGCAGAATAAATCTGGGGCCTCCCTGATGGTATTGCATGATGGATAAGCATCTACCTGTACTTCTCAGCATTGATGAGACCATTAATTCTGTCCAAATCCCCAACTCCATTTGCAGAAATGCAGCCCCAAACTTGCAAGGAACCTCCACCATGGTTCACGGTGCCTGCAGACACTCATTCATGTACCGATCTCCAGACCTTCGGCGAACAATCTGCCTTCTGCTACAGCCAAATATTTCAAATTGACTCATCAGTCCAGAGCACCTGCTGCCATTTTTCTGCACCCCAGTTTCTGTGTTTTCATGCATAGCTGAGTCACTTGGCCTTGTTTCCACATCGGAGGTATGGCGCTTTGGCTTCCAGGAAGGCCACTTCTGACCAGACTTCTCCGGACAGTAGATGGGTGTACCAGGATGTCACTGTTTTCTGCCAATTCTGAGCTGATGGCATTGCTGGACATCTTCCAATTGTGAAGGGAAGTAAGCATGATGTGTCTTTCATCTGCTGCAGTAAGTTTCCTTGGCTGACCACTGCGTCTACGGTCCTCAACGTTGCTCGTTTCTTTGTGCTTCTTCAAAAGAGCTTGGACAGCACACCTGGAAACCCCTATCTTCCTTGAAATTTCTGCCTGGGAGAGACCTTGCTGATGCAGTATAACTACCTTGTGTCTTGTTGCTGTGCACAGTCTTGCCATGGTGTATGACTTTTGACAATAAATCTTCAGCAACCTCACCTTGTTAGCAGAGTTTGGCTGTTCCTCATCCAGTTTTATTCCTCCTACACAGCTGTTTCTGTTTCAGTTAATGATTGTGTTTCAACCTACATACTGAATTGATGATCATTAGCACCTGTTTGGTATAACTGTTTAATCATACACCTGACTATATGCATACAAAATCCCTGACTTTGTGCAAGTGTACCTAGAAGAATTGATGCTGTTTTGCACAGTACTGTGTATATATATATTATATATATAATTTGCTCAAGGAGCCAACTTCATTAAATAAATAAATAAATAAATAAATAAATAAATAATGGATTAATATTTTTGCAGTGTGCACCCACACACATTTTGAAAGCATATTTGAATTTAACTGAATCTCAGCACTGATATGGTAACAGTTAGCCCTTTTCTTACCGTGCCCACCAGTGGGTAGAGGAATCCTGCACCCACACTGGCCCTGATGTCACGGATGGGCAGAACGAAGCCGGTAGGCGCTCCTTTACACTCAGGGTTGTGGGAGAGGGAGAGATGGGTTTTCGCCATGCAGATCGGCAGGTTCCCAAATCCCTACAAAAAAAAGAAAAGATTAAATTCAATAAAATTAAGATTTCTTTGAATAATGGAATATCTAACCATTTTTAACTATTGCCTATTAAACAGTCTCAGTCAATCATACGCTAAAGCTGACTTAAAGCTACCTAGCAGGTAATAGCTGTTAAGTATATCTAATACTTAAATATAGGCTTCTTGACTAAAACTGCATAAAGTCAATATTGCATAAGGCTAATATTTATTTTAGAAGCATATGCTATATAGAGACATACATGCTGCATATGCAAGGTCTTTTACTCCTGAGGTAAAATAACCCAGTGTAACAGACTTCCTGAGAATAAGGCACAAACTGAGAACGTTCTTTTCGTGTTTTAAAATGAAAATCCACGTTTGCTGTAACTACACATTAGAGGCCTTCCCAGAAAATTGAAGCACACAACAGGTCAGATGTATGCTATGGCTTTGTGAGGTACAGTACAAACAATCACTTTAATAGTGGGGCAGAACTAAACCTAGAGGTCCAATGCTTAAACTGCTGGTCCACAGGGACACAGCTGCTGTTGTAAAAACACAAATCCAACTGTAGAAAACTTGTAACCCTCACCAGCCCACAGAGCACCCACCTGCTTGGTGTAAAGATCTGCTTTCTGCTGGGCCTCAGGAAGAAGTTCTATATCAGCAGCACCATAGATCTTCTGAGCAATGATCCTGATCTTGTCTATGATCGGCAGCTAATAAATAAATAATAACAAAGTATAATTCTATTTATATTCTTGATGATTATTACTAAAGTCAATGATGTACTGTAGTAATACAAAAGTATTCATTATTCGACAAATACTTTATGTCTCCGTTGAGGTTTCTGTTAGTATGACAAGTTTACAACCCACTAGCTAGGCTAACACACTGGGAGCCGGCATTCCAGATACAATAAATCAATAGCAAAGTTAAATGCATGTTGCCAATAGCAACGGACAATTAACTCCACTTGTAATTAATGAAATTATTTTTTTCTCCCTCACACATAAACCACCAGAGATCTTTTGAAATGCTCACATGTTTATTGCCATAGAAGACATACCATTACCACCCACCAATGTCATTAGTTTATGTTTGGCGGATTGAAACAAAGGAACCCGCTGAAATGTACTGACTCAAAAGTATTCAACCACCCCTGCTGGTTCACAGTGAGCAAGCTGTTATTTATATACAAAGAGAATATCTGAATGTTCGAACAAATGCTGCTTGAAATGAGAAGGTGGCAAAAATGAACAGAATTTATAAAAGACTATATCAAAAATATATCATGCAAAAAAATGCATAAGTGACATCAGAAATAAATATCAGACATTCAACTGTACAGAAGAGTGTTTCACTGCTTTCATTAACAGTACCAAACTTATGGATGCGCCACTTGGGAGCTCCAGTAAAGGCGCTCCATGTGGTTCAGGATGTGCCCTATAGCCCCCCCTCCCCCGGGATAAAAATAATAATTGGGCATTCCAAATTGGGGAGAAAACCAAGGTTAAGAAAAAAAAAAAAGTACCAGATAATAAGCTAATTAGCTAATAAGCTAATTTTAAATTAAAGAATATTTACATATTTACTTAGATTTTGAAATAATATTTGAATACAATAAGAAAAACCCACGTTTGTCCCTGCATTGCTTTGTTAGAATCATTTTTCTGAACCATACAGAAAATTCCATTAGTTATCCATTTTATACCATATTTTAGGCATTAAATGTATCTTCACTGGAACTGTACTTAACTATAATATACAGAAGTATGGCTATAAATCAGAAACTTGCCGAATCAGTTTTGGTGCCACTGTACTTACTTCAACATCATAGAGAAACTTGAAGTTACTGGGTGTCTCTGATGCTTTCTGTACAGCCTGAGCCAGAGCGACAGCCCCCTTCCCCCCCTCAGCCCAGTGAGTGCACCTCACAGCATCCACAGCCCCTGCTTCCTTAGCTAAACGACACACCAACTCCAGCTCCGCGTCTGTGTCAGTTCTGTATTCAATAAAGAGGCATTGCATCAGCCAGGAATCAGGGTATCAGGGCAGGCATACAAACCCAGAACCACACTGCAGGCCAGACAAAGACCAAACGAGTCTTTATTCAAATACGGTAAAAAACCGAGTATCCTGGGTATGACAGGAATTATAAAAGGTCATAGCTATGGCTGAAGGAGACCCCCAGGACAAACAATAAAGCCAGCCTGAAGGGAGGAATGTGTACACATACAAGACTATCTGCAGTGGAAATGTACCTCTAAATGAGCTTGTCTTTGCTGTGTTAGAAATGATTGACTTTTGTTATCCCAAATGTCACAATTATGATGAATTATGGTTCTGCTTTTCTGTATAGACTAGTGGATATAAGTCATTAGCTTAGTTTGTATATGGTGTTGCTATGGTTACAACAGTAAAAGTGTGTGAAAGATTGATGAAGCTGTTTTTTGTTCTTCACAACACAGACTTAACGACCATTCAGAAGCCAAACATTGGTGATCACACCAAAGATTTCAATTTTCATATTTAAAACTAAATCTTTGAACAGTAATGCAGAATTTCAAAAATGTATACTGACAGATATATTATATAATATATATAATATATATATATATATATATATATATATATATATATATATATATATATATATATATATACACACACACACACACACACACATATATATACAAGTTTTAAAATACACAATTCTGGAAAAACTGTGTTTTTGAATTGTATTCAAAACTGTATTTGAATTATCAATTGGTATGTCCGTATGCATGTTCTATTTTTTATTTTTAATCGATGTGTATGTATTATTGATTTCAATACTTAACCATAATCTTTTACATTAAACATGTTCATTTAATGATCATTTCATTCAAACGTAAACGTTATTTCTTCAGTCTATCTACATGCTTAATGTAGAAAGCATTATGTGCCTGAACTCCCAGCTACTGAAATCCAAGAAATCAGGATGATGGAACACAGCCTAACAATTTGTGACACTTCAGTCAGTTTAAGTGTTTTGGCAACAGTACAGATCCTAAATGGAAAGGCACTTACTTGAAAACATTAACAGCAACCACCACAGGCACCCCGAACGCCATGGCATTCTCAACCTGTTTCCGCAGGTTACTGCAGCCTTTCTCCAGCAGATCCAAATTCTGTGGATACAAAGGTTTGAGGTTAGGTATGTTACAGGGGATAAAAAAAAAAAAAATGATATAAAAGCAGCACTGGTTACTGCACAGGTCATTAATTCACTAGATATGCTTGTTGCAGAACGATTCAGCAGGAGCTCAAGGAAAGTTCAGAGAACACAGATGTAAAGTTTTTTTTTTTTTTCCTTCTTATTTTAGAAAGAACACCCTTGGCCTAGGTGTTTCCAATTAAATTAATAACCGGCTGGCGTTACCAGCCCTCAGGCTAACTGTGTGTGCCTTAAAAGTAATCTATGAAGATAGGCTGAAAGAACTGAATTTATTTACTGTAGTAGAACACAGAAGAATTGGGGGCATGACTGAAGTCTTAAATCTTAAAAAGGATTTGACAAAGTCAACCCTAACCAATACTTTATGTCCACCACAGAAGCCAGGACCAGAAGACAGTTGGAAATGAACTGGAAATAGCTTTAGTATAGAGGGAAGGAGAAACTTCTTGACACATAGTGGCGAGGGTACAGAATAGGTTACCTAGTCGTGCTGTTGACGGTGAATAAATTGGATCCTTTAAAAGACCATTTTGACATAGTTTTGACTTCTATCAGCTACTGGGAACCGGATGAGCACAGATGGGCCAAATGGCCTCCTCTCATTCATACATTCTCTTAGGTTCTTCTCCCTTTTTACTGATATGTCTCACTAGGGGTCAGTTTGATCAACCTCTATCCTTCCAGGATTAGTTACAATTGCAAAAAAAAAAAAAAAAAACACACATGATGAAGGTTTAATATATCTTTATAAATATTGTATATCATCTTTAACAGCTAAAATATCATAATATACTTTGAGGTATATTGCCCACCCCTACAATATGCTCCAACATAATCCATCTGTGGCTTATCCTAGCAGGGTATATGTTGAACAAATCCACCCCTTAGCGTAAACATCAATCAATATAAATGGAATTTCAGATTGCTCTAGCTCATTCCACCCTGCAACATATATACACACACACACAGCTGGCTGATAGCAAGGACATCCTAACCAATACAAATTGTATTTTTTTTTTATAGGTATGATATGCTAGCTCTCAGCCTGCAACAGAAACTTAGAAAACAAAACAAAGAACATGTAAACAAATGAATAATAAAATACCTGACACAGATCGTGCAGCACATGAATCAGCCACTTAGAATTCATATTGAACGTTTTAGCCTAAAACATGCGTTTACTGGTCTACTTAATGTTTGAACACAGTAACACATACTGAAACAAGTGACAAAAGGATATATTCAATTAAGCCAGTTACCTCCTCTGTATATTCCTTTTGGAGAGGCAGGCCTGCTGTGACCTATATGAAAAAAAAAAAGAGGTAATATTAAAGATATTCTTTTGAAAAGGCACAGTTTAGTCCCTAAGAAATACTTGTGTATCAGAAAAAAAATATATATATATATGTATTTTCACAACTATTGTTGCAAGTCTCTGATGCTTGCATAATAAGAAAAGCAACACAGAACTGAAACAGTGCTAGGTCTAGTGGTTCAAATACAGTAAAAAGCACTGGCTGGAAGGGTTAACCTCAGCTCATTTCAGTTCAGTGGGAATCTCTTACAGATGCACCAAACAGACAGACACATCAGTGCACAGCGAACGCTGGTGCGTATCTTTTAATAGAACACCTAGGGCACTACTTTGGAGGATTAAAGCTCATCTTACAGTGCAACTTCAGCAAGCAACTACTCAAAACAACATCTACTCCTTCCCTCAATCAAACTGATTCTTGTTAGTTTTATACTGTTTGTTTTATTTCTCCCACTGCTCTAAGATTGAAATTGGTTCTGAATTGCATCACATCTCCTAATTTGTGGTCTTTTAATTCAACACTTCTGGTATTTCCAATTAAACAGGAAGGTATCAAGTAGCTGTTAAAACAAGGCCTCAGAAATAACAAGAGCTTTCGAAAGAATACTAAACAAACAGTCTTAAGAAAGCACTTATTAAAATGTTCACGTGTAAGTAGGCACTTACAACAGGGCCGCCTCCGTGCATCTTTAGAGCTCTCACGGTGGCTACGAGGACCACCACGTGTGGGCGCAGGCCTGAGTACCGACACTTGATGTTGAAAAACTTCTCCATGCCAATATCTGCTCCGAATCCAGCTTCCGTCACTAGCAAAGAAAGCAGGTCAGTAAGAAATGACCACGTATCTCTTCAGAACACTATTAGATTCCTTTGTAGACTGACCAAGCCAGATCAGTTCCTGGCCTGGCCTACTCTAGGTCTCCATGTGCATTGTGTCAATTCATGTACAGAATGTGATCTGGACAGCACTAGTATTGGAACCTAAAAAAAAAAAAAGACATGTGTGCCAAATGTGAAAACGGAATTTCGAATTGTGTGGTTTATATCATTGATATGGACAGAGGTTAAAACTATGTTGCTGTGAAATGGTTATTTTTTTTTACGGAACACCACCGGTTTTGGAACTTTACTGATAGAATCAAAGCAGCTGAAGTGCCATGTGGGTATCAATAGTTAAATCATGAGCACTATACATTTTGTATTTATCTATCGGAGCAAAAATGTTATTTGAATTATTAAAAAAAAAAAAAAAAAAATTCAATAGTGCCAAATTTATAAATACTAAAATGAGTTTAGTAAGATCGATGGAAAGTGTTTCATTAAAGGAATGGTGCTCAGCTTCTGTCTATACACATCTCATTCTCTAATGAATACTGCTCTGAGATTTCATAGTGTAATTGTGTTGTGTTATGGTGTGCTTGATGAAACGTAGGACTGTGATGCCTGCTGAATTGGAAAACATACAGGTCTGAAGGAACCTACCTACAAACCCTTCAGGACCAACCAGCTTCAAGGCGATCTTATCAGCCAGGATGGATGAGTTGCCATGGGCAATGTTAGCAAAAGGACCGGCATGAACGAACACAGGTGTTCCCTTGAGAAATAAATAATTAAAACCAAAAAGTTATTCAGCCTTCATTCTAGATTTCCATAATACATGCAGTTACTCCACACACTAATCTATACAGACTCTTGCTAGTCACAAATGACCAATAGTCTGCTACCATAATCAAACCCTTTATGACAAAAATGCAAGTAACATAAAATAGGCCATTCTGTTATGGTACAGATTACAATCAATACTGTGAACAAATCAAGGTCAGTGTAATTTAAAGTTTGAATGCACAGATCTTAAAGTAGCTTCACATGCCATGTTGTTATCCCTGGCCTGTATATGATGATGTCTACAATCTACAGGAGTTCTACTCAAGTGCCACAAACTGCAGGAGCAGATCATGGAATCAGAGACATTAATTAGGTTCAAACGTCATGTTCTTAGTTTTTTTTGTACCGTCTTAAATTTATGATATTTGTAAATATTTGCAAGGGTTCATACTGTGCTTATTCAATTATTATTATTTTTGTTATTTGTGTGCCTGCTGTATGTATTAACCAATGTCTTTGTATTAATAAGCACCAGCTGTGTATTGCCAGACATACATAAGGAACCTTGATACAAAAAGCTGTTCACTTACTTTAAGGACTGATTTAGCCTGGAGCAACTTATTCTTTAAAATTCAAAACAAGAACAGCATAACTGATAACCCCACAATTGGCAGTCTGTTTATCAATCTGATCTCTTTCAATCACACTTTACAAAAACTGTGATAAGCCCTCATTTCTAGTCATCTTTAGTGTGGACATTGCCAATGGCAGTGTTAACCAATCATTCAATTATATTCAACAAAAGCAAGCCAAATGCAATGTTTCAATCTTGATAAAACAACTGGTCATAGGCATGCACCAAGACACAGATAAAGTCAAAATATCCCCATCTGTATAATTATAATAGTGTCAAGTCAAAATGTTTAATATGCAAGCTGTTGACTGGATTATTGTGGACTGAATCCTAAAGGCTGTCATTAACACAAATTCTGCCAAAAAAAAAACTGCCCACACAAACTCCTGGGATTTAGGTAGGCAATTATAAAAATTGAGTGAGTTACATAGAAAAGCCTACATTATCTTGTGCTGGCGACTCTGCCCACAATCATTAGATGGAGTTAACTGCTCAAATACTTCAGGTACAGAATTAATTCAACTGTGACATTTCCCTCTTCTACCCACCTCCAAGGTCTGCATCAAGTTTGGCTTGACTGCGTCCTTCATAAGAACGGTCAAAGCACCACTCACACCCTGCAAGGGGGGGGGGGGGGGGGGGGGGGGGGAGAGAGCTGTTAAAGGCACGTACAAATTCAAACATGTAATGTATGCAACAATAAAACAACAAATTGGATTAAAAGATATAATAAAAAGACACACAAAAAAACACTTTAAAAATGTTGGTGTTATAAGGGGACCCCCCTGATACTGAGGAACAGGGTATAAGACAGTATAGTTATGGCTCTGTTTCTACATAACCCCAGTTCACCTGAGACTGCATTTGTGTTATAAGGAGGAACACACGTCTCTATGCCTCATGACTACAGTGTTATGAAGGGAAGGTGCAGTGCTTCTTGTTGAGCAGAGCCAGGTCTTACCTTTCCCTTAACCGTGTACTCACCAGATCCTCAGCAGTAACTGGCACACCTTTCCTGCTTGAAGCCACCACCATGTTGGCCAAGCGTTTCTGCATGTCCTCCAGCCCGCCTGTCAGAGCCAGCACAGCCATGATCTCACTGGCTACTGTGATATCAAACTGAGTCTATGAGGGAGAAAGGTTTCTTTAAGCCATAAGCAATTAAAATAGATCAAAAGCGACACAATTAAATATTTTAGCCTCTCAAAGTGATATATAAAAAAAAAAACATTTTTTTACAGTGCACCGCTCGCTATAACGTGGGTCTCACACAATGCTAACCATGCATAAAGCACCATGTAATCAACGCTAAACGGCGGTTGGGAGTTCAGTTTGAAGTGACAGACAAGCAAGAAGGACAGCGGGTTGGGAGAGGGGAAGAGGGAATGGGTTAGGCTTCCAGAATGGGGCTGAAGCGAAGCAGAACCGCCTCGTCTCGCAGAGAAAGCCGCAGCTCCTCTCACACCAAAAAAGTAAACACATTAGGAAATAAACAAGTAACAGATCCAATATTTATTTATAAATCAAATGCTGAATAAGATGTCTGTGTTATAAAGTGCCAAAGCAGCTTTCCTTTAGTTTAAACTGATAAGTTGTTTAGAGTTTGAACACTGGTACTGTATTTACTGTAGATATATTGCATGAAACACTAGTACAGGGATTTGGGGGACATACTGTAGGAGAGTTATATCAATGGCGCGTTATAATCGACAACCTTTTCTGTATTATTATTATCTACAGTCATATCAGCTATTGAGTTCATTTTCTTAAACTGAGGTCAGGAGCTGCTCTTCTATTCTTGTTTCTTGCCATAGAAATTTGAAGGCCAAACTAGATCAGCTAAAGTTTTTTTTGTTTTAGTTTTTTTCAAAGCAAGAGCCAGTGCCATCTGGTGCACTGCTGTGTGTTGCCAGCAATGAAACCTGATCCTTTAAATACTTTCACTAGATGGCACCGACTCTGATCTAATCTGAGTTATATATATATTTTTTGTAGCAATATTTTAATAATAGACAACAAATTTTATTACAATGGAAATGGAGCTGATCACTTTCTTTAATTATAAGATGACTAAGTTTCCTGATGTGTGCTACCAAACTTGACAAGAAAGAATTTATAAATTATACTAAAGAACGCTGTCGTGGCAGACACCTGGTACTGCATATATATAAAACCACACACACCTATTAAAGAATACATTATTTGAATCTACCTACTGTACATAGTACCAGAAGATTTCAGCATTCAAAAATGTGTTACCTACTACAGTAAAGGTACAATGACCATAAATACCTTGAAAATCTAAAAATATGGTTTAACTAATTCCTTCAACTTTGATGACGACCATCACTTAAGAGAATCTAATAATGTAAACATGTATTTATTTTGAATGTGTGCACTCCACCATGTTGACTGTCAGAGGTACAGGTACTTACAGATCTTGTAAATCCCTTTTCAGTTGGAGACTGGCCAATTGTTATCTTACGGAGGAACCTGTCGTTTGTGTCCATAACTAAGAGAAGAAAAACATCATTTTAGCATCTAATTGTAACCGCTGCCATCATCTTCTCAGCCAAACAAAATGCACGATTCACAGATAATTCAATACCTTATAGGCAGGTTAACAAAGGGTCAAACAAAAAAGGTGGTGGGTGGGGGGGGAGGGGCAAAACTATTAACAATTGAACTTTAATATAACTTCATACTTTAAAACTACAGGAGATGTATATACAATGATACATGTATATAGCTGGAGATGTATATACATGTGTACGACTGACAGCATCTCTTTAGGTATTGGGTTGGTTACACATTTGGTTGTAGAACCTGTAGTGATCACAATAAGACAGTCAGACACCAAAAGCTAAAACGTATCTCACATTAAACTGTGTATACATCTCACCCCATAGCAAGGCTGTCACATTTACTTTCCTAGTGGCAAACTGCACAGGACACAGGTTTGTGCAGGCTTGCATAGCTAGACTTCACACCCGCTTGCATAGCTAGACTTCACACCCGCGGTCACAGAATCTTTCTGTGAAGCCCCCAGTTATCTGTCTGAATACATTAAGGAATTGCAGGAAAATAACTTTTGAAAGCTTGTATATATAAAAGAAAAAAAAAAAAAAGGCTTTTAGCCGTCAGTTCTATAATTACGTGTGGATGGAGTTGGCCTGTCGGACAAAAGGTCTCGTGTCAGTGAAAACGACGTGGGCTACTTATAGAACAGCAGTACGTGACCCAAAAATCTTTAAGCGTGTCCTGGAAAAACTCAATAACTTATCCTTGCTTTGTATTAACTACCTAAAACCTGAGTTTTTCCACCAAATCTTTTATTGTTTTCCAGGTGGATCTGAAACTGTGGGATATGTTTTTTCTTGGAAAACTCACATATTTCACATTTTGGGCCCGATTTATCAAGGTAAGGTGAAAAAAACCATAAGGCGTTTGTTACCAGTAACATTACCAGATTTATTTCACTTTTTACAAAAAATGTGCAAATTGCATTTTGGTGTGAATTAGGTCTCTGATGTCTTATTATTGAGAGCTTTTCTGGTTTCCACTTTCATTCCACTGAATTAGCTCAACTTCTTTCTGTTTCTCACAATTACAAAAAAGATTAATTACAAAGTTGCCATGATGATACAATTCATCTTTACTAGCTTTATATATTCCCTTTCTGTTTGCCAGAAATAATTTACAGTAAGAAATCTTAGTAACCAGGACACAACCTTTTCATATTTAAGAAAGCTACAGCCAACTTTTCTGCATGTTGTCCCACAGTTACCATTACTGAAGATGACAGTGAAGCACAGGTACCTCTCTGCCAAGTTATTGTGTCAGGATCAATGTCCAGCCGGACAAATGCAGCGATTTCTTCTTCTGTCAGTGTGTCAGGGTGGACCTTATCAATGCCCAGTTTCTGGATGAACAGAAACACATTAACATCTCTTTTACAGATTTTTATAATGCATGGTGTTAAGATAACTTTAAAAAAACAACACAGCAGTTTATTTTCAATATATATATATTTTTGTCAAAAAGTCTTGATGTTTGTGTGTGTGTATAATTCACTTTCATCCCAATCCTGACCAATACAATCCAGGGGTTGTGGTAGCCATGGAAGATGCATTAATTATGTGTCATGATTCTAAAACCATTCACGCACAATCCTGGCATGTTGGATGGCTGCACTATTGTTCTAAAAGTAGCCTGCACCATCAGAGTACAAAAGTGCAGCACTGTTTAAGTAAACTACATCTGTCTGGTCATCTAAAATAATCAAAAGGGACCCAGGGTAAACCAGGAGAAGATGCCCCACACCAGGGCAATGCCAAATCCAAATCAGGTAGGTAGGCCCTAATAAAAGTAGCGTATACTGCCATCTTAGAACATGTGTGTATTTATACCCAATTAAATTGATCACCGTCAAGTTCTAAACTATATGAAAACACACCTGAACAGAATTGCAATGTAATGTGGCTCAGCTGGCAAATCACTAGCTTTCCATGCTGCTAAAGCCAGTCTTTCAACATAGCCACCAGCTGACATTCTTTGCCTGCCCTGGACTGAATGGCAGAGCCTGTCAGAGAACAGCTCTTACAGAAAGTTTATATGGCCACCGCTTGTCTAGAGATAGACATATATGATATTGTTACAAAACTCTCCAAGCACCAGAAATCCATACTGACTTGTCATATGACAGGAGATGTTTCTGTGAGTCAATACCCTTTGAAGACTCTGAACAGGTTATTTAATATAAATCAAAACCACTTACCTTCAGCCGGTTGATCTGAATTGGAGAAAATGTCCTCACTGTGTTGTTTACAGGAACTAGCCGGTTATACAAAGCCTGGAAAAAAAAAGTGCTATATTTTTTTTTTTTTTTTTTTTTTTTTTTATCTTTTTTTTTTTGTTTATTTTTTTTTTTTTTTTTTTTTTTTTTTTTTTTTTTTTTTTTTTTTTTTTTTTTTTAATTTTTTTTTTTTTTTTTTTTTTTTTTTTTTTTTTTTTTTTTTTTTTTTTTTTTGAATTTTTTTTTTTTTTTTTTTTTTTTTTTTTATTTATTTATTTTTTTTTTTTTGGGAAATTTTTTTTTTTTTTTTTTTTTTTTTTTTTTGGGGGGGGGATTTTTTTTAATGTGTGATCGTTTACACAAAATGACAATTGATCACCGAGTCAGGTTTCTAAAACTATATGAACAAAAAAAACACACCCCTGTAAACAGAATTGCAATGTTAATGTGGCCCTTCAGATGGCAAATCACTAGCTTTCCATGCTGGCTAAAGGCCCCAGTCTTTCAAACCTAGCCAACCCAGGCTGGAAAATTTTCTTTGGCCCTTGGCACTGGAATCTGAATGGGCAAGAGCCATGTCAGAGAACAGTCTTACAGGAAGTATATGGGCCACGCTTGGTCTAGGAGATAGGGGAAATATTATGATATTGTTACAAAAAAACCTCTCCAAGCACCAGGAAAATCCATGGAACTGAATTGTCATTATGACAGGAGATGGTTTACTGTGAGTTTTTTTTTTTATCTGAATTGGAGAAAATGTCCTCACTGTGTTGTTTACAGGAACTAGCCGGTTATACAAAGCCTGGAAAAAAAAAGTGCTATTTAAAAAAAGTGCTATTTAAAATAGGATAATGAAGCTCCTCTGTTTCCTGGAACTCAATGACCCTCTAACCTAGTACGTGGCCCTCTAAAAATTACAGAGAGGACCAATAACAAAGACTCATACGGCAGCCAGCTGCTTGACATCCAGCAGAGCTACAGTATTTATCTATAAAACTTTCTAACAGTTCTTAAACTGGTCATTGCCATTACATTCTTTGCATTATCAAACACACTTTTAAGTAGAGTAGGGAATCAGTATGCCAAATCGTTTAGTGTTCTCCTTCATGAACTGGAAGTACCTTGTCGCTCTGTGTGTTTTCATGGAACATGCGGGCATCAATGGCAGCAGCGACCAGGTTGTTGGCTGCAGTAATGGCATGGATGTCACCCGTGAGATGCAGGTTAAACTGGAATACAAAGGGCACCATATAATACTTTACATTGTACCATAATCATGTAGAACAGATGTTTCGAAAGAAATATAACAGTCATTGCAAAATATTTGAAGAAACGCGCTATTGTAATATACAACCCCCACCCCCCTGATAGCCCAATGGAAAGGGCAGGAAGGGATTTTACAGTGTTACAAGATTCATGATGGTATCAATATTTACAGACTCTAGCTCTTATTTATATTAAGAAGATATTAAACTCCAAGACGATTGGGACAATATACCTCTTCCATTGGAATTACTTGAGAATATCCTCCTCCAGCAGCTCCACCTGTGCAGAGAGAACTTTGGTGAAGAGAGGTCCCATTTCACATACATAAAAATCAGCTTTCGTGGCTTTTATTAATGTCAAGATATTGTAAATAAAAACCATTAAAAAAATAAATAAAAAAAGTCACCCCCATTTTGAAGCAACATAAAAGTTAAAAACAAACTTGCCTTTGATTCCGAACGTGGGGCCCTGAGATGGCTGGCGAACACAAGCGAACACGTTGAGTAGTAGATGGGCTCCCAGTGCCTGTACCAGACCCACTGTGGTAGTGCTTTTACCCTCACCCAGTGGAGTGGGAGTAATACTGCAAGAGACATGAAAAAGGGATGTCACTAAAATACAAGTCATAAAACAACACTACAGGTGCTAGACTTCGCACACTGCAAGTATTTACAATGCTGAAGAGCCAGGGGGGCTGTGTGCAGAGCGTTTAATATTAGCTCACCAGCAGGAGTCAAAATCCTTAACAGTAGCACTGCATTACTCATTATAAGTTTACACATGCTTTCACCATGCTTATATTATGCATTTACTACAGTTTACACTGGTTTGCCATGTTTATCAGCCAGTGTACAGGTAACAGGTTCAGGTGTGTCTTGAACTCACAGTAAAATGGGAACATATCAAACTGCTATGCAAAAAGAGTTTTATTTCCATCCCCGTTGTTTAAATAATTATGCACAAAATTGGATGGGTCTTTTTAATTTCAGAACTTTAACAGATTTTCTCTATATTTACTAAGCTTAAAAATTACCCCCCCCAAAACAGCAAAACACTTCACAAACAACCCATTTATTTGAGGCAAGAAAAAAAAAGTTAGATTGGCTTACCCGGTCACAACAACGTACTTCCCATCCGGCCGGTCCTGGAGTCTCTTCATGGTTGACAGCAGAATCTTTGCTTTGGTTTTCCCGTACAACTCCACCTCGTCTGAGAACAAGCCAATTTCTCTTGCCAGCTTATCGATTGGTTTTGGAATGCAGGCTCTTGAGATTTCAATGTCACTGTAAAGGCACACAATTCTCATTCTTATGTATGCAGTGAACACTTAAGGCAAGTTTGAATGGCTTCTCAAACAACTTTTTGGGGGACTGGTGCTGTTGTCAGGATTAGTTGTACGCCATGACCTATGTATTAAAACGCAAATCCAAATTCTTAAGCTAGAATCATATATTTTAGGATCTGCTGCCATTACTGTACATAGCAGCTGCATCTATTCCTGTTTAGCAGATCTTGAAATGAACAGGAACTTTCAGGAAAGTTCATAATTGTACCAAAAGTTATTGGTTCATCACATCCTTTGACAAAGGCAAAAACTGAAAGCTTTATTTTAATGGCCGCCATGACCCACTTCTGCTTCACAGGTTTAGTTCAACTTACCCAAGTGACAAGATCATGTTAGTATACTGCACTTCAGTCATGTAAATATATTGTTTCACCATCATGACAGTTAAGGTTTTAATATAACACTTATGACTAGCTTTGTGAGTGTCAAAAAGAAAGAACAGTGTTCTGTACAGTGAATAAACTGTGTGTTAAGAACAATGACATAGCAATTACATCTAATAATATACATGCTAACTTTCTTGTATCTCTCTTGATTTGCAAGCGGGCTGTCATAGCAACACAAATTTGGATTTTCATTTAAAAAAATGCCTTGAATTGAACAGCAATCGCAGCAGTAGAATTTTTGTTTTTAAAAGAGCCAGACAGATGCAGATGCCTTGAGGCAGAATGTTGAACTATAGACACAGGAAAAAGTAAAGCACCAGAGGGCCTCAGTGAGTGAGCAGAGTGTGTGGAGACACCATATCATAAATACAGAAATATTTTATCCCCTCAAAGCCTTTCTGGCAGGAGCATTTGTTTTTTTTTTTAAATGGCAGTCAGCAAACAGGGCCCATGTCAACTGCCAAGACTGAGAAGAATAGAAACCTCATAGCTTTTGTCCTTGAGCAGTAAACACAGTCCACAAAGACACAGAAGGGCCATTTTATATCGGTGCTAAATTAACTTATACTTTTTTTTCAAACTCTCACCAAAAACAAACAAAACAGGTCTACATTTAGCACCATGGTTAAAGCTTTGGAAATATTGCCCAAAGACAACAAATATACTGAGCATCAAAAGAAACGTATCACTTATATTTGGATAAAATTCACTAGATATGATAAAAAAAATGACAAAATGTTGTGACTCTTGGTCTCCCAGTTAGTGGCCTGTCATTGACAGAGTGGATCTGGTTATAAAGTCTCTCCCGGTTTAAAATTGCTGGTTGCGAGTACCCAAGCCAGTGAGCCACAGTATGCTGCCCTAGTCCAGCCTCCAACATGCCTATTGCATGGAGGCACTGATCTACTGACAGACGTGGCATATTGTTTTTTTTTCTGTTATTTTCTTTATTGCTTTTATTCAAGCTTGTAATTCAACAGCTGAAATCACTCCATATCCAGTGTACAATCAACTGTCTCACTTATGGATGGGACGGTATAAAATTTACACTGTATGATATCCGTTAAAAGAAATACAATGGTAACCTTAATATCACGGTATACATCATGAAAGTTATCAAATAATTCACAAAAATAAAACCAACAAAACACACTTCCTTTCATGGAATGATTTAAACATTTGGTATTTAGTATTCTACTATGCCAAATAACTTGGTAACTTTTTTTTTTATAAAGACAATCAGAATAATAATTAAAAAAAAACAAACAAAAAAAAAACAAAGTTGTACATTCAATGTTATACTACAACATTATTAAGACATATTATTTGCTCAAAGTGACGTGGTGCTACAGTTAGTTAAAACATTTTAAACATATAAAATTAAATACATAAACAAACAAACAAATAAATAAATAAATAAATACCTTGTTTAGCTGGTGGCAAATAGAATTGGGAAATGAAAATTTTGCTTAAAACACAAACATGTACCCGTACAGGTTATTATTTAAGAGCAGAGATGAGTCATTTTTTTTTTCAACCGAATAAAAATTATATATATTTTTTTTAATACTAAAACATGTTATTGGATTTACATTTACAACATTGCTCAAGTTAGCTTCCAATGGTTATCACACATGTGGAGTTTGTAAAAAAAAAAAAAAAAAAAAAAGAAAATTGGAATAGCGTACCCTAGTTTAAACAAAACTATGTTGATAAGTAGGCTATCCTGCTGCAGTTGCGGGTCTGTGCTAGTTTTGTTTGAGACATTGGTCATGTTCTTATAGGGCAGATTTGATAGAGATGCCCTGTAGATATCACTCAACACCCACAGAAATCTGTGCAGATTCTGCATAGCCCAGGATAGCTTTGAAACGTTATTACGGGAGGCTGGCTGCGACTGTGAACCAAAGGGTTGATGCAAAGATCATGAGTGACCTGCTAATCGTATTGCAAATAACCACTAAAACTATCGTTGCCACCTTGTTAGCAGAGGCTAACGACATGTTATCATTATACGAATTATATAAGCCGTGAACAGCCTTGTCCACACTATATTAAATAAATAAATCAATGATTAAAACAAACAATGTACTAAATCCGTGATAAGTGATGTATAATTTTACAATAAAGTTAATGTTTATCTATTACATGGAACTGACTGTTGATAATCAAGACAAATGTAAATATAGCACGTTGAAAACGTGTGCTTTGCTGCAAGGTTTGGAGAAGGCATTTCTCTAAAAAAGCTGCGTGTGATGTCAGAAAGACAGCAGCCAAGAGCAGCCGGCGCAGCAAACTCTGGATAACAGAACGCTGCACTTGAAACGTGTATTCTGTCGTTGACAGTTTCCTTCAAAACCATTATCAAAATAAAATATCAGTTCACAGAAAGATCTACCTCCGATACTTTGCTAAGGCTGCAAATACCACCGCTTGATTTAGAAGAAGCGTGTTTGCAGTTGAAAAAAATGCATTAACTGGTATATAACAGAATTACGATAATTGCGGTGTAGAATAAAAGAAACTTTATTAATACCATAATGAAACTAAACTGCTGTAAACCGAAAAACCGGTATACCGACCCATCCCTAGTCTCACTAGGTTATTAAGTGCATGTGCTTCAGTCATAGTCACTCAAGTGTGTCATTGCCAAGGATGAATGATCAAGTGATTAAAGAAAATAAAAACATTGTCAATATCATTTCGTCATTTACATACCTTATTTTTTTCTAAAATAAATGTGTTACAGTGATATGCTTCTTCTGATGCTCTGTATACATACAGCACCATAATAAACTACTAGCTTTGTTAATATTTGTAGGTGTTTCCTAAATTATCTTAATGTAAACCAGTTTATTTACCTCGGCACTGGGTTTAGAAGATTCAGACTTGTGAGCTGAATGTGCCACTTTCCTGATTTATTGTTCTCCAAAAAACGCTTTGCACTTTCTACCGTGTTCTGTTGACAATAAACAAAATACAACATATATTTACCAGAGAGCAGTGAATTTGTACATGGTTTCCCGGGACACATATAATACACAAAACTGTACATATGAAAGGGTGACACACATAGAGACAGAAGGTTCCTTCATATATACAGAGATTCTGAGACTGTCAATAACTTGTGCTAATGAATGTCTTACCCAAGTTTCATCACAATTGGCTAAGCTACTCTAGATATGTGTAAAAATGTAAGAGCAATATACACACAACATGCAGTCACCTCCTTATATCCCTAGATCCTGACACTCAACAGCTTTGTCCTAACCTTGGAAATGGTTATGTTTCTTACTAGTGTGCCTAAAGAATGAGCAATATAAAAACTGCATGATATTTATGACACATGAACAAAGGCCTTTTTTTTTTTTTTTTTACTGGAGTCTAACTAGCTTTATATAAACCCATATGCATTTTCTTTCTGTACCTATGTCACAGAAAGATACAGCTATAGAGTCTTTCTGTACCTATGTCACAGAAAGATACAGCTATAGAGTCTAGAGCAATCTATAGTCCACACCTCCATCAGCATGGCCACGGTCATTGGTCCCACACCACCTGGTACAGGGGTTATGAAGGAAGCTCTCTCCTTGGCTTCACTGTAGGCAACATCTCCAACCACTCGCTTCCCGCTTGCCTTTGTGCTGTCTGTAAGAGAACAACAACAAACTAGTAGAACTAGACATATAACTAAGGTTATTATTATTTTTTTTAATTTAGGAGACGCCTTTATCCAAGGCAACTTACAGAGGCTAGGGTGTTTGAACTGCATCAGCTGCAGAGCCACTTACAATGTCTCACCCGAAAGACTGAGCACAAGGAGGTTAAATGACTTGCTCATGGTAACACAGCGAGCCAGTGAGTAAGCCGGGACTTGAACCGGGGACCTCCTCGTTACAAGCCCTTTTTCTTTAACCACTTAACAGTTAATTTTATTGAAATACCAAAAGAAACTTAAATTTAATGTTAAACGGTCCGACTAGAAGTCTTCAAGCTATATTTTTTTCTTTTAGTATTTCTACGCACTATTAAGTTTATGGATCATACATACATACATACATAGTTAGTTAGCATTGGACAATAACTATTATCAATCTTAAAACCATCAGAAATTGGAGTGTATTTCTTTTAGGTATAATAGTATACCACACGCTGTTTGTTTTAGTGAAATCCAAATCCTTATAAAATAACTGTGGTTTTACCACATTGACAGTTAAGCTTTCTGGTAACTCTTGCTAGATTACCATCAACGACAGTAATTTCTTTGTACAGTGAATGGGACATGTGTTCAAAAATTATACAACGTTGAAAAAACAGTGATGACAGATTCTAAAACCCCTACAGGAATGCTTAACAATACCTATACAGTTGCAGCAGCCAAGTATTAAGAAACACTGTTACTCAAAAGCAAGAAGTGTGTAGAGATTCTGTACACAAGCCAATAAATAGAACTGAAAACCTGCATATGCATATTACTACACACAGTAATAAAATAAGCATTGTGAAAACATTATTAATAAAATGCAAGAAGCAATAAAATGTAGACTTCACGAAAACCTTCAAAGGCAGCCGGTTATATACACTCCGAAAAACAGTCTTGCCTGAATCTTTCTTGCAAACACATCTCCATTAGCACAAAGGCTACTTATACTTTTATGAAAATAAATAAATCGATGTGTAGAGCTTCCTAGTCTCAATAAAAAAAAATAAAAAAAAATTACTTTGAGAGGATGTTAATTGCTGTAAAATGAGAGTTGGCTGGGGAATTTAAACTGCACATAAGAGCCCAATGAATTAAACTTAAACTCTACAAAACAAATCAGACAACGTTAAATGATTGAGCTACATTGTAGTCAATGCTTTCTATAAAACAAAGGTCACGCTGTAGCCACTTCCCTTTATGTCCATAAAATTGAGGGAAACTCAAATTGTACTTTCAAGTCTGAGGACTACTAGAAGTCAACCTTTTCAAGAACTCAGACGCCACCTAGTGTTTAACTCCTTTTAAGTATAGTTTACTTCTGTGGCTGCTGCAAAATTTGCGTTCTGTTGCTCTGCATTCTATGAGGGTCAACACATAACTGTTATTAAAATATACGCCTGTTTAATAGAACTACAACATTTAAACAGGATATAGTCATTTTAATTGAATATTCCCTTTACAATTTGCATTATTTCAAGTGGTTCTGGGTTCTGCTGGGACTATCTGTCTATATAAGTAGAGTAGGTGGGGCTGACTGTATTGGAAGGAGGAAGGCTGCTTAGGGCTCACAACAAATGATAACTCAGTACTGGAACAACATAACCCAATACCAAACACCATACAAAGTGGGAAATAAAATAAAGAAAAATTGAAACTTACACTTAAAAAATCTACCAAACTCAGTTTCGCAAATGGTTTTCTGACAGGTAGCCCTGAACCAACGATTTTTTTTTCACATCAAGTACCATCACTGCTCCCCCATCAGCCCCCTACCTGGAATGTGGTTGATGCCACAGTCAATCACAACAGCCCCTTGCTTGATCCAGCATCCTTTCACCATCTCTGGCTTGCCAGCCCCAACGACTAAAATATCAGCCCGGTGAACCTGGACAAGGAAAGTGAAAAAAAATAAAAAATGAAATAAATAAAATTTCTGTCTGGACTTGCTTATTCATGTGTATAAGACTGAACTCACAATTTTGATTGATTAGAAGCAAGACTCAACATTATTTTTACCTGCTCAGCTAGGTCGGCAGTCTTGGAGTGGCAGGTTGTTACTGTTGCGTGGCTCCACAGCAGCAGGTCATGCATGGGTGCCCCGACGATCTTACTGCGCCCAATAACCACAGCGTTCTTCCCAGCAACGGAGGTACCTTCAGAGAGACAGAGCTCTGTTCAAGTACAGAATTGTATACAATACAACAATTCCATAAATCGTATCTATTTCGACATGTTACAGCAAACTGGATTTTCATTTTAAAATGTAATGTCTGTTACTACACTAGGTTAACAGAAAATTTCCATTTTTGCTGTCTTGGAAATATGTTAAACTTGCACTTGGGTTATTTCAACTCAGTATCTTCATGGTCGCAGCCTGCTACTGGCTGAAAGCATGTCACTCAACGGGGGAAGCAGCCGATTGGTTATTGATAGGAAAGAACCCATTGAAGGGTTGAGCAAAACAAAGTTGAAATACAAACCTGTCTGTTTGATGAGTTCCATGCATCCTTTAGGAGTACAGGGGATAAAGCAGTCTCCCAAGTCACCACGAGCAAGCTTTCCTGCATTTATACTAGTCAGACTAAAAGAAAAACAAGCTTGTCAGTGGCAGTCATCCCCAGCCAAGACTGGAATTACAAAACTTGATCCATCAGTAACGTGAAGAAATAGATCTTCATGACACTCATCCACTGAAAGCACAAGCAAAACTGCAGGTTTAACATACACCTAGATGCTTCCACATTACCTAACATATGTAATCAATAACAAACTATGCTTTAGGACAATGTTAATCCAGGTCATTTTAGAAATGAATACACTGCACACATACAAAATATAAAATACTTAAAATTAAGATTCTTTCTCTGCAGTGTTTAATCTTAAGAACTTATTTTGAGCAACAGCAAAAGCACATTTTCAGATGAATACAGTCATTTCAAACGACAGAAGAGAAAGAAACGACATAAAACCGACTTAAACAACAGTTCACCTGTCTTACCAAATTGTTTCTTGATAGTTTTATTCTTTATGGAACATTTGCATTTTCTTCAAAATACAGCTCATACAATCTTTGAAAACTATTCACACCCTGTTCAGTTGCTGATGAAACAGACTCTAGAAGAATCGTTTGTCTACTTGTTTTACCTGCAATACTGAACCTGTGAATCTGGTTAACATCACTCCAACTTTCAGGCACTCTGGGCACCTACTGTATATGATTGTAAACAGAGCCTTGACCAGACCTTGGCTCACAGAACCTTGACCGACCAGGCAGAGCACATTTGGTATATAAATAACCAGACATTTACCCATCCACATCCTTCTCAGGTGCTACAGCATTGGTGACTCTCTCTGTATTGATGGGGTTGACAGAATCCAGGGGGAGTTGCACTATGAGCCCATGTATCTCTGGGTTCTCGTTCACTTGAATAATGCTTCTTAAAACCTAGAACAATAGAAGATCAAAACGAAACTGTGAAAAAGATGTGGATCACTGATTTTGTCCAGATGTGTCAATGAAAAGTTTGAACGAGTTTCTATAAAAACCTGTAATGGAACTTTATTGGGAGAATCCTAGAGCACAGTAGTGTACCAATTGTAAAGAAAGGGAGTGGTCTGTATCATTGATATAGCCAGAGGTTAAAACAATGCAGCAGTGAAAGGACTAATTTTTACTGGAACTTAACTATAGTATATTTGCTAAGCAGAGACAAAGGCTTTCTGTATATGTCCCTAAAGCTCAACAAATAAATGAGCATGTGTAAACAAAACAATGTTATCTGCTTAACTTGCCTCTTCTTCTGTGGCAGTCTTTGGCAGCCGGACATGGCTGGCGTTGATACCGATCTGAAAAACAAGAAACAGAAAACAAACTTCCAGTAAAATATAAAAAACTGATGTATTTAAAGTAATAAAGTGTTAAGCAACAGATATTAAACACGAGTCTGAAAGTGATTTGAAGTTGAATGTCATGATTGACAAAGAAGACTAAGAAAAAGCAGGCTGCTGTTTTATGCCTCAGACAAGGCCCCAGCCAGGTCATGCCTTTTTCTGGCCCATGGTTGGTGTGAAAAATGAATCCTCAATTTGACTTGCTCTTCACAAAAAATATTTTAGTTTGTGTCTACAGCTTTTTTGTGCTTGAAACCTGACCAGGCAATGTTCTTTCAGTCATAGTTTATAATACTAAGTGACAATAAGAAATGTAAGTGTTAAAGTCTAAAACAACTTGCAGCAGTAGGTTAATTAAAAGGAACTGGGGGTTACTGTTGACAAAAAAAAAAAAAAAGGTACAAATGTCTTATTTTGTCTTTTTTGGCCAAACAATGTCTTATTTTGGCCCATGGCTGGCTGGGTTGATCATCTGCCTTTCCTAGCAAATAAGAGATGTTTCTGCATTGGTCTTTAAGACAAGCTGTCTAATTCTACAGAAAACAGCTGGACACAAGCGCCATATTGTCAGCAACAACTAAAATAACTCAAAATAATGAAGGTTTTCCAGAAAGTTAACCTATCAAATCTGTTAGAACACAAATGATTACACAGCATTTGTGCAGCAATTAAGTATCTGTTTTCAACTAAATGGGAAAAAAAATGGAGGCCTTTAAAAGTTCCAGAAAAGAAACAACAGTGGTTGTCACATGGTTTAGTTTGGACTGCGTAATAGTAAATTCATACACACAGTCATCTGTAATTTTAATTTACTCTACTAGATAAACAACATTTACCTGATGGAGACACTTTTAAACTGATAGTATTTTGATTAGCACAAATACATTCAAACTGTTTTGATTAACCATTACCTCAGCTGCAGCCTTCAGCTTCATACTAATGTAAAGGTTGGAGTCATCTCTGTCACCAACCTGAAAAGGAAAGACATGTAATGTATTGAATATGCTTATGGCCCTTCATATATATCTTTTTTTACTTGAACTTTCATTTTTCTTAGTCACTTCCCAAATGTAAACCAATATCCTGATTCGTTATATGTCTTATATTTAAGGCCTGGGAGCAGTCAACAGTTGGTCTGGTCCTTATTAAGATTAGTTTTCAAAACTTACATCTTCAATCCTGCAGTTTAGAAGAAAGAAAACATTCAATGATTTATATATAAAGACAGTCAGAACATACAGTTTTATATTTTACAGCACAGATTGACTTATCTTGACCATAGTCTACATTTGCAATCATAAACATGAAATAAAAAAGGCCAGGTTTAGGCCCACTAAAGTTTTAGTATATCATAAACTGTGTTAGAGTCAGCTATTGCTATAAAGAGACACACAGGTCTGATTTTAAGTCTGTGTTAATCCTGCTAGTGTTTGCCTGCAAGGATCTAGGCTTTACTAACCCATATTTTTCAATACTAAAAGTTTCATGAGATTATAAACAGCTGTCACGTTGACATACATATAAATGAATCTCCTTTACACCGAGTGCCTGAAGGGGGTAAAGATATTCCCTAAATGTCAAATGGTTAGGAAATAGAAAATTATATATTACATTTAAAAATGAAAAATTATGTTGCCAATCTAAGAAAAGATTTTTTTTTTTTTTTTTTTTTTTTTTTTTTTTTGAGACATACCTGTAGAATAGCAAGACCCGGCCTAAAGCCAGGCAGGTCCAGCTTCATTTGAGCTACATCTTTCTTCAGTCTCTCTCTCACTAGCCTGAAAGGCAAGATTACAGGTCAGTTTTGAAGCAGTAAGGAGCCCATTATTTATCAAGTAAGATTTTGAAGACAGGTTTGTAAATTTCTTACAAGGACGTTTTAGATCCTGAAACAATGGCAGCCAACAACCTTCTTCCTCCAAAGCAGTTTGGCAGAGGTTTCAGCCTTGTAGCTAAACAGGAAAACATAGCAAACAGCTGGACTGAAGCCCCTTTAGAAAAAGGTGGGGTACAGAGTCTGCTTATTTTTCAAAACTCAGTCCTGCAATGGCTGAAAGAAGCCCAGTGGACTAATTAAACCTGTGCAGAATCACAAAACGTGTTTCCAGCAGCACCACAAAAGGAGTCTTTGGGAGTCTGCCAGTCTAAAGCCCCGTGCCTGTAACCTGGCTATTCTTATAACCCTGTTGAACAAGCAGCAGCATGCATGACAGCTGTGTTGTTTTCCTGCAGTACCGTATCATGGTATTGGATTAGCACTTTGGTTTTTTCCCCATGATCTACTACAGGTTTGAGAGCAAAGCATGAGGCTAGAACAGGAATTGCCAAGGCTAACTGACTTGCAGCGTGCCAGATTCCAGTGTTGAAAGTACAGCAGATAGCTGATTAAAGTGTAAACGGGCGATACAGCTGTGAGTTCTGTGAGTTTTCAGAGGGCAGTGAAAGCCAATCAGCAAACTCTGCAGATGGGAGTGTGCAGCAAGCATAAAAGGAGAGGAATGAAGTTGTGGTTTTATTCCAACTGTGTCATTCAGCCATATTTTATTTTAAAGTGACACAGGCTTTAAAATGTATATATTTTTATATCTCTGATTATTCCCTGCCATAATTCAGATAATCTTTTGTTCAATAGTCATGAAGACCTTCTTTAGCAGTTATATAATTTACTGTACCGTAATCGAGGTATATGGAGGCTTTATGTCCGTCCTACTGACTGACTGTTACGCTTAAAAGTTTTACTAGAGCCCCTATACAATTCTTATTAAACTATGTGCATCAGACACAGGGGCGCATATGCATTGTATGTCTCTATGTGTCAAACTTTCTCATGTTACAAATGACCAATGAATTGTTAGCTTTTTTTGTTTCTTTGCTGCCCTGTTGACTTCACACATTTTGTGTAGGAATAATGATACGTTGATCTTTCAAATACACCACTTCATTATAAAGTGCTGCTTCGTGGTATCAAAGCACTTCCTGTGCTGTAGGTCACATGGTAAGACAGCAGCAAGACCACTAGAGGAAAGCAGACCTATAAACACAGGGAGTGAGATTGGTTGCGGAGGAAACTGCAGTTTTAACATGTGTTGAATTTAGATGAATCTGCAAGCATAAAAGTAATGTAAAACCACCAAGCACCAATACACTTATAAACAAATACATGCTAATGCTGTATGTTTATTCTTTTGAATTTGTATAATGTTACAAAGATGTATTGTAACAAGGTTATGATTCAGAAACAAATTTCAGGCTCTAGCACCTAGCATATTCGCTTACCCTTTTATTAGTAATACTAGTGACATGATAATCATTATTTTGAGGGAGGGTGACCACTGAAAGTAAGGTTTAAAATGCAGTTCCAACACAGTGGTGTAGAAGGCCATCACATACTTCCACGTTGAAACAGGAGGCCATACAACGACAGACTTCACGCTACTCTATTTTAAAACCTAAGAATATAATACAAAAATCCAACAAAGGTAGCAAATCAGTAAACACATGATTAATTAGTTTCTTTCCATTTTCTAGGCCAGTGTTCTTCATTGCAAGGCCCGTGGGCCACTGGCGGCCCCTGGTGGACATTACTGCGGCCCGCGACAATACACAAATGTGAAGAATGCGGTGTAGCTGCCCTCCCACTGATGTCTAATCTGCGAAAGTGGCCCCCCTCTGAAAATTAGTGAAGAACACTGTTCTAAGCTCATACCAGTAGCCAAATTGGGTTAAAACTCATAACAATGAATTGCTTGCTAATTACAATTACCGATTATTACTTGAAATGTTATTTAAATAATAATTGATGATCAATTATTCAACTACGACCCAGCCACATTCCACACGGGCCGCATATCCAGAACACTAGTTTAACCTAATGTGTACAGCGGGCCACACATTGCTAAAGAATAATAAGAGTTTAACCCTTAGCTGCAATTTTATATATATATATATATATATATATATATATATATATATATATATATATATATATATATATATATACACACACACATATACACACACACACACATATATATATATATATATAACACACACACTATATATATATATATATATATATATATATATATATATATATATATATATATATATATTATATATATATATATATATATATATATATATATATATATATATATATATATATATATATATATATATATATGAGAGAGAGAGAGAGAGAGAGAGAGACACACACACACACACATACAATAAAAGTGGTTCACATGATTTCAGATTAAATACACCTGTCTCTGTAAGGTCCCACAGTTAGGTAGTGCATTCAAAGCAAAGAGCTTTCAAAACAACTCCGGGATAAAACTGTGTCTTTCCACAAATCAGGGGAGGGGTATAAAAAAAAAAAAAAAAAAAGATCTCAAAGGCACTGAATATCCCTTGGAGTGCAGTCAAGTCAATCATTAAGAAGTGGAAGGAACGCGGCACCACCCAGAATCTGCTGTGAGCAGGCCGTCCTCCCAAACTGAGCAGCCAGGTAAGAAGGGCAATGGTCAGACCAATGTCAGGCAAACCCAACACAACACATCACCCAGGTAACACCATCTCTACTGTGAAGCATGGTGGTGGCAGCATCGTGCTATGCGGATGCTTTTCATCGGCAGGGACTGGGAAGCTCGTCAGGGTAAAGGGCAAAATGGATGGAGCTAAATACAGGCAAATCCTTGAGGAAGACCTGCTTCAGTTTGCAAAAGACCTAAGACTGGGACGGAGATTCTCCTTTTAGCAGGACAATGACCCCAAGCACACAGCCAAAACGACACTGGAGTGGTTTCAAAACAAGAAAATGAATGTCTAGAGTGGTCCAGTCAAAGGCTCGACTTGAATCAAATTGAAATCTCTGGTCTAGCTGGACACATTTAGGAATACAAGCGTTGTATGGGAAATGTTTTGGTAAGCAGAGTAAATACTGGTTTTACAATAGCCCCAATTTATACAAAGGTCAACTTTGATCAGCAGCAGCTAGTCCTTTGATGAAAGTGAATTTCCACTTAATACACTCAATAAGGCATGTTTTAAACAACAGCTATGCACTTCAATGTAGAGGCCCTCTCTGTTCCTGTGATGACAATTTATGATTAATCTGTAACCGAGTACCTAGGAAGAGGAATAAAATCAATGAACTGGACCTTGTCTTGTGACAGGTCATGTATCTGGACTAAAGCAAAGTCTACACAGTATCACGCTGTTGGCACTGAACACCAGAGAAATAGCATGTAATGCAGATTTTAACCAGATAGTATTAACACAAACCTGTACTCAAGCATGCACTGTCTGTAAATATACTGACTTTCAGGATGTACCCTTGTCTCCAGAGTGCAGTAGCTTGGTACCAGCCTTGCTTAGGTTAGGCAGGTGAAAGATGCTAATAAAATACTAACAGGGGGTTTGCATCGCTTTTTTTATTTAGCAAATCTGCAATAATTTTATCATTTTCTCCCAATTTGGTATATCCAATTATTTTTAGGCTCAGCTCACCGCTACCACCCCCACACTGACTCGCGAGCGGTGAAGACGAGCACACGCTGGCCTCCGAAGCGTGTGCTGTCAGCTGACAGCTTTTTTTTCTCCACACTGCAGACTCACTGTGCAGCCACCTCAGAGCTACAGCATCGGAGGTCAACACAGCTCTGGGAAGCTTACAGGCAAGCCCGCTGGCGCCTGGCTAGATACAGGGGTCACTGATGCTCTGTGCGCCAAGGACATCCTGGCCGACATAAGCCCACCCCCGCTCAGCCAATTGTGCACCGCCCCCTGGGAGCTCCCGTCTATGGCTGGCAACACAATAGCCTGGACTATAACCAGCGACCTCCAGGATATAGAGCGCATCCTGACTTTACCAGATGTGCCACTTCGAAGCCCCTCACAGGGACTGTTTCTACCCATCACGCTACAGCAGACCCTGCTGGCCAGGCGCCAGGTGAGCTCAAGATGGCCTTTGTCCTCTAGAGCCCGATGGCTCACTGACACGCTCCAGTTCCTCAGTGGCAATTGGCTTGGTTATGGGACTGGAGGAGGCCTTTCAGTTCTCCTGAGCTGTGTGGGGAGCTGCTGCAGTGAGAGAATGTAATTGGACCATATAAATCGTAAATCTAAAGTACATTTTTGGGGTCTTGGTTTAAATGGTTCAAGTGTTTTTTTCTTTTACGCATCAAGCTCAATACTCTATAGTACCCCTTTTGCAGATTTCTCTGAATCATATGGAACTTATTACCATTGAAGCACATGACCTTAATATAATTAATCCAGGGTATGTCTAGTACTACAAAGTCACAATTGGTAATCGAATTACTTAATACAGAAAGTGAAGTAGATAATAGGAAATCTCAAATCTAGACTTAAACACAAATCTACCCCTGCACTCAGAGTACAATCCTCATGTGTGCTATTTTATAAATTCATTTGAACAGGGCATACAAGGATGAAGTTCATTTTCAAGCCTGCCGTTGGGCAAACAAAATGCTCTCCTCACACACATCCTTTTCAGAGAGAAATAAAACTTCAGAATAATACCTGAATTGGTCCTTCCAACAACTAAGGCATGTCCTGCTAGGTTTTTCTTCCTCTCTGAAAATATACCTTTTTTTCAATTACCTTTATGTTTTCAGTCCCCAGACTCCCTTGTTAATATTTCCTTAATCCCAGCTATTTAAAATGTAATTACAGCCCTGTGCTAGAAAAACTGGCAAACGACGACATGTGGGTAGCAGACACTGTCCCCTATTGTAACTAAAGCTAACCGGCAGCAATACAGTATACAGTTCAATTTACTGAGTGAGAAAATGTTATTTTGTGCTTTGCTTTGTATTGTAGACTATTTTTCACAGTAACACTGCAAAAGTTACAAATTAACAGTGAACATTTGGTGTAAACTCAGGAGACAGCACACTAAATCAAACTACTGTAATGCAGTTGTACTGCAGTTCCTTGGTTTTGAAACAATGTTGCCATTCCTGCATTTGTCAGGTTATTTAAAATTTCCAATCTACTAATTACAGTATTGAGAAACAAGGGCCAAATATGTGACCTTGGTTTCACTCCACATCACCTACCTTACATTAGTCAGTATGGGTATACTCAAAGTCAACTACTTTCAACATTTGTGCAAACTCCACGTTTGAACGTGTCATTGACATTTCTGTGTATTGTAGTATTTCTAAACTCGCACATTAGTAGGTTCCATTCACCTTTGTTTAGACAAAATGCATGCAAATCTCCAATTTTCAGTGAAATTAGGATTTTGTAAAAAGGATAAACATTTTGAATGCATTGCGGTACCGGCTCAATCTTGTGCAGAACTACAACATTATGAGACACTGTAAATTGCAATCTGGTACTGTAAACACTCTGCTGGCATATCTGCAAACAGATGTCTAAACTTTTCATGCAGAATCACGAGCACAGTCGGAAATGTGTTTTTCAGGCTGCAGTCCATTTTGTATTACCTTACAGCACTTAAAACTTTTAATTGTTATGTACCCTACCTCGAGACGTAGCACCGATTTGACTGCACGTGATCGCCCAAAACACACCACAATGAGATACAATTTAAATTCGCCACAATTCAGTATTTCACAAAATTTGAAGAATACTGTATTATTGAAAATCGACTTATTATGTAACTGCCGTACTCACCACTTAAAAGAAAAATACCACGTGTTTTAGTTACAAGATTCGTATTAACTAACTGCATGTACTCAGCCCAAGAACTGCCGCTGGAGAAAGTGTCAGAAAAAATACATTAACTTACGCCGAGACAGATTTACCGCTGAGAACTTGTGCAGACATTGTTGAACACAGTTGCTATAACCTTTGCAGAACTAGAAACGGCAACTCCACTCTATGAGGAACGAATCCCTACACAAACTTTTCTGACTAAACCCTCCCGTTCAACTTGCCTTGTCGTAATCGTACAGGCTTCTCTGAATAGCTAAGAACTTGGCGCATCCCGCTACGCAAGAAAGAGGCAAAATGTTTAACCAATCGGGTTTTGTAATTCATTTTTCGATTAATATATTACAGTGCTCCAACAAATCAGAAGGCTGATTACATGCAGTGGGTTTACCAGCGTTCTAGGAAGTGCGCGCCGTATTGGTTTACAAGACTGGAATTGGCTTCTAATTACTTTCTAAGAACCCACGCGGTGGAATGAGCGTTGCCATAATTGAAATCGCAGCATGCAGAACAAGCATTGTAGTGTTTTGTCAGTGAAAGCATGTGTAGCTTTATTGCAGATCAGAGTTTTTTGCCTTTATGCTTACATATTTTTTGTAACATTATAAAGCTGTGCATCTCTTAAGTTGGAGAGCTGTGATGTATTTTCTAAATATTGTGTTTCCGGTAACGGAATTGTGTTATCTTGTTAGTTGCCCGAGGGCGCACCTAATAGCAAGCCCTCTCATGCATGAATTATAAAAGCATCAAGTAACATTTTTTTTTTTTTTTCAAATATTTTTTATTACATTTTAGGCAATATAAAATAGGTAAAAATTCAAGAAGTTACAGAAATGCCTATTTTAATGGACAACAACATTATGGAAATATAGAATTACTCCATGCTGTTGGCACATCTAGTTGTAAAACGAAATCTGAAATTCTTATTTATGCAAATAAAGTAAACACAAATGCAAAGGACAACCTCCCTGTACCAGTCCAATGAATACTGTAGCGTCTTGTTCACATTTTCATCCACATTGTAAACATAAAAAATACCCTGAATGTAAAATATATATATATGTGTGTGTGTGTGTGTATTGTATTGGTTTCTTCAAAGCATGCTTCATTTAGTGCAACCTACCATACATCTTCTGTTTAATATTTACATGTAAACTGAATTTTGTGGATGTTAATGCTTGGTGTGAAAGTTTGCAAAGCAACCTGGAAACAATGGCTCCTGGCACTTCACGCAAATATACTTTGTTTTTCGTGTGCAGTAGCTTCATGGCACCTGTTGGCATGTTTTGCACTAGTTAACTTTGGCCAGTGATGTCCTACACTGAACCTGATTTCAGGGGGTGCCTTTGATACTGCCCTGCGCTTCAGTCAGAGGAGGAGTCAAACTTGGCCTGCCTCTTTTTCCATCAAGCTGTGGTGCACCAGCATTGATAAGTGCTCGGATGCCTTGAACTGTAGTTGGTCCTTGTCACTAAATTCTGACATTCTGTACAGTAGCCATGTATTTACACAGGTTGCGTAACTTTTTTTTAGGTTTTTTTTTTTAAATCTGAGAATTTGTATTTATTTTTACTCTGGAAAGCTAGGGTCCCTGGTGATGACGGTATGTGTGAAGTCTGTCGCGCGCTCACGAGCAAACCATTTCTCAGCAAAGGAAAGGGGAGAAAAAACATTTAAAGCTTATTGTATGATTTGAATGCAAACATTATTTGAAAATATTTCCTGGGCATAAGGAAATGTGTTTTGGCAATACAATTAAAACAATAAACAAAGCTCTGGCCCAGGCCCCCTAGAGCTTGTGCCCAGGATATGTATTTTAATATACAATTCAAAAAGGAGACATCCACAATATTTGAAATGAACTCTTTTATTGTATTTGACAGATGACCATGTCATATAATCTGGCCTTGTCCACTGGAGTTCGAAAGCTGCCCCATGTGCTGCCCAACTATGATGAATGATGACTAATCATAGCTTAGTGCCAGCAGGCTGGAAAAATTGTACTCTGGGCCACATCTCTCTGGACCAGGCACGTTGCAGGGTGGTGGCAGTGGAGGAGGAGAACCAGACAAAGAAACGACAAGGAGGTGCAGACGACAGGGCTATTTATGGGAACCATTTGATTATGTACATGATTAGCAGGTGGCTTCCCCTTTCAGAAACACACCATAGTTTCCATAAAGTGGCACTTCTCAATTATGTTAATTCACAGGCCTAATACTAAGAGACAATGCACAACATATTTACACTGTAGTGCAATTTTGCTTTCTTGTTTGTGATACATTTTGAAAAATATTGACAACCTCTTGTTTTAAAGTAAAATAGAAACAATGCAAAGTAATTTTACAGAAGACATAAAAATAATTTACCTGGTTTAAAGATCACCTTTTTATAATGTGTGGCATTTAAGATTAAAACAATTTTTCTGAATGTATTTAAGCAATGCTTGTTTTAACATACTTAAAAGTTTTGACACTATTAACTGATGTAGGCTATCAATAATTGCAGAAGTGCGTTTATCAAGAAATATTAATATTAATGTTTGTGGTAATAGATTTCAATTGGGCAAGGTTGACTTTGTGATTACTCAAGTGATTTACATAAAACAGGACCTCTGTGTAAGTTCTCTTACACACACGCCCGACAGTGTAGTAGCAAAATGCTACTACAACCTCTGCTTGTAGAGAATCTGTGCCCAAAAGCATGGTAAACAAACATATTTAATAGATTGTGCTCTGCAAAAATCTGACCTTTCACCTCTGTACTATTGCTCTCAACTCTGTCTAAACAACGTGTGGGAAGGTTTTGACTGATTCACAAATGATTCATTATCATGGTGAAAACTTGTCAGGATTTGTTATACTTTGTATTGCACTTCTGTAGATTTGCTCTTGTTACATTAATAAATGAGTTCAAGGATTATTTTATTTTCCAAGGTCAGCCGGCAATTTGGCAACTAAAAAGATGATCAAGGCAAGTTCATGAAAGAGATAGAGAAAAATGACTACAACTCAATATCAGAGCAATAGAAACCAGAGCTCAGAATGGCTGCCTAAGAAGGTAAGACTGAAGCTATATTACTCTTCAGAATTAAATTTTCAAGTGTAAGGTTTGTAAGCCAAAATCCTAGATTGCGAAAATACGTAAATGGTAAATACTGAATGTGTGTTCCAGGGGCCATATTACAGAACAATTTCCTAACTTGCTTTCCTACCTTATCTTTCATGTCATTGATGAGGTTTTTTTCTAACTTACAAAAACATTTCTTAAGTCAAGCAGTGTCTACAATTTCCTAAGCGTCTCATGCTATGTAATGCCAATCTTAAATGTAAATCACTGATCCAGTCTGAATTGAAGTTAGAGCTCCAGCTTTGGTACCTGACACCATCCGAAGCACCACAGAATATATGTGTTTAAGTGATGGCGTCAAAGAAGAGCAGGGCTGTACATTTTACTAGGAAAGAGAATGAGGTTTTAGCCACTGGTGTAGAGATTGCATATATATATATATATATATATATATATATATATATATATATATAAGTGCAGAGCGGATTAACATTTTCTACAAGTGTTTTTTTGGAAGTGTGGCAAAGTGGTGAATACAATGAAGGTGAGTGCAGTGCAGAGTAAAATCCCATTAATCACACGGACAATGATTCACGGGTGAAAGGGTGTTTATTAATGATTATAATGTCCAGAGCCTTACGGCAAAACCTGTAAACAATAATAATGATGGAAATGTTACATCGGCGTGTATCACTCCTGTTTGTAAATCCCACGGGTTTGACCCAATCCACAAAAGTCCAGTCATCTCCTCGTCCGGGTCAGTGAGTCCAGTCTTTTCTCACCCACACAAATTGTCATGCCATTTGATTAAACTCACAGACACAGTTCCTACAGTGAGTGAGATCAACATCAAGAATCATTCGATCTCTGTCACATATCCCACCGCTCAGAGTGGAGTCGAAGGAACACTCGGCTAAATCTACCTTTCCCATTACTCCCCCCTCACAGGAAAAATAATCTGCATTTTAGTGGTAATTCCCCGCACAGTGTACCATGTGGTACATGAAGGGCTGCAATGCCAGATACCACAGAGTTATTCGGGCATTGCTGTCCTTCATTGTGCTTAACCACGTGAGTGGGGCGTGGTCAGTGACAAGATCAAATGAGTGCCCCAGCAAGTAGTATCTCAAAGAGTGAGTAGCCCATTTAACAGCTAAACACTCCTTTTCAACGATGGAGTAGTTGTACTCCTGAGGGAGTATTTTTTTACTTATGTACAATATGGGATGTTCTACTCCGTTTACCATTTGGGACAGGACTGCATGCAAACCCACATCCGAGGCATCAGTGTGGAGGATGAATCTCTTGGTGAAGTCTGGAGTGCTGAGAGCGGGGGCCTGGCACAGTTTCTGCTTGACAGTATCAAATGCCCCCTGACATTCTACTGACCACTTAATTAAATTTGGTGCGCTCTTTCTGGTAAGGTCAATTAAGGGATTGACCACTGTGGCATACTCACGGATAAAGCAGCGGTAATAACCAGCTAACCCCAATAGAGACCTCACCTGAGCCTTGGTTTTGCCTGGACCTTGGTGACAACGGATTTCACCCTACCATTCCCCATTATAAATCCCAAATATTGTGTCTCTTCTTTGGCAAACGCACATTTTCTCAAGTTGGATGTTAGCCGGGCTACTTTTAGAGACTGAAGGACTTAAGCCAAATGCTCTTGCCAGGTGGAGCGGTAAATAACTACATCGTCAATATACGCTGCCACATATTCAAGATGTGGATGTAAAACCTGATCCATCAGTCTCTGAAAGGCAGCAGGCGCACCATGTAGCCCAAACGGCATGGTTGTGAAATGGAACAGCCCCTCTGGCATTGAAAATGCAGTTTTCTCTCTAAAACTATGAGTTAACGGGATCTGCCAGTATCCTTTCGTCAGATCCAGAGTGGAAATAAACCCTGCCTTCCCCAGTCTATCAAGAAGTTTGTCGACCCGAGGCATGGGATAAGCATCAAACTTGGCAATAGCGTTTATTTTACGGAAATCAACATAAAAAGTGGTTGGTGCCATCCTTTCTGGCCACTATCACAATCGGACTGCACCACTCGCTTCTGGAAGGTTCAATCACCCCAAGTTCGAGTATGTCCCATACCTCTTTGCAAACGCCACCTCGTCAACTTTCTGAGATCTGATGATCGGTGACACCTGGTGGAGAGATAATGTCATATTCAGCTTGGTTAGTTCTACTAGGCACGTTAGAAAAAACATTGCTAAATTCCTCAATTAACATGCGCAGCTCACGTTGCTGATCAGGAAGTAATTGTTCCCCTATCAAAATATTCTTTGTGCTAGAGGTTTCTAGCTCGGGGCCCAAATCATCCTCTACATTGCCTGCGGCTATAAATACGACCTCTCTTGCCTGCCAGGGCTTTAATAAATTTATATGATAAATCTCTTTTTCATTAAGGCGAATCACTTCATATGGTCCCTCTCATTTAACACATTCTGATGATCTTGTATCCAGGTCGAAAGGTTCGGATCAATGCATTTTGATTGTAATGCTGCTGTTGTCAGTGCTGAGCCGATTTGAGATTGTCCTGGGCCAAACGATCGACCAAATCTAGGCGATCTCTAAGTAGGAGCACATGCTGCACTAAATTTTTGGACAAGCCTTTGTGCTCCTCCCACTCCTCTCTCAACAGATCGAGAATGCCGCGAGGCTGTCGGCCGTACAAGAGCTCAAAGAGGGAGAACCCTGTTGAACTCTGCGGCACCTCTCTCACTACAAATAGAGGTAGGGAAGAAGTGATTCCCAATGTTTTTGCTCTTGATTTACAAACCACCTCAGCATCGCCTTCAGGGTCTGATTAAAACATTCCACCAAACCGTCCATCTGTGGATGGTAAACAGACGTTCTGATGGGACGTATTTTTAGTATTTTATATACTTGCTGTAACGTATTTGAGAAGAATTTTTTTCCGTGATCAGTCACTATCTCCTTAGTTATCCCTACTCTTGCCATAATCTGCACCATTTCTTTAGCTATCACAGCAGCACTAGTGGACCTCAATGGAACTGCCTCTGGGTATCATGTTGCATAATCTAGCACCACTAATATATGCGTTTACTCGGAGTCAGAAGGCAGCAAAAGGCCGACTATGTCCATTGCGATGCGTTCAAAGGGGGTGGAAATAATCGGCAGTGGGACCAAAGGGGCGTGGCACACTCGACCCCAGGTACTTGCTGGCAGTTTGGGCATCTGGCTACATATTTTGACACATCTTTATAAAGTCCTAGCCAAAAAAATTGAGCCAATATCTGTTCCCTTGTCTTGTCAGCTCCGAGGTGCCCTGCAAAAGGGATATCATGCGCCAGCCTCATAACCTCCAGCCGACAGGATGGGGGAAGTAATAATTGTGTTACACGCTGTCCTGTGCCCATGGCAAGTTTTACCCTATATAGTAATTGCCCCTTGATAATGAAATGTGGAAATACTAGTGCCCCAGCACCTTCAACATCCTTATCTTCAATAGACTGGACCTGTCCCCAACTGTGCACCAGTGAGGGGTTGTTTTTCTGGCCCCACACTATGTCCACAATTGAGTGCCACATGTCTGGTATATTGAGAGGGATGGGAGTAACATCTGCCCTTAATGGCGCAGTAACCTCGCTGAAAATGGAAACCAACTAGAAAACCACCTGGAAGTTGATTACTTATTCCAGGGTTTTTATTTGCAGTGTTTTTTTTTTTATTTGCTCAATTAATATATTGCTACTATTTAAAAAAACAATCACTCCTTAAAAAAAAAAAATAAATATTAATAACAAATCTGTATTAGCAGCATAGCGGTACCTTATATTGCCTACTTGTTTTGCCTCATTTACCCACCGTAGACACCTTGCTCGCTAAATATTAAGGTATCTCTAGATAGGTTATAACATCCTCTTTGCAAAAACAGTAAAGATTTCAGTGAGCAAGTTGTACCCCACAAGCAACAGCACCCCAAAGTGTATCCAAAAAAATGCTTAGGAATCCCTTTGCTCTTACTTGTTTATAAATGGGGCATAAAGTTGGCTTCTTATTTGCCAGCTTCTTATTCGTATTCCAGCTTCCTATTCACATTCCAGCTTCTTAATCGCATCCTGCAAATGTAACACAAATTGAATAAGTAACTGGGGTATGTTGGGGGTTAAATCGTTTTGGGCCACTCATTTCAAAGCTGATTCTCACACAGGAGGAACCCTTCTATGTCACCCATATGTATGTATCCCAGCCCAAACAGGATTTTGATACAAAAACAGCGGGCAAACATGAAACAGATAGCAAGTTGCAGTATAATGCACAGGTCAAGAAAATGAAACATAATTTGCCACACATGACAAAAGAACATTTCATGAAGCACGTGGAGCTTTACCTCTGGTACCATTCCAGGAATACTGTCAGAAAGCTATCAAAGCGTTCCAAGTCTACATGAGAATCCATAGAAAGGTTTTGGTTTCAGGTCAATTTCAGAGGAAAGTGTGGTGATTCAGAAAGCCTGCTTTTCATCACATCACACAAGTGAGTTTCTGCATTAACTCTATCCCATCATTCCTAATTGGAAATAAGAACATAAGAGAGGTGACAAACGAGAGGAATTCGGCCCATTCAGCTTTTGAATACTTGAATCTAATCCCCATGTAGTCTCCTCTGTTGAAGACTAAAGAGATTCAGTTTCTTAATCGGTCTGTGACTACTTTTTCTTGTGTTCATGATTTGTATTGTCAAAGTCTATATTTCACACTGAAAGATCTACTGAGTTCAAAAACAAGGTTCCGTGTTCACTGTCTTTCATGCTTATATGTATAGATGACTGACACAACAATATCTGCATGAGCAGCATGCACCCAGTCCCTTGAAATATTGCATTGCACCCTGTGGCACAGCAGAGCTCTGCCCTGTATGGATTGGCAGGGATGGGGTTAAATTCCCCTACCTGCCTGAGTTTATTGTGCTCAGGTGGCTGGGGAATTGATTGGCATAATTAACGATCAATCAGCACCCAGCCACCTGACATAAAAGGAGGCTTCAGTTCCAACTGTCAATCTCGCACTGTGACGAAAACACTGCAACCTTTCCAGCCAATGGGAGCACACACTAATATTTTAACCAATGAAAATCCAGCTTCACTCAAAACAGCTTCAGCCAATAATTGCAGTCTATTAGAAAGGGCATTTCAAAAGCTATCCTATTTAATAAGATACTCAACTTCGCTGATTTTCAATGGAGACTTTGGTAAACAAATTTCTAGGGAGGCATAAGAAATTTGCTAGTTTGTGCTGGTTTTCGCCATGTTAAAAAAAAAAAAATGCCTTTAAAGTATATTTCACATTTACCCAAGGCCTTTTGAAGAAAACGACAACATTAGCAAATTATGACAATACATAAGTATTATGAAAAATGCTATTTTCTGAGCACTGTCCCATTTGGTGGCGCATGTGCAGAAACATCGCTCTAAAGAAGCGTATTGATTAAATCTTAACAGTCCGGTAACACTGGATACTTTAGAAATACATAACATTACAACATAATATGATCAAGACACAGCAATATAGTACAGTAAAACTACAAACTGCCGGTAGCTACTTGGACAAAGTAGGTAAAAAAAGGTAATGTTCATCCATACATTTGTTATAAAATGATTTCACAAATAATTAACATACACAAACAAACTAATAAAATATATCTGCTATGATATAGCTTTTAAATTTCCTGTTACCCGCTTCTGAAAGCTGCCAATAGATATTATCATCGATGGCATGTGCAATCAGCAATAAATGTATTTACTGCACTGTAACAGGGAGAGATCTGTGCTGACTCTGCTGGCGTGTTCACGGGCTGCAGGAAGAGGGCGGCAGTCGCCCAACAGCCGCCTGTGAGTCATGGCAATGACACGGGGAGGTGGGAAAGGGTGTGTGTGGACTTTCCCCCTCTCTGAATGGCTGGGAGGCGGGTCTTGGGTGATTGTTGGTCCTATAAAATAACGCTCTGTTGTTTCCTCAGGTCTGCCCACTTAGACGCACCAAGAGTGCGGAAGCTTTGATTCAGGACCGGGAATCAGCCGGGAGAGAAATAAAGATTCACAGAGAGAGAGAGCAGGGAATCCTTGGGCAGACCCCGGCGTATTGTGAAAGAGCAGGCTAGATAGCCGATAGAGTAGGACGGTGATCCGGGTCGTGCGGGTAGCGGCGACCGGGATAACGCTGCCGAGTGCAGCACCTTTTATTTGTAGTTTTGTTACTGTTTTATTTTCCCTTGTTCTTTTTGCCTTCTGTTTTCATTATTATTTCTTTGAGCACCTGCGAGTGCATTTCCTGTTCACGTACCAGCTGTGGTATTTCCATGGTGCTGTCTATCATCGGTGATAGGCAGCCCACGGTCAACAGTGCCCTCTGCCGGAAAAAGTAAGAACTGTCTGAAAATAAAACTGGGCACCTGTGTGGTGTTTTCAAGTACACCTGTCTGTCTCCTAGTCAGTGAATTACCCACACCCCTTCCATGCACATGCGCCGCGGAACAGGACATAGCTGTCTTCATAGACAGATACTTCAACTCAATGGAGTATATAGGCTCAAACGGGTCAACATATGCGGATCAACACATGCTTGTTGCGCATCACAGGTAGGAAGTGCTGGAGAGAAAGTAGAACAACCCGCAACTCCAGCATATTGGTATGCAGCGACTTCCAACGGCCCGAACAGGACCCGCTGACTCCTCTGCCTTTGCAGACCGCACCCTGACCCAAGTTGGAGGCATCCGTCATCACTACCTGCCGGTTGGAAACCACTCCAATTCGGACCCCCTGGGGCAGATGAGAGGTCGTCCTCCACTGGTGCAGGGCCACCAAGCATGCAAGACACACTGACAGCCGACGGTGTCTGTCACGCTTGGGATGCAGGTGAAATGCATTGGGCCACGCTTGCAGTGGGCGCATGCACAGTAAGCCCAGCTCAATGGCTGTTATTGCTGTAGCCATCAGTCCCAGTAGTTTCTGGCACAAGATAAGGGGCACCCTCGATCCATGTCGAAGCAGGGAGAGTTGGTGCTGGAGAGCTGCTACTCTGTCGTCCGACAGGTATACGCATCTTGTTATCTACCTGCCGAGACGCCTTGCATTCTCGGTGGGAATACTGTAGCAATTCCTCAACTGCTGGTCCAAAGTAATGGTCAGGGGAGGTAGGGGCTGCTTTTGAAGGAAGGAGCCACTTTCCCATAAGGCCGCGACATAATCACATCATGGTCCTCCTCAGCAAAGCTGAAATCTGGTTCTGTAACATCCAAGGCCACCACTGGTACAGGCGGGGTCAGCTTTGGGGCCAGCGTTATCGGCTGAGCTGGGGCCGCAGTGAGGGCTTGAACCAGCTGCCTGGCCAGGGGCTCTCAACGCCACACAAGGGTCAGCCGTGTATAGAAACACTCAGGCACCAAGGGTGCAGACACACTGAGGACACTGAGTGAGGTAGAATACACTACTGGTGCACCGAAGCATCGGGGGCACAGAGTGCAGGTGTTATTGACATGCTGCGGCGCTAAGCACCGAGGCATGGAGAGCACTGAGAGGTGCCCAGCCTTAACCGCCTGAAGTCAACATAATCCGGGGTAGCGCATTGCATATACCGTGGTGGATACACGGGCTGAAGTGGCTGCGGTAGGCAATCAGGAGAGCAGTACAGGGGAGAGCATGATGGTGCACCATGATGCAGAGTGGTGATAATCTGGTCCTGGACTGCGTGCAGTCATACAACGTGGCAGTGCAAGTATATGCCAGAATGAAGCACAGGCCCAAGGAGCTGCGGCAGGAGTAAAAGTGTACTGCTTTTTGGTTTTGTTTTGTTTTTTACTGCAAAGGCAGTGATAGGAAAAAAATACAGGCTTATACACACAACCATTCAGCTATGGGAGAAACACATTCACCATGCCAGGCGGGTGACCAAGCGCGCCAAGTAGGCGGGCTAAAATAAGCCTGCTATTTCAACTCAACAGTGGGACACTGCAGAGCTGGGTCCTGGTAGAGAAATCATGCTGAAATTACTTTTTCTTTTTAAACTGCAAGGCAGTAAAGAAAAACACATTGTGCCAGCTCACAAGTTCACCACCAGGATGCGTTCATGGAAGGCTTGGTACGAGCCCACGGGTGTTGCCAGTAATGATCAGATAGACCTGTGGGCAGAATACGTGCCAGCCATAACATCAAGGAGTTAACAGGCTAATAGGCTGCAGGTGTGGTTTGGTAGATGGTTATGGTTTTACCACTGTTACGTTGTCATTAGACTTAACTGGTCCACACCTGTAGCTTGTAACAGCCCAATGCCTGGCTGGTAAAAGAGAACATGTACCACCAGTTTGGTGAGTTATTTGTTTTGTTTTCTGACCTGAGAACATCCTGGGTTTATCTATAGAAGAGCCAGAATGGAATAATTGGAATCGGTGTTGGACAACATTGTGGTTCTTTGCGTCTGTGATTCCCTGTTCTCTACAAGGGCTATGTGGGACTAACAAAGGACTGAACTGCCGAACAAGGGTAGGAGAAGGGTTTCCTAAAGAAGGCAAGAAGGCACAGTGAGGGCCCAGCAGACAATGCTGGAGACAATACTTAAGTCTCAGGGTAGACTGTCCCCTACCACCGGGCAGCCCCAGCTTCCCCAGTCCCGCTCTCCATCCCTGACACATAGACCTCCAAGCCCAGTCATTTACAGCTTCAAGGTCGGACATGTCTGACCCCGCCACATCAGTCGGGCAGGCCACAGTGCCCCTGCCACATGTATCATAGAGGGCGGAGTTCCGGGCCCTTATGCAGCGTACAGCTGCTGCAACGGATGTTCCCTGGCCAGCAGAACAGGAGGGAAAGGGGAACCGCTTCCTGAAGCAGAAAGGGCACCCACAACATGCTCTTCCCTTGTACCAGGATTTTCTGGAATTGGTTCGTTCATCTTGGACCAAACCAGCGTCTGCTCCCTCAGCCTCCAGAACAACAGAGTCCCTGCTACACACTGCAGGAGTCCAAAAAGCAGGCCTAGGCACATCCCCTACCATCGGGGACATGCTCACGGTACTGGTGCAGGGATCCACCTTCACAAGAGGGGACAAAGACCCGACCTGCCCGTCCAAGCCTTGCTGAACAACTGACACCATGTTGAAAAAAGCATGTGCGTCAGCAGCGCTGTCAGTGCGAGTGGCAAGCGCAATAGCTATACTGGTGCTCTACCAGACCCAGCTAGCTGCGAGGCTGCAGGAAAGGGCAACAGAAGTGGATGCAGGGGAGTTTCAAGCAGTGGCGGGGACGATGACTGACCTGATGAAGGAGTTGGTTCAGGCATCAGGGAGGTCTCTAGCGGCACTGGTGGCTGCTCGCCGGCATTTATAGCTAACACAATAGGTTATTACCATAACCCTGGTTCCCCTGGTTCCCTGAAAAAGAATGACAACCATTACCCTTCGAGGTCGTGTCCCCAGCTGACCTCCGATTTCGAAAGAAAATGGCAATATGCTACTGTGAGGACGACCTTCAGCAGGAAATGAGAGGGACTTCCTCCTCACAGCAGGGCACTGATAAGGCAGCTTTTTTATATATGCTCAGTGGTTGGCGGTCAGAGAGGGCTCTTCCCATTTGTTAATGCTTGTCATTCCATTGAAAGGGAACATTAGGTTATTACCATAACCCTGGTTCCCTGAAAAATGAATGACAACCATTACCCTTCAAGGTTGTGTCCCCAGCTGACCTCCGATTTCGAAAGAAAATGGCGATATGCTACTGTGAGGACGACCCTCTTCAGCAGGAGGTGGGAGGGACTTCCTCCTCACAGCAGGGCACTGACAGGGCCGCTTTTTAAAATATATGCTCAGTGATTGATGGTCAGAGAGGGCTTTTCCCATTCGGTAATGGTTGTCATTCTTTTTCAGGGAACCAGGGTTATGATAATAACCTAACGATCTGTTTATTGCAATCTCTATGTGGGCCTGCTCACTGTATAATTGTATTCGTTTCTAGTAATGTTGCACATACACCATGTTGTTGCTAATGTTGTAATAATAATACACTGAAAAGAAAAAAACAAACAAAAACAAAATAATAATAATAATAATAATAATAATAATAATAATAATAATAATAATAATAATAATAATAATAATAATAATAACCCAACCCCCCCCGCACGACGGCGGCCCCCCAGCGTTTATGCGGCCGCCGGTAAATTTAATGAGGACTGTATATGGACAGACTGCTCCAATATCTCTCCGGAGAGGTAACATTGGCGAAAGTAAAATATTTTTTTTTTTTTAAGCTCAGGTCCAGAATGCCACGCGCGCAATCCCTACTAGGGCTTGAGGTAGCGTTGGCTAATTGCGACACCCTACATGAATGCACTTCCTTCTTTGTAGCGTAAAGTCAAGCACATCGAATAACACGCTTGATTCAAGAGAAACAGGTTTGTCTTGTTCCAGCTGCTGGGTAGATATCTGTGTTTTTGGTGTACATACATCACAGCAGGAAATATATAATTATAACACACATAATTTTATTGTATGACTATTTTCTGAAAAGTGGTGTGTAGTTTTTTTTCAGTGATAACGCAAATTGTTCATTGAAGTATTAATGTGCACCGGTATTTTAGCAAGCGTGTTTGGTAAAATGAATGCAACCGCAGTATATTTGAGCATAATAATATGTCGACAGAAAACGTACTTATTTGTTTTCCTGTCAGCTTTACCTACTGTGTCAGTTCTTTGAGTGCTTAAATGTACCCTGTCTCTTTCAATTCCAGCTGTGCTATTCTTTGTGTTCATACTTCCTCAAGTCATGGCGGACGAGAGGAGATGTGCGGGTTCAGCTGCAGGTGCTGGAGTCTCCTCGCTCGGGAAGGCTCTGTCACAAAACCGCTTGGACGTGGTCGACGACGATGATCCCTCATCAATGCCAGCTGCCCCTCACCGGTGCGGTGCGACAAAGAATGCTTTCCGTAGGAGGAGACTGTCTAGCGGGCAGAGGCTCGAGTCGCTGGACTCTGTGTTGAGCCCGGCTGCAGAAGCGCGCGTCTTGGTTATCAACACCGGAGGAACTATCGGTATGATGTACAATGACGATGGTAAGTTAATTTACTGATCCTCTATATATCGTTAGTTAACATGGCTGTGTTTTTTTTTTTTTTTTTTTTTTTGCATCAGGTTTCATTCATTGACATAAAACGTGGTTTAGCAGTAGCTTCACCAATTTTTCTGAATTCCAAGAAAGCCATGAAATGACGTGGTTGCTTTAGTCTTGATGTGTTTTCTTTACAATATATTTTCCTTAAGATGAATACATTACTCTTCTGTCGTATGTCAACGTTGCTCCAAGTCCCCAGTGTACTACAGCAGTGGTGCAATGAAAGAATACATTTGCATAACATTTTAGGGAAGCCCCGGTAATAAAATGTAAGATTGACCTGATATCAGAATGGAGGTATACAGTATATCAATGCTGTAGAATGCATTAATGTTACAGCAACACAGTTTCACCCTTTGCTTAACATTTCAAGGTTATTTAAAATGTGTTTTAAAGTTTGTGTTAATTTTCAAAACGGGAGGCAATATTACAGGCAATCTTTCTCAAAAGGATGCTTAAACAACAGTAAATGCTAGATTGTTCAGCTGAACTTGGTTATAAATGCGGCATATGGAAACTGAGACATATCAAAATGCTGAACATGCTTGTGTGAGTAACATAATAACACAGCTGCATACCCCTTGATCGCAAGCACTACTTCAACTGCTAATGAATCATTTCAGTTGTCAGTTACATATTCTCAGTGTTATTTATTCCTCTTCAGTTTGTGACCACAGAGGTCTACCATATTGGGGATAATTCCCATATCCTTCTAAGAATTTGTTGATTGCAATGACCTTGAAAATGTAGTTCTTGGTTCAGTAGTAACTATTATGGTCCTATCTACTATCTTGGTGCCAATTGCAATGAAAATACACAGGGGCCAGCTGATCCCCAACTTCAGTACAGACCTATTATTATTATTATTATTATTATTATTATTATTGGTTTATTTAACACAACTTTATCCAAAGTGACTTAAAGACTAGGGGTTTTGTACTATGCATCAGCTGCAGAGGCACTTACAACAGTGTCTCACCCAAAAGACGGAGCACAAGGAGGTTGACTTGCTGAGGGTCACGCAGTGAGAGAGTTGGGATTTGACTGAAGACCTCCTGGTTAGAAGCCATTTTCTTTAACCACACAGTATCCTCGTGTATGGGGGGGATTCAAAATATGTGTGGGGGTACAGAAGAGAAAAAGGCTTGCTGCATTCTTGTATAGCATCGTCCATCTATGTATTATTTTAGGCGTTTCTCATATTTCTTGATTGTATTTGTCTTAATTTTATTATCATATACTTCCTGTCCATGCGCCAATTAAACTTCATGAAGATATTCAGTGCCTGAAGTTGAACAGAATAGTTATTATAAAATTTGGAACGTAATATGGTAAAAATACGATTGGTTTTTCATCTAATTCCTAAGTTAACTGTGACTAATGGTTCTGATGTATTTTTTAATATATAAAAGCTGCATATGCCTTTTTATTTACTAACAATGCAAAACAGGGTTGGAAGTTTTGTTCTAAATTTTACCACAAAATCGTTTCCTTCAAGACTAAGTGGTCTGAGTTGGGTAACACGGACAACAAATGAGCCAGCAACATGTTCAGTACTTGTTGGAGGCATGTTGTGTGTATGCAGTTCACATCAGTGAAATGTACTAAAGGAATAATGGTACATTTAAAGGTCCTGTCTTTAGGTACCCTCGTGCCAGACCTGTCACAGCTGAACCAGTTCTTTGCACTTCTGCTGATGTCCTTTGAGGCAATCTGTAGGCCACATCAGAGTGTCTGATGGGTAAACAGTTGTGCCTGTAATTGATTGACACGGATAGTTTATAGAAGGGACTAAACTGACTAGAACTGGCCTGGTTATGCTTCTCAATACAAAATACTTATTGCTATTTGAAAGAATATCTTTTGTATTTATTTTTGTTATTGCCACCAAATAAAACCCATGCAGGTTGTGAAGTGTTTTAATTATTTAATTGGTGTGGAGTAGTGTGCATGAACAGATTTTTAAATATGCAAGACACAAGCCCTATTTCTCAGATGCATCACTATTCAAAGAACACTCCACATGCCTGTGCGTTATAACATTCAAAGTGGAACTGGTTATTAGATAAAATACCTAAAGAACTATTTGCACAGGAAAATGACATAAATTAGCAATATTGCATGTGGGCCTACATAGGACTTGATAAACATGGTCCAGCTTGCTAACATCTGTGTCCCAGATTTGTGGGGGATTGCTGGGTTATTTTGTGACGTTGTTGGAATAAAAATGATGCAATACTTGAATAAGGACATGCATCAAGCTCCTTAACTAGAGCCTTCTTGCCTTTTACCTCTGGAGGCCTGGGTTCAAATTCCACGCAAATCACGATACGGCACAAGTAAACATTTTGAAACAATTCTGTATCGAACAGTTTTGAAACAGTTGGTAGAGTACACTTTAAATACGAAACAGTACAGCTGGCAAAGATTGGTATACATGGGGATTGAGTACGATAACAGTTTAATACATACTTTACCAAGTTGTTAAATATTATGTGTCCATCCTGAGTGCACCAAAAACCTTTCGGCTGTACAGAAAGTAGTAAAAGAAAGGAAGGGGTGAGTCTAATAATATGTGATACAGAAAAAGAACCAAATTAAACCAGACACTATTGGATCTAGTTCAGAACAGGGAAAAGGGTCTTGTCTGGCAGGTAAACGAGTTCTATGTAAACTGAAACCGGTCAGCCCCAGCATTTTAAAACATGGCTGGTTTGTTTTTATAGAGTGTTATCCCTAATACATACAGTGTGTCAGGGAGCAGTGAGGAGTTGGTGCTGTGTGAGCAGGACCAGTGATAGAGATTCTAAAATTAGACACATTAGCATTTTAAACAGGTTTGTGTAGCATGGCATTTGTGTTTAAAGCTGTACTGTCTACCATGTAGTGGCTTCCTTTCAGCTAGCAAGTGTGATAATGTTTAATAGGATTACTGTGCCTTGACCATACAGTTTTATCAACTTTTTAACTTGGAATATATAATGTAGATGAGTGCTGCAAATAATCTAATATTCAGACAAACACTGCTTGAAATATATTTGGTGGGAAAAAAAGAAAGGAAACCAATGTATCAAAGGGGTCTGAAATAAATAATACATGCTGTACTGAAGTCTTTCTCTCCTTTGTTTAAGGTAATTTGATGGGTTACTGAGTTTATACTTTTTTTTTTTACTGTAATATAGTATGAATTCTACATGTTTTCTAGCTAATTCAAATTATTGGCATAACTGAATCTTACATTTAGCAGTACCTGTTTTCTTTGGATCCATCTATTGTACTGGATTGAATCAAATATTAATCCTGACCAGCTAGTACCTGAAATGTACCATATACACATTGATAAAAGGGAGCAAAAACAAATTTATTTTACAGCACTTGGATTAATTAGAAAAAGGTGCACAGTTAAGTAGAAAATGTTGAAACTGAACGCATTTATATTTCTAATAAAATAACTGTATGAAATGTTATACCTAGGTAAATTTAATGTGTGTGGTAAAAAGGCAGGGTCTTTTTTTGATTTGTATAGAATCCGTTTCGTAATTGTTTTTTCCACAGAAATGCATTCACTTTTAATGTGGTACCTGCAAATTACTGTCCGAAGCATAAAGGTGTGAGCAAAGTGCCACTTATGAACTGGCATTGAGAGAAAAAACAGCAGCCAGATTATTTGGCCAGTCACCATCTTTTCGTTTTTAAAAAACTAAACAAAACTGTGATTAATATGTGGTGTAAATTGATGAACAAAAAGCTTTTTTTAATGATTTACATCGGCAGTTTATCACCTTTGTGTCTAACTCCAACATGAAAATGAGACCTTTCCTGGTAAATATCATCTTTATGATTTGTAGAAGAGAAAAAATAGAAAAAACAGGAATATCTGAGCAAGACCGGCAGACAATGAAACAATGCTGCCTGTAAGTTCATCTGCTGATTTAGTAAATTGTGTTTGAAACTCGCTGTATCTGTCACTTTCTTGTTTGGCGTGGGTTTATAGTTAATTGGTTTTAAAATATATCCCTGCTTTTGATAGGTCTGTAGCCACACAGAAAATAATTTCCCTTCTGTTTGCTATGTAGGTCTAACATGAGCAGTTTTGATAGAAGCAATGTTACAGCAAACACAAATTGTTCCATCCTTGACCTCTTTATATTAAATGAACAGGATGTGAATGGTAACAGACTACATGAAAGTAATGCAAACTAAGAGCATCCTTTAACCAAGCATGGTACTAGGTATGAGTTTTTTTTGTTTGTGTATTATTTAAAACTACACAAATGAGATCTATGTAGCAAATGGAAGTATGGCATTTTAAAGTTGTCTGTATCCCCTTTCATACTTTTCAGAGTATTCTGGATAACACCATAGCTACTTAACTTGAATAGTACCTCAGTTGTTGAGTCTTTCTTTGTTGGAGAATTAATTAATTCTTTGCTTCCATGACTGGATTCCAGAAAAATCTTGGGGTCTATAAACTCCATTGACCCACCTGCAAACGGAGGTCAGAATGTCTTTATTTATTTAAAATGAGGACGTGATTAACTTTGTAAGCTGAAAACAACATTTTATTGAGTGATTTTTTTTTTTTCTTATTTATTTTTAAAACAAATACAGTATTCTACAGATCTAAGAAGGCTTTGTAGAAAGTTTCCTTTTACACCAAGAGTTTTATCAGCTGCATTTTATTACTTGTAAAAACAAGCTGAGGAGGACAACTTATGCTTACTGTGCCTAGTGCCTTTGTAAGCTGCACCTGAACTTTTAGAACACAATTGCATTTGAATCCACTAGAGGGCAGCACAATACTATTCATGACAAGTTACACTGGAGAATATGGCATATACAGGATGATTAGGAAGTAAGGTTATCACATCAATGATGTGGTGTGTTTATGTGGTAAAATTACTTTATAATCGCCAATTATATATATATATATATATATATATATATATATATATATATATATATATATAGGTAAAATGTTTACCCTATAAGATAAATATAGATGACTGCAACTGGAATTGTCCCGAGCCAAACGGTTGCGCTCTATGAAAGTCAAGGTCATCTACCACATGGTAGAGCCCACATTGAGAGGGCTCTATCGCTATTGGAAAATGATTTATTTATTCATTTTCTCTTTAAAAAAAAAAAAAAAAAACCTTTAAAAACTTTAAAACTATTTACCTTGAACTTCTGATATTTTGTCAGGTAGCATTCTGCTGAGGAATATAGTCCCTATCATAATTAGAATACAAAAACGGCATACACGTAGAGAAAAACGTTATTATTATTATTATTATTATTATTATTATTATTATTATTGGTAACATTTATGTTTTGGGGTCTTACTCTTACTTATTATAATTTATCTGTACATGTACAATTGTTGAATAGGCTGTGTAGTATTGAGTCGGACTCGAAACTTGTTGGAGGTGGGCCTCATTCAAGCTGGAAGGGAGTGGACTGGCTGGTGCTGAAAGAACTGGGTGGGAGTTTGACTTGCTGAATTTGAGGGAGGGTGTTGTTTGGATCCAACCGATGACAGAATTGTGGACTAGTCGTATCTTCCCTGTTGATTTGCTCTCTAGTAGCTGCGAATTGAGCCTTTTTTATGGTGTCCTGTCACAGACATGATTTCCCTTGTCTCTAGACCAGCGTCAGAAAGTATGTTTAAGTAGCTTTTTATGTTATCATATTAGTTGTAGATTAGAATGTTAAGGGGAGAAAGCCAGTATTTGTGCGCGGATTTGAATTTAAAATGTAATTTACAGTTAAGCACTTCAACGTTCCAGCGTTAAGCACTTCAACGTTCCAGCAGGCATCTATGCACACTCAATCGTTTTCTAATATTTATAACACTGATAATATCCATAATGTTAATATTCTTTGTTGTGAAGCATTATTAAAGTATAAATACAAACTGTATAGTCAGTGACTGGTTAAATAATTCAACCCCCTATGTTACAAGGTATATTGAGTGTTGGCATCTGTATATTAAAAAAAAAAAAAAAAAAAAAAAACATAAGGTTGGAAGAGTTGATAAAAGGAGCAATTGTGGACTATTTAGAGTAACATTCAAAGCAACATAGCAGGCCTCTCTAACTCTAGCTAGCTAGGGACATATTTGAGGGATTTAATCCCTCAACCCATGTTGTATTCCTCATGGTAGCACTGGTCATTGTTTTAAACCCTGCTGTTCTGTTTATCCTGTCTCCACAGTGCTCACCCCACAGGCAAACGCATTTGTAAAGGCTCTACGGAAGCTGCCTACCCTACATGATGAACTGTATGCCCAGCAAACCAGACTTTATGACTATTATCAAGCCACAGAGAACACTCTGGTCCTGCCGTAAGTAAAGATACCGTTTGAAAGGTTGAGTGCCTGATTAATTGGCTGTTTTTCCATTTTTAGATCTTCCTTTTGAAAGTAGTGCAGGTTGGAGGAGAGAGATGACCAACCTTTTTGATAACTAGAAAGTTGTTAAAGAGCATAAGAAATAACAATAATGTTACAAGAATGAACAGCTTTAATTTTTTTCTTTCAGGTTTTATAACTTTGCAGACATTACACTGGTTTCAAAGTTTATACCTTTGTTTTACATTTATATATTTAAAAAATAAATATAGTAAACCCTTTTTAGGGCAATTGTGAATGGAACACTGCCTAACCAATAACAATTGCATGACAAATCAGATTCAAGTCATGTGATCTGTTTTGAGGTACACATCCACAAGGGGGAGCTGCAATGTAATGTTCCCAGACAAGGTTTGTTTAATACATTTTTAAATTGATATTATTTAGTTTATTTTATCTTATTTTTATCTTAATTTATTTTACCCGGAAACAACATGAGGATCCATTATTAGTACAGGGTCCTGTAATACCTTTTATTTTTTTCCGTTGCATGGCTGACAGTGTGACTTGGTGCTGTATAGGTCTGATAGTCTGGCCTGTTCCAAGAGACGTGAACCATGAAGTTAGCTTGTGTTTGAATGTTGGTTATAAACAATTCTGGAGTTCACTAATAAGATGGCAAAATAAGAATAAAACAGACGTGCTAATGCACGACTGTGCTTTGAAACTCGGAGTGTAGAGCTATTGTAGCCTAACCTGCAAGAGTGCCAAAACCAATTCCCCAGCGAAGACTTTGCACTGCCAGGACGCGAACCTGCACTCCCCTGGCTGTATGAGTCACCCTGCACACCACACAGCCATGCTTTTACTAGGTGAGCCACTCTGGGTTAATTTTTACCTTTTAACAAAATAGTCTTCTCATTAAATTATGATTTATTATTATTATTATTATTATTATTATTATTATTATTATTATTATTATTATTATTATTATTATATTATTATTATTCATAGTTTATTTGGCAGATACCGTTATCCAAGACATTGTGCAAGTAGCCCATCAGGATCATCACAGGTGTCGTGATACATATTGTATTGAAACCTGCATATTGTGACTCGTTTAGTGACGTTAATGTATTGTTATACCCCTATTGGGTGGACAGTGGGGGGGGGTGGGTATGTCACCCTGCTTGGGAAAGGCTGCTGGTGAGTAATTGAAAATATGCAAACAATCTTACAAGTACAGTTCTGTTTAGGTAGCAGTGTTTATGGGCCGCGAGAAGTTTTTTTTCTTATTTGTCTGCTTTTTATTTATGTATGTGTTATAGCATGTTTTCAATATGTTGCTTCAGTGAGCACTGGTAATAATACAGAGAGTCATCTCCTAAATATATATGTGTGATCTTGATGTGTTGTGCTGTAATTTATTGATATTCGTGAAGAATAACAATTCCTTAATTGATGGCTTATTTATATACAGTGTAGACGCTATTAGAATCACTGTTCTGATTATTAAAGACCAGTTTTTGAAACTGGTTGTAACTCCTTTGTGCAAAGTGTATTATTGCAGTTGTACGGTTTCCTCCATAACCTTCCTATATGCGACCTACAGTATGGAAGGAGAACTCTTAGTGCTGTGTGTGGAGGATAATACAATGGAAAACATATACACATACGGGTAATGTGTAAACCATCTCTCGGCATAGCAAATAATTGCCTTTCTGTGATCAATAAATCTTGATGTTTGACCCCAACTACTCTCTAAGGTCTTATTTAGGAAACCTAACAAAGGGGTGTGTGTGTTTTTGACAGAAGCCCTGTTAGTAGTTGGTGCACAACTATTTTCTGGTTAATAGTCAAAAATATCAGAAGTCTGTGAAATGGATGGACTGAGACCTGAGCTGGAAAGGGTAATTCTAGTATCAGCTATTGGCCACTGAGGTCAAGGATAGGGATAAATAGTGGTGTTCCATGAGGTGATAAATCCTAGCCAATCAGAGCTTGCAGAAAGAAGTACCTTTTTTGACCAAAAAAGAAAATAGAAGTTATTTGCTAATACTTTTTTTTTCAAAACTGTGCATATGAAATCTACAGTGAATTGTAGTGCAGATTTGTGGAATTACTTATATAGCTAAAGCCTATTTAACCACACTCTGAACACAATTCAGAATCTCCATAAATGTGCCCCCCAGACAATCCAGCTAAGAATGCAAATGTCCAGGTTTCTTTCTTCTCTTCCAATGAAACACCAGCAGCAGCACTTGAAGGTAAACAAATTATTGGTGATTTGAATACCATTAGCACCTCCCCCCACCCCCCTCCTCCCACTGGCATGAGATTATGAACAACATATGCTGAAGGATCGCCTTGCAAGCAGAGGCTAATTAACGGTGTGTCAGCTGGCTTTGGTTGCTTTATTTCTGCTGGGGACCCCCTGCTGCTCTATTGAAACCCTAGAAAGATGGTTTGTCTGTTTCCTTGTTTATGCTGGAGTATGCTAATGAACTGGTGGCACTTTTTTTTTTTTAACTGTAGAGATTAAGGAAAAAAAAATCTTTTCACAGCTGCTTAATCATTATGATTGGCCCAGCACAACCAGAGAACACCACATCAAATTTAACACCACTTAGAGCTAGCATGAATATGCAATGGCAGGAGGGTCGGAGCGAGGTTAGGAGGGAGCTGATTTGTACATGGGGGTTCATAACGCACCCCCTCAAGCTGCAAGAGAAAAGATCCACAGGCACGAGATGGTTGATTTTTAACCGATACAAGCTCAGACTAAGAATAATCCTAGAATGCCTGAATAACTCCCCTCCATGGCTCTCCATGGTTTCGTGTCCCATTGCTAATGCAGAAAGGTTGAAAAAAATCTTGTTTGTCTTGTAGCTTTTAACCTTTTCATGCCTTTCATTTCACAAGGGCAAGTTCAGAGGCGAGTCTAATAAAAGAATGTTAAGAAATTGCTATTTGTAGAGTATATAGAACAAGAAAATATTTTATCTAGTGCTGAGCTAGGGCATAGACATTGATGTCCACACCTAATCCCCACGTAGTGAGGCTCCAATATTAAGATTTAATTCCCAAAATCTCATTAGCACCAAAAACGGAGTAAAAACAGTAGAAAACACCTGTTAATGTTACAAAACTAGAAATAAGCAACTGTATTGCCAAGGGCCCTTGAATTTAATCGCTCAGTGGTTTATAGTTTTGTAACTTGAAAGTATACATGGCACTCAGGAGTAAATTGCTTGAATTTTCCTCAGCATATGGATAAGGATTAAACATTTTTTTGATTATGGCACATAACAGTAACAATAAAATTAAATAGAATAGTACAATTTAAGTATTTTGAGTTTTGCTTATAACATAGCTGATTGGGAACAGAGGTGCTTCATATTAACCTTAATTGTACACAGGACAGGATTGACATTATTCACACAGAGAACAACTGACAAATCTTTCTGAGAGTGCAAGGCAGAAAATAAGAGATTTAGAATGCAGGTAATCGGCCTGACTGCCTTCTAATTTACCACTCCTGTAAAAACAGTTCAGCAAACGTCATGATAGATGTATATATATATATATATATCTTATATTATATATATATAATATAGATATATTACACACACACCACTATATATATATATATATATATATATATATATATATATATATATATATATATATATATATATGTGTGTGTGTGTGTGTATATATATATATATATATATATATATATATATATATATATTATTTTTAAGAGGATGTTGCACTATACAATTATTTTATTCTATTGAGCCTGAATTTGGCGTAATCTTATTTTATTTAGCGCTTTTTATGCACTAGAGCCGCAAAGCACCGTGACTGCAGTACTGCATCCATTGTGCCCATGATATTATCCAACATACAGCCGTAAATGTGTTTTTGTTATTTGTGTGCAATGTATAACTTCACTGCAAATTCAGATGATAGTTTTGTACGGCAGGGCACTGTCGGCTCAGATCCATGTTAAAACCACTCATGCTCAACTAACTGGGGTAATATTAAAACCAGGTCTGCTAAATTGCAATTGTTTATACAGTACGACCCAGGCAGGAATCATTGGAGGTTCTGTAATGCATTTTTGTCCTGTACCACTCACACCAAGCATAAAGATAAAGGGGCATTCAGAACAGAAAATAGGAGGTACTTTTTTACACATGAGAATTGTGAGAGTCTGGAACCAAATCCCCAATAATGTTGTTGAAGATGACACCCTGGGATCCTTCAAGAAGCTGCTTGTTGAGATTCTGGGATCAATAAGCAACTAACAACCAAATGAGCAAGATTGGCTGAATGGCCTTATTTCATTTGTAAACTTTCTTGTGTTCATAAGAATTCAAAAACAAAGATTGGAACTCGGGATCTGGCTTAGCTTCTCCTGCGCATGTGCCTTTGAACATTGCAGAAAGTCAGGGTGAAAGTTGCTTGTTTTTCTCTGCCTGTATGTGTCCTTTGTCTTAATATTTTTTAGTTTTTTTGTGCATGTGCCTCAATGAATATTCATTCACTTGCTTTTGTTTTTTAATTGCTGCAGGCTTTCAAACCTGGATAAGAGAATTATCTACACAGTGATAGAGTATTGTCCTCTTCTGGACTCCTGCAACATGACGACGGATGACTGGGCAAAGATCGCTAAGGATTTATATGTTAGTTCTGGTGATTGTTACCTCAAATCTGTGTGATTTTTGTATTATCTACAAACTCTTTTGATATTGGAGTCTATTCAGTTGACCTTAATGGTGCTGTTTGACTCATTAAATATACAAAACACCTTGGAGTTTTTACATATTTTATAGATAGAAATACACTCTTGGGACTCGCATGCAGGGTTAGATGTTTGATTTTTCATAATCTTGGCTTTACTTGAATGATCTGAACAGTGTAAGCATTTAGATCAGCCACTGCTTTGATCAATAGACTGAGTGTACCAGGTTTCCAGTAAGCGCTCCTCTTAAGGCTTGTTAGTGCAATCTAAATAGCAGGCTTTCTAAAATTCTGAATTAACATGAAAATGTAAATTGGGTTAAGGGATATATAAAGAAAGCAAGAATGCAAATACTTGTCTCCTTCTGGAGTAAACATTCCTTGGCTTCAAGGTGAGAGTTTTTCAAAAAGATGCTGTGTTGTCTTCAGATCAGGATGTCAAAAGATTAATCTGTTGCTATCCTTGACATAGAATTAAATGCAGTACAGTATACTGCAAAATTAAATGCTAGCCGTAGTCTTTGAAAAACTTGGCAACTTGAAGTTCAGTCAGATTTTTGATTCAGAGTGCTCTAGTAGAAGCATAGCTTTGGGAACATACAGGTAATTTATGCCACTAGGTGGCACACTATCACTGTTTATTAGCTCCAGCTTTTGTATGGCAGTGGTAGTGGGTATCAGTCCTTCCCTTTTGACAGTGATACAACACATGTATTGCTAAATAGTAATGGATAGAAAAATGTACCCAACTAGTAGGACCTCAGGATGAAGGTCTGTAAAAAATGACAAGAGAAGTTGACCGATCATGGAAGGCATCAGCTACAGAGGATTACGGGATACAAAATACTTCAACCAATATGCACAATAACTAAAACACAGAATGCAGGTTCCTGCAGTGGACACGTTCTATCAAACAGAACAATGTGCAGGCAGTTTCGCAGGATGGATTATATAAAAATCCGTAGAACGCAAAGTTAATTTCCAAACGAAAATAGAAAACATTATATAGAGCAGACCAGGAAATTGAGATTATTATACAAATTTAAAACCATTATTTTTCTAAAGTCTTCTCTGTCTTGTTTTTCCTCACAGAAATACTACGAACAATACGATGGTTTTGTGATTCTGCATGGTACCGACACAATGGCTTATACAGCATCAGCTCTGTCCTTCATGTGTGAACACCTGGGCAAGACTATCATCCTTACAGGCTCTCAGGTATACTAAGCACACAGTGGCATTATAATCTGGCACAAAGGAGAAATGAGGCTGTCCTTTTTTTTTTTTTTTTAGAATTTATATGTACAGATGAACCCGTTTTATATCATTGCAGTGCAGGCATAATTCGTGATATAATGCGGGTCATGATATAAACCGGGTTTCACATTTGCCTATGACTGCACATTACGAGTACAAAAAAGAAAGAAAACTAACTTTGATTGAAAGTGCAGTGTGCCGTTGATGTTTTGTAAATGAACTGTATCCCGTTAAGACCGCCCACACAGCATTTGACAGGATGCACAAAATGTCAGTTTATCAGGCGAGATGATTATTGGTTGTTAGTTGCGATGAAAATCATGTGGTTACTTAAAGCCCAGCCACGCAGCATTTGACTGGCTGCACAAAACGTGATAATAAGCAGGTTTGTGAAACATTAAGAGGTAAGCAAAAAGCCAGCTGCCCAACGTTTTGATATGTTGTACATATCTTTCTGAAGGGAGCATGTGTTTGAATCAAAACTTTGGAGGTATTTATAGGTTTTAGATGGCATGACTAACTGCTTGTTTATGTTCAAATCTGTGATTTATTCTTACATGATATAATGATGTTCTATATATAGTGACATTTTTACTTCTATCTTTAAATCCTGTATTAATTCTAATTAACATTATTTTATATATTGCCATGCAATGCTGGCTCTGAGGATCAGCCTTGATTTGGCCTCCCCAGCACATCAGCATGCACAACTTTTGAATGCATTTTGTTTATTTATTTAAATGTTAATTCATTCTTTTCTGAGTCCCGCTGGCATAATTGTCTGCAGTCTATTTATCCATTTACTTTCTTTTATTCTTCTATATGACGCATTGTTTAAATTTTAGCTGTTCTAATACTCAAACTTTAAATCATTTGTCATGTCCTTAACTGGTGAAGTGTTGTACTATTGGTTCATTCATTTATTTTTCTTATTTCTAATTTAATGAAAGGTGGTTCTGAATTATTTTATATAAAGTTGTTCCAGTCTCTCTCAACAATTTATTTCTTCACATTTTTCACAGGCTATTCTATAAACAACATTGCTAATTTTACAGTAGGTGTTCATTTTTAGTGGATGTGTTATGTTTAATTATAGTTTTTTTTTTTTTATTTATTTACTTTTGTCCATGTATTTACACACTTTACATGTACTAGTGCAAGTATTTGTAGAGCCTATTCTGTCAGTTAAATTAGCTTCTCTTTTGAATGCTACAACTGGGGCCTTAAATACTTAAATCAAAAAAAAAAAAAAAAAAAAAAAACTGATTTTTTTTTTTTTTTTTATGTAGAATCTGCAAGTGTTTCCATATATTAGAAATATATTACGCAAAAGTTTAGAATAAGTCATTACTAATGGGACTCTTACCTTTTTATCTCTATTTCATTTATATTCTACAGATTTCATATAGACATCTGTGTTCATTATCAGTATTTCCGAACTTTTATCTGCTGGTCGTACACTTGTATCATCATCATTTAACAACTCGGTCATAGCTTGTTCTTCAATATTGGTTAAATTTAAGTTTATATTTTCTCTTTAGTCCTACTATAATTTCTTGCTTAACTATTTCAATATACATATATTACTGTTTATCTCTTCTATCCAGAGGTGTCCAAGTCCAAACTTTAATCCCATGCTTATAATTACTCTCGGAATCTGAGATATTTTCATTGAAAAAATATTCTGCTAATCTTATGCGTCTCTCCCGCTATAATTTCAGTGGCCAGTTTCTTTATCACTGTATTTTTTACTCTGTATAAACTTAAATCATTTACTCAATACTTCTTTTTGGGATGTGCTCATTAACCCTGTTCCAGGTTTTAACTTTTATACCATAATTTATATAAAAACAAAATAATTGCTCTGATTGTCCAGACTTCGGCTCTAAATCATGGTGTGGTGTTCCATGAGCCATCTGTTTAATGCATTATTCCACAGTTAAACCTGCAGTGCACTGTACGTTATCAACTTCTGTCGGACAGTTTTAGTATTTTGGGACACAAGTGTCTTCAGTATTGCACTCAGTCCACCATGTGTTTTTATTTTAGGTGCCGATCTATGAGTTAAAGAATGATGGCCGTGACAACTTGTTAGGTGCCCTACTTATCGCTGGCCAGTTTGTGATTCCAGAGGTGAGTGCCCTGCTGAAACTAGCACCAGAAGTGACACAGCCATCCCTTTAAGAAAAAAACCCTAAAGTTTTCATGACATTTTCTTATTGCAACACCACTAAATTTCTGTTTGTTCTATATATCTTTGTTGACCTGCTTGGTTTAAATGCACGAAATGTCTCATTATTGGTTAGGTCTGTCTATATTTTCACCACAAACTATACAGAGGAAACCGGGTCACCAAGGTGGATTCTGGGAGTTTCAACGCTTTCTCCTCTCCTAACCTCCCTCCACTGGCAAATGCTGAAGTAGATATAAAGGGTAAGGCCAATTTGATTATTCATTTTTATTGATAGCTATGTGTTCAATTCCTATCCCAGTGACCAGAAACTCATGAGATCAATTACCAAGTCTGTGGGTCAAGCCATCCCAGACCTTTTTAGGCTCAATCACCTGCTGGAAAGGCATAGTTGTGCAGCTGCAGGTCTGCGCACAGTCGCTGTAACCTTTATGATATCCTTTTACAGGTAGTGGTGTGTTTTTTTTTATTATTATTATTATTTTTTGATCTAGCTACAGTGGGAGCAAGCCCATAGCTTTATTTTCCTGTGTTAACAATCTTGGGACTTTTTTGTTAATGTACATACCTAATTAATGGATTAATGTATGAAGATGCACTGTTGAATATAAAAATGCTGTGAAATCATTTTTCACCAACAAGTGTTAACATTTAGTGATATTTCAATATGATATTCTCTATACTAAATGTAAAAAGCCTGCCGGGAATATAATTTGCATTATGCTCTGTGAAAGTAAAATGAAAGTGTTACAGATAACTTAATAATTATTTAAATTTTGCAAAAAGTACAAATATTCTTAAATTGGCTTTTAAAAAGTACCAATTAAAAGCTATGATTACTGTATGATGTTATTAACTGTTTACACTGCATAAAATGGCATTTGTCTTAATAATAATATTAATAATGTTTTTAGTTAATAGTTGCACCAATTCAGTCCTAGGTTAAGTCAAGTAGACAAATGTTTCAGCTAATACAACAGAACTATCACGAGAAAAACTTGGCAAATTAATTTCCCCATAATGGCTTAACCATTAGCACTGAGCTGTGGTTGCCTTGCAATCCTCTTTGTTCTATATCTCTTAATAAAAGCTGTGCTACTTGTTTGGTTTCATAGCTTCACAGTTGGACTCGCCACTCCTTAGGAATGCATTCCTTATTCAATAGCTTGCTTTTTATGGCTAGCTTGCTTACAGGGGGCTTTCCAGTCTGTACTGCCTGATCGTGATGCAAAAAAGGGCGCTGTTGAACTGGGAAAATGAGCTCCCTGCATCCAGAAACCCAGCTGTTTATGATTGTCTGTCCTTTTTGCAAAACTAGGATGGACTGGAGATGTACAGTATAGCAGCAGTGAATTCTTTGTTCTGCTGAAATGAAGACAAAAAGCAGTACCACATAGTTTTGAGTTTGTTCAATTGACATCTCTCACTGTCATCATTAAAATAGGTGATTTCCATTACATGAGAGTAGATGTTAAAACTTCATGCTGATTTGAACTTGGCCCTCGCCAAGATAAGCACCAACTAAGATATAGCTTTACAGTAAACTAATGTGATTCATCTGCATCTCCATCCATTTGTGTTTTTTCCATCTGATGATGTAGATATCCTTCTGCCTGGTGTTGATGGCTGATTATAATGTTGGTTTCGGGGATCAGCTTATTTTGCCTCCCCAGCGCATCAGCACACACAACGGCTGCGATGCTGGCTCTGGGGATCAACTACAGTGCAGTCTCCCCAGAGCATTAGCATGACAACCGTCTGGATTGAGCTAAGTAGGGTACATCTCTGGGGTCTTCAAGTGGGTACCTTCCGTCCTCTGTTTCGTTGACTAGCCCATGACACCTCAAGAGGGCTCGACAGTGATTCTGGCGTCCCAGCGTCACCCCCTTCCGTCCCCCACTCAACTCAGCCCAGCTTACTTACGTACATTGCTTTCTTTCTATTGTGCTTGAGATCCCCAGCCAGAGTCTTTCCGTCTCAACCACAGCCAGTTGCTGCTCCTTTCTGCTGCTTCAGATAAGTTCTTCACTGTGCGATGCAACTCTTGACCACTGAACCCAACATCTCTAAGAAAGGTTGTAGATTGTGCCACAAATCTTCGACAACCCACCTTCACTGGGTAAACCTGGACTCTCCATCATCGCTGTTCCAATTCAGCAGCTAGTTGAGCATACCAAATGTTCTTCTCTGATACGCCTCATCCACAGCATCCTCCCATAGCTCTGTTAACTCTACCAGATGAACAAGGCGTGCTGACCCAGACCACAAGACAATGTATGGTCGAAGGTTAGTGGTGGCAATCTCAGGTGGAAAAAAAAGCCGTTGACCAACATCTGCCAGCATTTTACAGTCTCTAGCAGCTTCCAGTTGTCCTGGGCGAGGCTTGGTTTTAACACCTTGCTCTCCTGGACGGAGGAATATTGTCTTTTTTTGTGTAATGCTTTTGTAGAACTGGTGGCAACTTATTGGTCAGGTTAAGCTTGTCTTCCAATGCTAAGGCCAAACATCGCAGCACCTGGTCAAATGGTGCCAAGTAAACCGTCCTTGGCTAAGACCTACCTTACACCCTGTCAGAATGTGCCTTAGTGTTGCAGGTGATGAACACAAAGGACATGAGGGATCCTCAATGAAGCAGTTCTTTAACCCTTTGCAGTCCATTTATTCAGTGCTTGTCAGGCGCATCGGGTCCAATTTATTTTCACACGCGCTGTTTATTTTACACGTGCTGTTTAAAATGTTTTTTTTTTTTTATTCAGAGTAAAACAGGTTTAAAAGGTATTGCATGGCAAAACAACATCAATACTGCATCTTTAGCCACGCCCCACCCTTTCGCTGTATTTTTCACATACCTCTTTATAGATGTGCATACTGATAAATCCTCTCCTGATCACTTGTTTTATCACAAAACTCCTCAATGTGATCCAAGTCATTATTTTATTACTATAACATCTCAAAAAGCTCTACAAATGTTTGATATTCTTTAAGCACTGGATGTGGAGGCAGCTACCTCCTTTGTGATGTGTCTGTTATCTCTATGGTGCAGGGGCTCTCTGTAGCTTAGATTTGCCCCCTTTTTTTCGGCTCCTATCGATCTCATGTGGCCATTGAAAGGTTTTCTTGGCTTTTTCTGGAGAAAAACGACTAGAGACCTGCGCTTTTACGTCTTTTTGATGGAACTGGAAAGGGAAAATTGTAACCGCCAAGGACCACCAAGGGCTGTCGGGTAGGTTGAAAATCTCTGAGCAATAATGCTGAAGAAAATCTTGCCTTCTACATTGGGGAAATGGATTGAAACTGACCGATTGCTTGTAGAATCTTTTTCTTTTGGTATAAAGACTCCACCTGCTTGGTGCCATGCTCTTTGTGCAACCTGTTTTTCCCATGCCACTTTCATCAATTTCCACAGAATTCATGGAACTCCTGAAGCAATCTTGTACACTCTGTACAGAACTCCATTAGGCCCTGGAGTTGATGACGCCCTTGCTTTTTTCACAGCTTGCTCTGTTTCTTTCCACTTAGGCGCACAGTCCTCCATTTGGTATTCTGGTGGATTGATAGGTGGGATGTCTGAAGGAATTGATATAGTCTCCTGCCTTTTTGAATCTGTGTTTCCTCCACATATCTCTCCAGCTCAAACTTAGATGATTTTAGTGTGCCATTTTTCTCACTATGTATGTTTAACAAGATTATGTATTTGTCAATAAGAGTAAGTAGAAATCCCAGGGTAGCCCTTTTTTTATTGGAGCAGTGTATTTAGATCTGCTGCCATTTAGACAACAGGCAGTGTTATGTGAGGCTCAGAGTCTGACCCCTGTAGCTACAGTTAAAAGCTAACCACAAATGCAGAAGAGCCTGGTTATAAAGTCGTGTACTAAAAAAAAAAGGGATTCCTATTGCAGTGATTTAATGCTTTCCAGTTCTACTGAAAGTTACTGTTTCCAAAGTCAATTGGTGTTTCTCTCTCTGTCTTTCTTCTAGTTAACTGGGACTCAGTTTGGAGAGCCAACACAACCAAAAAGTTTTTGGTTCAGACTAACATGAACAGGAATGTCGGACTCTTGCGCATCTTCCCTGGAATTACGTCTGAGACTGTAAGTGCCAAACACTGCTTTCACACCTATAGCGTAGGCCTTGCAATTGTGCCGAATTGTATAGTTGTTTTGTGGTTAACGCAGTATTAAAGATGTAATAGGGTAGTAATTAACCTGTAACATCACTAAGCCACTTTAAATATTTCTCAGTCATGAAAGCTTTTATTTGTTTTCTGCATTTTATTTTCACTTAGTTAAAAAATAAATAAATGAAAATAATGGATCTCCCAACCAAACATCTTGAGTTTCTATCTGCCAGTGGTTCGCTCTCATTTCACTGTCCTTCCACACAGCAGAAAGGTTGTTCCAGTAGTCCTGTTTAATGCTGGTACTGGTATAGTGATGTTCAGGTCTATTTTTTCTGTACTTTTCCATTTCATTTTAAACATTGTGGCAACTTTTTTTTTTTTTCTGACCAGTTTAATACCTGCTTTTTGTACTCAAAGAAGCTTTCTCACATTGAAAAAATGACTTGCCTGAAGCACATACTACAGCAGTACAGTTCAGAAACATGGTTACATCATCAAAGTGCAACACACTACATTGGCAGGACCAAATAATAAGAACATTGTTGCAGGATATGTTTTAGTATGTTGCACTGTGATATATTCTCTAACTAAAAATACCTATTTGTAAGTCCTGATACACTAGTGATGAAGGCATTGTCTAAAACATTTGTCTACCAGACTTATTTTGTTTAATACAGTGATACACAGTAATAAACATCTCGCTGCACTGTTTTGCTGTATAGTGAGTGCTTTTAGACATGAATGTACAAGAGTGGTGTGTCTGTCTGGTAGTAGTTTAGCAGTCATTCCCCAAGTCCCTGAGAGGCACTGTTTTGGTATAGCTGGTAAGTTTGAGAGCACCTGTACAGGAGGCATGACTAGAAATAATTCAATTTAAAAACCCAGATGGGGAACAATATCATTTGAAGTTTTATTGAATGTGTCTTTCCGAGTGATCTGCCAGCCGGCTAACCAGCTCACTATTGACAAGTGCCAGGAAATTGCAGCTACAACATCGCAAAAGGTTTTTCTGAAACGGCCATTTAATGTCCTGATGCGAGCTATTGCACCAAACCGAATCGGTTACATGTCTTAATTGCTTGATCTTGGCACACTTGGAGGGGATCTCAAACAGATGGAAGGCCAGTCGGTGGCGGATTCGTGTTAAAACTCAACTGTATAACATTCCTCTGAGGGGCCATATTGCTGGCCCACATGTGCAGAATCTGCATAGCTTTTTGCAATAAAAAAATAAGAGTGAAATGTAAGAAATATTAAAATACTTCAGTCTTACACAGTATAAGTTCATGTTTTATACTAGGTCTGTGTCTAAATGATAACACTAATGATAAAATGAATTGTTTTAAGATTTATGATTTTGTTCGTTGCCTGCTTTTTTTCCATTCGCAATCTTGTGTTCTGTTAATAATTGCATGATTTGGGACAAAAATTGCAAAGAAATATGATCTGGAAACCAGAAATAAGAATTTCTTTTCTCCCCCTAGGTCCGTGCTTTCCTGCAGCCCCCCATGGAAGCTATAGTTCTGGAGACGTACGGCAGTGGGAATGCACCTGACAACCGTCTCGATCTGCTGGAAGAGATCAGAAAGGCCACAGACAGGGGGGTCCTCATAATCAACTGCACCCAGTGCCTGCGGGGCTCGGTCACAGAGACCTACGCCACTGGAAAAGTAAGAGAAAGTACTGGAAAGAGTTGTGGTGTTTTTTATTTGTTCCAAATGAGCACAGCCGATAACCATTGAGATGATGGTCACATAGGGCTGTTGTACAGAAAAACTACATTTTTGTAATGTTGTTTTTAACTATATAACATTGATGTTGACCCTCCCTGACAGCCTCATTAAGTTCATGATATCTAAAAGGAATATACATATAAATTATACCAGTGAGCTTTAAAACTACAGGAAAGTCCACTTTTTGCTTCAGAACTGCGTAAAGAAGGAAGGTTGACTGACTAATGTATTTAGAGAAAAGATAACTGAATCATATTCTCTGACCCATAGCTGACCACGTTTCTTTTCGGACCAAAAATATGTTGTAAACTAAGGTGGTAAAATGAGAAGTCACTAAATAGATTTGTAATAGTTTACTGTGAGCATGGTGCAGATCTAAAACTATCCTAATGGAAGACATGGAAATGTATTTTAGATAACGGTCTGGATTTCATCAACTATCATGGACTGAGAGAAAGAACATAGCAACTAACAAAATCATAGTTTTGAGCATTTCCTTTTTTGACTCATGCACCTAAATGCATCCCGAATGGTGTGTCATGGGCTTTATGATGTTCATATCTGATTTGCTGTTCCTTGCAGGCCCTTAGCAATGCAGGTGTGATAGCAGGGGGTGACATGACACCAGAGGCGGCCCTCTCCAAGCTTTCATACGTGCTGGGTAAAAGCCAGCTGAGTATGGAACAGAAAAGAAAGGTACATTGACTGTGAATGATTGTGACGAAGTGCCCGCACCTGTGTGTATTTTCTGTTATATGTTGCGTGTGATGTGTTAAATGTTGGTGTATAGTCATTGGTACACGGGATATAAATGGGTCCGTGTAACACAAGTGTTTAAAATGTATGTTTGTATTTAGGCACGAGGATTGCACAGCGCTTCACGTGCAAGTAAAAAGTAATATGTGAGCACGGGGAATTGCACTTTATTAATTCACGTGCAGTTGTACCGAGACTCCAATTGAATGATTGATTAGCAGTCGAGTCTTGGTACAGCTGCATAAAAGCAGCATGTTTTCACCCACTCGCGGTTTGGTGTTCGGTGAGTGGAGAACGGGATAGGAGACGGAGAGAGAAATAATAAGAATAATAGTTAACGTTAAAAAATAGAAGCTCACTGTGTTTGTTTGTTAGTCCATTGTTCTTTTTGTTTGTCTGTTTATTTGGCGAATGTGCCATGTCCTGTTTTTGTATTGTTACAACTGTTTATTTTCTGTCTGTTTGTTTATTTATTAAATGCTCCAAACTCCACCTCTCTTTTTGTTTATTATTTCCTGGCTCTGGTCTGACACCACCCACTCCGGCCGTCTTTGTGACAATGATATACCGCCACAGAGCTCAAGTAGCACAACAAGCATAAGGAACAGTACAAATTGTATGTTTACAGATCTTTAATGGTATACAGTTGCAGTAAGGCAGACGGTACTCAAATAAATTTGGTCTTTTTTTTTTAAAAGATCAGTTAGGTGCAGTTTTTCAGTCTGACTTGAGTGAATAAAAGGCTGAGCTGTGCTATGAATGGGAGACTTTGTGACATTAAAGTGTACAGTGTCAAGTTTTGAAAGAAAAGGATTTGGAATCACAATGACATTTATAGGGCAAAAAGATTCCTCTTCATGAATTGTAATTAGTATGTTGTATGTAGAGATTCTTTTGGTTATTGGTGAACTCGTCATTTTTGCACCGTGCCTTTTTGAAATCATATTAAATGGATCTTAATGTATTTAGAGATGATTTACATCAACAGTGTGAGTAGCTGAAATCTGTCTATCTAGATATAGATAGATAGGTAGATCTCGCTATATATATATATATATATATATATATATATATATATATATATATATATATATATATCTTTTTGACTCTTACCTGAAAGTCTAAAAAAACAGAAACAAAAAAACAAACGAAAAAAAGTGTAATGCTGGCTTGGTTGTTTAAAATAAACAATAAAATTCCATGTACTTTGATAACTCTGGCTAAGTGTTGCCTTTTAAGTTTTTTTCACTGTTTTTTGCTATTCTGAGATCTGTTTCTCTCGTGTTTTAGATGCTAAGTGAAAACTTAAGGGGAGAGATGCTCGCACCACTTAAAGGAGCCACGTTCTCGCTAAGAGACAGCAGATTCATTCAGGTCATAGCTAGGTCTCTCAGTGTCAGCTGTAAAGAGGTAAGCAATGCCTTTTTGTTGTCCTCTGAAGTAGCCTGCCCAGTGTCTGCTGTCCACAGTATGTCAGTGCTGCAATTCTGACTAAGAATGTTGCTTCCTTATAGCATGTATAGTGGTAGTTATCAAGTATGTGTTAATTAAACCCACAGTAATTTAACAGAGAGTTATGTTGAATCTTATGTTCTCAAATCTTTTGTTTATACATATTATATATATATATATATATATCTATATATATATATATATATATCTATATATAATATATACTTATATTATATATATATATATATATTAATATAATTATATAGGATATTATCTATCTATGGTTCAGATTTAAAATGACATGCTTTTTTTTATGTTTTTGTAAATACAACAACATAACCATGGTCATCTTATAATTGAAGATGACCATTTAAATTAAGCTTCTGACAATTGTGCTGCCAAACTAGTCTCTGTGGCTATTTGACAAGAAAGAGTTTGAAAATTATACCAGAGCAGAGACACCTCGAAGAAAATGTTTGTCCACTTAATTGGGGGTATTGCAGTGCAAACACTGGGGAGGGTGGTTTTCTAATTTTTGGAAATTTCTAAATTGAGGTGATACAAAATTGTCAAATTTAAGAGTAATCCCTCATACTAATTCTGTTTTGAAAGCTATACTAAAAGCAATTGAAAAACTTTAGCTTTGGTATCACTGTCAACATTAACAATCATTATGTATAACAACCTTCCTCTGTACTACCAGCACAGATAAAAGCACAGGGTCTATAAAAATAATTATGATGGTCCAACTTTTACATTTTTTAAAATAGGACATTCTATATAATCTTTATTTATTTAATTTTTAACATTTGTTGAATAAAACCATTCGAATGAATTTGATGAGCTTACACATATTGTATTCATGTTTCTACATCTTCCAGGAGCTGGAAGCAGTCCGTGATGCTTTAAACCCCACCCTGGCTTGCTCAGCTGCTAAAATTGGAGATATCAACGCCCTGGAAGCCATTTGGGAAATGGTGAGATCTTTTATCATGTTCTCAGCAGTGGTGCAAAGGTTGATCCAGTGAATATCAGTGTCTTACTTCAGACTAGGTATGCAAGTTATGATTTACCCAAATCTAAATCAACTAAACGATAGCAATCAAACCAAACTGAACCTTGTACCGGCATTTTTATACAAAGAAGAGAGGTGGGAGTCACACCAGTGGCATTTTTTGGAGCTCATTGTGAACTTTATGTGAATACTCTTATTGTACCTCATTTCATTGGTATGCGAGTACCAATTTTTTTTTTTTTGTCCTCCAGAGACTCTATACTGGGGGGGGTAATACAAGCCGCTAGTTACTATTCAAGTTGTGCCACAGATTCTGTTCTGCGTGGCCCCAGATCAGTAATTAATCCTTGCAGTTCTTGAGATTTTAAATCACGCAAACGTTGTCTATTTGGAGACTGCCTGGTTTTACAGGAGTTGCCAACACCAACAGGACAAACTCAGCACAAAGAATTTAAACACAGCTTTCAGGCCTTTCAACTGGAGTGAACATCTGAAACAACCTTCCAAAGGGGTCTTTGGACAGAAATTGCAGATCCTGAGAGAGAGTAAATAACTAAACATTTAGTTTCATACCTAGTATAAAACAGCCTTAAGGATGCTTTTCCCTAAATAACCTACAGTCAACTCCTTTTATTTGCATACTGGATAACTGCATACATCTTTAATTGCATAGCATGCAACTGGTCCCATTTTTTAATGCATTGTTTTCTATGATTATATGATACGGTTAAATGCATATCGTCCAAATCCATAATTCACTTAATTGCATGAAATTGTGTAGCCCCCAAGTTGGCTGTGCAATGCATTTTACTTCGGCTAATTGCATAATGCGGTCCATGTGTTCTGTCAACGTGCTGTTATGCTTACGCGCGTACGTATTTGCAACAATTTGGCAGCGGGGGAAAAAAATAAGAAAATGTAACACGGTAGGCTGCTTTAAATAAATACTGTACTGTATACAAGCCTTCATGAAGGCAAATGGTTTTAAGTCTTGTGATTTAGTTTTATTTATTTATTTTTCACCCCTGTGTGTGTATATATAGGCTAGTCTAGTTTGCAGTGACTATTTGTTAGCTTAATCGGTGGTGTTTTTTCCCAAGTTGTAGGCTCTGTAAAGTTCTTTCAATTGAATGCTTAACATGAACTTAATGCCTGCTATTAATGTTATGAATGTGATTAAAACAAGTCACAGTGCCTATAGAAAGTCTACACCCCATTTCAAAATTTTCACCTTTTTGTTGCCTTAGTCTGGAATTTAAAATATATATATTTTTTTTATTTATCTACACACCCTACCCCACAACTTCAAAGTTTAAAAAAATTAAAAAAATTAATTAAAATTAAAAACTGAAATAGCTTGTTTGGATAAGTGTCTACATCCCTTGTAATAGCAATCCTAAATTAGATCAGGTGTAACCAGTCGCTTTCAAAATCACACACCAAGTTAAGTGGCCTCCACCTGTGTTAAATTGTAGTGATTCACATGATTTCAGGATAAATTCCACAGTTCCTGTAGGTTCCCTCTGCTGGGTAGTGCATTTCAAAGCAAAGACTTAACCATGAGCACCAAGGCACTTTCAAAAGAACTTCGGGACAAAGTTTTTGAAAGGCACAGATCAGGGGATGGGTATAAAAAATTAAATCAAAGGCCTTGGAGCACAGTCAAGACGATTATTAAGAAGTGGAAAGTGTATGGCACCACCAAGACCCTGCCTAGATCAGGGTGTCCCTCCAGCTGGATGACTGAGCAAGAAGACTGATCAGAGAGGCTACCAAGGGGCCAATGGCAACTTTGCAAGAGCTACGGGCTTTTATGGCCAAGACTGGTCAAAGTGTGCATGTGACAACAATATCCCAAGCATTCCACAAATCTGGCCTGTGTTGTAGGGTGCCAAGAAGGAAGCCATTACTCAAGAAAGCCCACCTTGAATCCCGTTTTGAAGTATGCAAAAAAAACCCTCAGGAGATTATGTAGTCTTGTGTTAGGTTTTGTGGTCTGACGAAACTAAAGTGGAACTTTTTGGCCTAAATGCAAAGTGTTGTTTGACACAAACCCAACACAGCGCATCACCCAAAGAACACCATCCCTACTGTGAAGCATGGTGGTGGCAGCATCATGTTATGGGGATGTTTCTCATCAGCAGGGACTGGGGCACTTGTCAGGATAGAAGGGAAAATGAATGGAGTAAAGTATAGAGATGTCCTTGAGGAAAACCTGCTGCCCTCTGCTAGAAAGCTGAAACTGGGATGGAAGTTCACCTTTCAGCATGACAACGACCCAAAGCACACAGCCAAAACTACACTGGAATGGCTAAGGAACAAAAAGGTAAATGTCCTTGAGTGGCCTAGTCAGAGCCCTGACCTAAATCCAATGGAATATTTGTTGCATGACTTGAAATTGTTGACAGTCAATGCTTCCCAAAGGACAGAGCTTGAACAGTTTTGTAAAGAATGGTCAAATATTGCCAAATCTAGGTGCACAAAGTTGGTAGAGCCCTATCCCAACAGACTCACAGCTGTAATTGCTGCCAAAGGTGCTTCCACCAAATATTAACTCATGGGTTTGGAGACTTATGATCTTATAGTTTTGTATTTTTAATATAAACTTTTTATTCTCAATAGAATCTTTTTGCTCCTTTACAGTATGGAGTATGGTGTGCAGATAAGTTGGGGGGGGGGGGTCAGGGGTTACGGGACTCTGAGGCACTGACATAATAATGTGAAGAAAGTTCAAGGGGGTTTCGACTTTCTATAGGCACAGTATACATGTACACATACCCATTCTCATTGTATCCCATTGTATTCTCTTACACCTATTATCTGCATACTCCGGTTATGTGCACCGGTCCCGAGCCTATGCAATTATGAAGAGTTGACTGTAATTGGTGCCAATGAAATAGTCTGACTAGCTCTGAGGCACGAGAAGGGAACAGACTTCAGCAAAAATGTTAGAGGTAGTAAAACTTAATGATTTTCTAAACTATTGAAACTAGCTATTATGTGTAAAACTATCTACAAAAACTGAGGAAACTGCTCAGAGATGAACCAAGAATACGGTTCAGGCTCAGCTGAAAGGAATACGGGCTGCAGGGACAGCCCCCTGTTATTTCGTGACAGGAGAGACGGCAAAAACAATACCCACATTGTGATTCAGTGGATCTCCTAGCTTTCTTGCTGCACCCTGTCATTACTGTGAAGCAGGTTGATCATGATAAACCGGCTTTTGTCTCCTCTTGGAGCTCAGCCCTGCCCTTGTAGGGGAGACCGTTGAGAATGTGTGTCTTGGCCTCCGTTTTAATTTTGTTGAATTTTTGGCTGGTATTAAAGTTTAGTTGGAACTTCATCTATAGAGCAGGGCTTCCCAAACCCGGCCGTCGGGACCCCAGTGTCTTCTGTGTTTTATTAGCTCTCAGTTACTTAACTAAACCCTTAACTGAACTAATAATTTGTTTAATTGGACCCTTTTTGATTTTTTTTCTCAGCTTAAAAGTTCCAGATTTCAAGTTACTTAACATTTTTTATAGTTAACTTGAAATCTCCAACTGTAAGAGCAGAAAACAATTAGAAAGATCTAATTAAGCAAGTGTGAGAAAGTGCCCGCCCCTGTGTATATTATCTGTTATATGTTGCATGTGGTGTGTTAAATGTTGGTGTATAGTCATTGGTACACGGGATATAACCGGGTCTGTAACACGAGTGTTTAAAATGTATATTTGGTTGTAGGCACGAGGATTGCACAGCACTTCACGTGCAAGTAAAAAGTAATAATATATGAGCACGGGGAATTGCACTTTATTAATTCATGTGCAGTTGTACCAAGACTCCAATTGAATGATTGATTAGCAATCGAGTTTTGGTACAGCTGCATAAAAGCAGCATGTTTTCACCCACCCAGGGTTGGGTGTTAGGTGAGTGGAGAACGGGAGAGAGAGGAGGAGAATTAAATATCAGTTGCTATTGCGTGCTGGTGGGACCAGCACGATACTTGTTTGTTTAAACTCACCGTGTTTTGTTAGTCTCTCGATCTGCTCACTGTTTTGTTAAGTGTTAGTCCGTTTTTGTTTGTCTCTTTATTTTGGCGTGAAGTGCCGTGTTCTGTGTTTTTGTATTGTTACAACCGTTTATTTTCTGTCTGTTTGTTTATTTATTAAATGCTGAGCGAAAGCATTCACTCAGCTCCACTAAACTCCACCTTTCTGTTTATTTTCCTGTTTCTGGTCTGACGCCACCCACTCCGGCCGTCTTTGTGACAGCAAGTTATTTGTTCAGTTAGTTGGTAATTGAGTTAACTAAACCGGAAGACACTGAGGTCCCGAGGGCCGGGTTTGTGAAGCCCTGCTATAGTCAACTCCACACGTCAGGATGGGCTTATATGCAGTTAACTCATTTGTGTCTTTTGGGTATCTTTTTTTTTTTTAATTTGTTTGATAAGCTGTAAAACACTGTGCTTTCTGTTATTGGCTTTATAAAATCAACTGTAAAATACAAATCTGTGTATGCTGAAAGTGTATTTAACGTTAATACATGTCAAATGTGTAAAAGCGGGCAAATGACCACAGTAGGGGGTAGCATCGAAATAGTCAACTGGTCATATAGAAAAGTGACAATAGACCTCAAAATGGTTATTCCTAGCAGTTTTATACAGCACAAACAGCAAAGTGTTACAGAACAATATGTTCAGAAGTAGAACACCAGACATGATCACATGCATTATTAATATATTTTTTTAAAGTGGTGACTAGTCAACTGTTTGACCGGTCAAATTAGTTGTTGTTAGAGTCATATATGTTGAATTCATGTATTGGATTGGAATTTGACACGTTAAATGTCTTTATTTATTGTTCTCCATTTTAGTTTTGAACTCGTATATCTCAAAATAGGAGCCAACACATTTTCATTAGTGATTTCCATGCTAATATGCATGAATAAAGTAATACTTTTCAAAGGTTACTATGCTGACTACTCTGCCTTGAATTCCTTGAGGTGCTGCTTTATGTAAATGCCTGCTTATCCTTTCAGGGCAGTAACCTGAGCAGTGAAGATTATGACGGACGGACTCCACTTCACGTCGCCGCATGCGAGGGCCACCTGAAGGTAGTTCAGTACCTGCTTGATCACGGAGCCACTGTCCACACCAAGGATCGCTATGGTGACACACCACTCAGCAATGCTGTCAAGTTCAGGTGTGACAACCATTTTATGGTACTAAAATCAAGATAAAAAATCTCCTATATATTTTAGTTTCACTTTTGTTTTTTTCCCCCCCTCTATCCTGCAACTTTCACCTAGTGTTTGAGGAGAAAGAAAAGTGTTTACACTGTGTGTCTTATTTGCAGAATTAGACAGCTGTGTTTCTGCTCTTGAGTTCTACCTGACATCGATATTTGTAACATATATTAGATCAGTGCCTTAAGTAAAAGCGAGCCACTTTGGATCAAGCTTCATTCTGTTTTGATGGCAATACACTGCAATACACTAGATGGTGCTAGCATTTATTCATATAAAGACCCTTTTGGCTGAACAAGCCTATCTAATACATGTCTCTGGCAAGCAACCATAACTGGAGAGCAGCTCCTGAACCCACACATGCTGGCAAAAGCACCTCAACACAGATCACATCAAAAAGATTTAAAAACACACATGTATTTGAATATTGAAATAAGAGCCACTCAAACATAATACAAAGGCAAGGAAAAAGTAAAAAAAAAAAAAAAATCAACTAAAATATGATTTTTATTCTTCAATAAGGAATCACCTATTGGAGTCAGTTCATTCAGTACTTATTCATTTAAATTTATTTAAAAACTATATAAGATCTAAAAAAGTTATATACTATTATTACTATTTTAAATACTTTTTTTTATATAGTGTTCATTAGGACATATAAATGATCATGAATAATATGATATAATTATTATTTTGTTACAGGCTTGTTTGGTATAGATACACTTTGACAAATCCATTTTTTATACAATCTGTGGTGTTTTAGTGTAATTTAAAAACCACGTTAAAAACCTGTATATATAAAAACACACACGTTGTACATTTTATTATTATATTTATTTGGTGAACTATTTATTATAAAACACGTTAAAACCTGTATATATAAACACACACGTGTACATTTTTATTATTATTATTTATTTTGGTGATTATTATTATTATTATTATTATTATTAGGTTGAGATGAACTGATATGTTTTCAGGTCTTGGTGTAGCATGCCCAAAACACTCCACAGTGTAAAACACAGTATAAAACTTTGAATTCACATTCAAAACACTTCCTTCAAAGACCAGAACACTACAGCAACGTACGCTTGAAACGCTCCCCTCGAACACAATCCTGTCAATACACAGTTTAATACGAATACATACATATACCATATTTGCTAATGACTGCTAAATAAATAAACTGCTACATTCAATACATTGAGCTTATTAGTTTTATTTTGTCAGCGTGAAAGGAACAGTGGAGGAAAGTCTAATATTCAGAGACAATGCCAGTGTTTTTTCATTACAAATGGCCAACTAATGTACAAACCCGAAGTACACAGAAAAAAGGTGAGCCACAATAGACTATCAATAGATACAAGAGTTACGCTTTAGTATGTTATTAACAAGTACTGTAGTATTTGTTTTAATATTAAATATATTTTTGTTCATTTAAAAAAAAAAGTTTTATTAAACAAGATAACATATTTAAAACATGTTGTATAGTAAAAACCATTTGTTATCCCTTGAATATACAGTATGTTTGTACAGTTGCAGTTTCTATTGGTAAATTGTTACGTTGGTTAATTCAGTTAGCTTTAGCTGAAAGACGTTTTGGGGGGCATACAAATGTAATACCATAACTTTAAAAAGCAACATACATGCTTTGACCTTAATGTACTGTAGAGTGTTTTGAGCGTACTTCACCTATAATGTACAGACTGTCAGCATTAATCTACCAAAAACCAGTTGTACACTGTATGTAAAACATGTATTAAAAAAAAAAAAAAAAAAAAAAAAAAAAACCTGGAATAGGAATGTGACAGGAAATGGCAGTATAAAAATAACGAAAATAAATAAAATAGTTAAACAAAAATAAACACTGCTAACAGAGCAGGAAAATAAAAGGTTTTAAAAAGAACAAATCTCGCACATCAATAACACTTCCTTCAAAGACTGCAGGCTTAACACTATAGCAAGGGGTAACGCTTCGAAATTCTCCCCTCGAACACAATCTGCTGTCAAATACACAGTAGTTAATAATGCACTACCGACAGCCACATACCATATTTAAATAAAATACTGCTAAATAAATAAACTGCTACATTACAATACATTAAGCAAATACAGTTTTATTTTGTCAATGTGAACAGGAACAGTGGAGGAAAGTTCTAATATTCAATACGACAAACAGCAGGGCTTTCCTACATGCTACAATGAATTTCACCAGTGAGAAGAATATTCTGTATAAAACAGGCGATGCTACGTTTGATATGATTCTTATGTTACATTGCATATCGCTACCAGACATCAGCAGTGTCAGAGACGCTTACTGCAAAGTGGACCATTTTTCTTTTCTGCATAAACTTTCCCACTTTTTAAAGAACGTGATTGAATAGTTTCTGATTCTAACTGATTGAGAACCCACAACAGTTAACTTGTTGGCATAAATTGACTTTGTTTTCAAAAGAATGGTGGTGTTTGATGTTGCCCTCTAGGGAGAGTTGACAGAAATAAATTTCGCACCTTATTTTGCAGTGTTTTGTGGAATGGTTAAAAACAGTTGTGTAAAACAGGAACTAGAATTTGAACCCATGTTTGCAGTTTCTGAAAAAAAAAAAAAACTCCTTGCAGTTGGATGGCTGGACTAAACTTTGGGTTTACATTAAGATGAACATTGGTGCTTTTGTATTTACATTGTCAAGAACAGGCGTTGACAGGCAGTCGCTAGGCCTACTCTCTAAACTGTTCCAGCACTGTCGCTTCCACTAGTTGCTGCTACGGTGAAAGGGGCAAAGCATATGCATGATTAGCTGTGTCCTAGCTCTTTCGTAATAAAGAACCATTATTAGTCATTGGGCCTTCCACTTCCACCTTCCTTATACATGCATGAACATGCCAGTTTACTTATTTGTCAAGAAAGAAAAATAGGTTGAAGCACAGTAAGTTATTTCATAGATAATGAAGGTAATTTTTTGTGTCTAGTTTGAGGGCAGGGGCGGTGCTTATATGGAACGTGGTTACTGTATATCCCTTGGAACATTTTGTTGAACTAACCTTTGTTGATGTAACTTACGCCCCTGGGGTATTTGTTGGTTAACCTTTACTTCCTATCCAATATGACGGCCCTGGTTTCCAGCTTTGCTTGTGGTAGCACGTTCTGAAATTGTGAAGAAATTCCTTAATGGATTTTGTCCCCTATTATATTTGTGGTATGACTGGAGTGTATGTTCCCCGCACTGTAAATGTGTTGTATCACCCTGTCTGTGTTACTGTAGACTGCTGTTATTTGTGTCATGTGTGCTGTCAACCAGTGGCAATTACTAAATGGCTTGCCAGTGATTAACACTCATTAGGCTCCACCATAGGTATAAAGGAGAGGATCTGTAATACAGTACCTGACTGTAATAAATCTGTTTATTCGCTGAAAAGGTGTGCATGTGTCTGTACAGTAAAGAAGATAAAACTACTAAGGATTGTCGTGAGTATCTTTTTATTATTCCGGCCACTATAAAAAGGTATTTGTATCAAAGTAATGCATGAAATATTTGTTTTACTTCTATTCTCTGTGTACAAAATACAAATTCACAGGGGTGCTAAAAATACTCTGAAGTTACTGCCTGCAGAGCATGTCAGTCAATGGGGGAAATAATGGGTTGAGAGGTGGAGACAGTCCAGGTGAAATGACCATGGATGTGAAAACACTGCTTTCTTTAACCTAGTAGTAAGATAACACATAATTCAATGCCAGTGTCACAGGTAGCTCTGTGGTGACGTCAGGCCAGGAAGTAGACAGACAACAGTTTTGTGAGCGATTGCGCTGTTGCGCTGGTTTGTTATAAATAAAAGGTTTCAACATACAAAATACTGAACAAAACAAAACAGCACAATGGCCAAAACAGACAGACACGGAACAAACAAGTATTGTGCTTGTGTAGAACCAGTATGCATAGCTATTGTTACTGATCTTTTCTCTTTCTCTGCTTAACTCGTGACACGTCTCTCGTTCCGCCTCTGAACACATAACCTTGTATCACCTGTGATCACCCTATTTATACACCTGTTGCTGGAGCCTTAATTAATCATTTTAATCACTTGCTCAATTAACGGCTCCAGCCACATTCCCACATGGTTCTGCAGGGAGGATTCTAACTTCCTCCCTGTCATCCATTATTCCCCACACACACACATCCTCGTGCGCACATTCCAACATACCTTTTTAATCTGCATGGGAAGTGATTGTGCAATCCCTGTGCCTAAATACAAATCTACATTTTAAGTCACCCGTGCTACATAACCCACACTTGTAAACATAAAATACACACAGGAGCAGGGTGTACCTCGTCAGAGTCAAAACAATTGCACAGTCGTTCATAGTTATACTGAGCTTGATTACTCAACCAGTAACAGGTGGAAACAAGATTACAACATTGTGCATGATTCAGAACCTAGTTAATTAATATCAGTAGGATAATTTAGCCAGTGTCTGCATGTTTGGTGAAAGGCAATTATTGTGATGAGTCATTCTGATGTCCCTTTCTACCACTGCCACCTTCTTCATGTGCTAACATGCCATGTAGCTTACAAACTCTTCATTTCAGACACTCAACCATGAATTCTACACCTCTGATAAAGGTGTTTGCTGAAACGATTGTCTAATTTACTTTTGTTTTATAACATGGGCCAATATGTAGAGGACACCCTTATACAATTTTTATATTAAACGTATAGCTGTCACAGCAATATATTTACATGGGTCTAGTTGGTCATAGTTGTACTATATGTTAATGCATTCATAACTTCAAAACATTCAATCAGAATTCTAAGACGGTTGACTACATGACTGAGTTGAGCCTTGCTGTTTTAAAGCATTGCTAATTTGAACTTGCCATACATGCATAGCCATTCTTCAGTGTTTTATATCTGTCATTTTTAATCATTGCCACTGAAAAAGCACCCCCAAAGAAGACTGACATGTTGTTTTCTGTTCCTTAAGTTGTAACACATACCTCTGCACAGCCTAGGGATGTTTTGAGATTTCAGCTTGTTTTTATATATTTCCTTCTCTGGAATACACAATACCCCATTCACAAAGTTGGTATTCACAGGTTCTTTCACCATGTTGTGGAAGATTTCTCAGGTACAGCATTCTACTCAAACTGGGCTTTCCTGTGATGGCTGTTTTTAACAGACTACATTCTTTAAAAAGAGTATTCCCTATGATTTGGGGTTTTGTACCAGTTCTTTACCCCGTTTTTAACCTTTTTCTACCCATTTCTGGTTAATCGAAGCGCTGGAGAATGCACATCTCCCATTGGTCAAATAGCCTGCACAGCATTTTAAAAACTAGCATTACATTAAATACATTCTAGGCAGATCAATTCTAGCAGGTCCTAGCTTGTCCAAAATAATGAGTTACACATGACGCAGAATGACAACGCACACACCTTTTTAAAGGTTTAGAGCAAATGCTAATTGCTTTTACCTAAAATCTCATTTTTAGTGCAGTTACAAGAAATACATAATAAGCTCCTCCCTTGAGACCAGATTTATATAAAAATGAGCTTAATTAAGGCTCGCACTAGATCCGTTTAGAGGGTTTGGTCTGCAAAGACAAAACCACTGAGTTTGGTTTGCTTGCTAAACCTCAAGAGGACTCTGTCCTTTTGCACATAGGAAACTAACTGTACAAGGTAATCTTACTCGGAAGTAAACATTTCACGGATAGTTAATATTCTGAGGAAACACGTACAACAAAAAAGTGTCTTATGGAACTAGCTAAGCTTTTGTTTTTGTCCCGGTTGGAAAAAGTAAAATTATTAAACCCTTTGCTCTGTTAAGTGTGAACAGCAAGCAAATTGATACATTGTTTCAAACCAAACGAACCAAACAGAGTCAGTTTTGAAACTGTTTAAGTGTGAATGCAGCCTTAAAGTCAATTTCACTTTGATCTGTTTAGATCCTCCTGTGTTAAAACCATTGTACTTGGAGGTCATCACAGAGAGTCCACAGTGTTAGCAGCAATAGTCTGTTATGACAACGTTCTTCTTTTTTTTTTGTCGTAAATCGGTGGTAGTTTTCATGAATTGAAGGCAGCCGGTGTGTTTCTGGTCCTTAATGATTTGTCTGTTGCTGGGCAGCTATAAATTTGTAGAGGACACCTGTGATTGGCTGAAACCAAAGAGGTGTTCTGACTTACCAAAACCTGGAACACACCTCCCTGCAGCCCAGACTGGAATGCTGTTGGTGGTTTGTTATTTGGCATGAGAACCCCCCACATGCCAGAACAGGTTTCTGGTTTGAAATGACTCATTTTGTCAAGCAGGTGTCTATTTTCAAAAGTACGGCAAATGACTTGAAGTTTGTATAAATAGCAATTAATGTTCAGTCATTCAATTGGAAGCATGAAACTTTACTTTGGGTGGGGGTGGGGGGGGATGCTCTGAACATGCACCTAAATAAATGCTAATTAATTCCTCGTTGGCTATAATTATTTTTAAGACCTTAGTGAGTTTCTATTTTTTGTGATTGAAATGGTTAAATATTAATATGTATCAGTGTTTTTTTTTTTTTTTTTAAACCATTGCTGACTGTGTGGCAGCACTTTGTTGTACTGCTTTCTCTAAATTAGATTCTACAAGACTGAGATCATCTGAAGGGTAATGTGTACTATATTCTTTAAAGGAATCGGATGATTATCCTGATCTTTTAAATTCTTGCCTAACAGCCAAGATTGAGTTACTATCAAAGAAATGGAAGATGAGATAAGAAAGTTTGGAAATTAATCTCTAATAATCACAGCAGGGGGATTTTGACTAGGCCTCTGCACCTCACTAGGCCTTCCTCACTACCCTGAAGAAAGGCAGTAATGCAATTAGGTGAAACAGGCTACTATTAAATATATAATTTGAAAGGGTTTAAACGTAATTGCCTGTTGCCCATGTATCATTCATGTTCATTGGTTTCCAATTCATGTCTTGTTTCTGAGACTTGTATTTAAAAAGGTGTGAACTCAGCAAATGTTATAGCCACAAGTCTGAATGCTGAAGACCATTTCAACTAGCCTTAGTTTAGTATCACACAAGGGCTTTTTGTGTCCTCAGTGTGAGACTAAAAGTTAAGAGTAAGAGACTAACTTGATTACTAGTCTGCCCTTCAACAAATGTCTGCTTCCCTGCAGGTAATTGTGTTGTGATGAGCGATTTGTAGTTGAGTAAATTGATGCTGTTGAAATTGACTAAGATTTTTATTTGTAATTGGGAGAAATGCTGTAATTTTATATTTGTGTAGCATTGGATCTGAAACACTGTTAGAAATTGGTTGGTTTGTATTGTCCCTGTTGCGTTTAAATATTTCTGTGGCTTGCTAGAAACTCTTGTGGTGCACTGCCATGTAAACAACTACAGTAGCAGGATTATTTTGACGAATTGCAGTTTTCATTTATTCTAATCCTAGAAGCATTTCAAAGTTGTAACCTTTTGTGGTAAATCATTGAAGAATTACATTGCTCAAGACATTGGACTAGTTTTATCTTATCTACACTAACCAAACTACTTCCTACAGAAGCCTACAGTGCGCAACTCAAAGATCCTTTTTGCTTTTACATAATTGTTGCTGAAAAGTTGCACACAATTCTACAGTTTATATAGATCAACTGAATTACATCCAGTAGAGTGACATTAAGGGGGGTTGTATCATGCTTGTTTATTTCTTCTTTTTCCAGGCACAAGGAGATTATCGGTCTCTTACGGCAGACAGGGGCCCATCTTTCTCGTGAAGAGATGGAAGTAGCGGGGACAGAACTTTGCAAGTGAGTAAGCAACATCTTGTCACTGTGTCAGTGTTGCCATGTAAGAAACTATGATAGTTTAGTGCTGTAGTTTAAGAGAACAATTAAAATGAGAAAATAGAATCAATTCTCCTACCACCTCAAACTTTTCTTCATTCATGTTCTACAGTAATTGTCTGGTTTCACAACCCCCAATTCGCTCTAATCTTGCACTGCCTTACTTAAAGTAACATTAGGTGGTTCAAGATTATCGCAAATCTGGGTCTGTAAGCCAAATATGTACTATCCATTATCACTAACCCTTTCACAATAATCAGTGTTATATCTTTTTAGTATCTTTCAGTTTAAGAATTAAGATTTAATTCAGCGCTGTTTATGTATCATTTCCAATCTACAATATAATTTCTGTTGGATTTCTATGTTTTATGTTATGACATGTATAGCTATCCTTTTCTTGCAATCCTGTTGCTAAGAGTCCTAATAGAAACAAATGGCTTTCAAATGAGTGCCGTTGACAGAAAGAACTGGCTTAGACTGAGCCCTCTCTCCCAAAGCACTTGCTAGTAGTGACCCCCCTCCCCCTCACTGTTGCAGAGTCCTGTTGTACCAGCTTGTCCTGAGCTGAAGTTATGCATGCCACAGAATGTGGTCAAACAACATGGCAGAAATGCAATGTAGGTGTGTTTCAGAAATGTGTTTTCAAAGAAATGTTAATTTACTGTACTGTATTTTTAGTAATTGTACTGTGTAGTTTATAGAGCTGGTAGGCCAGAGACAATTACTAGGTTTCCTAAATACACTATCGCTATGATTAAAATCGAAATATGATTGAATGGGCTGACAGCATGGTCTTAGGCATTCTGTATGTCCAGTTTATTATACCATACCCAGATAATATTTTTTTTTACTGGAGCGTTCTCTTCTTTCTTGGTACTATGTCTTGTAACTGTTCTGTTTTTAGGGAACAAAATAAATGAGGTAAGGAAATATGTCAAGAACGTAGGGTTATTGGATAGTCATGATCACCATTGTAGAGTCAGAAGATCAATAGTGCAGTTAGGTGTTGTATACCTGTAAGCGAATAAGAATACCATGGCAGATACTGGCAGTTTGAAATTAGTGTGCTCCTGGGAATTACCTGCTGGCCCACAACTTCTTATTGTGGATCAGTCAGGATCACTGGTATTGCTTACAGCACAGATCTGCATATTAGGTGCAGGTTCTGGGTGAGTTAGCACCATTTCCCTAATACCCCTCATGTGTTTTGCTCAGCTTGGCAGCAAATGCTGACCTGGTAGGGCTTGAGATTTGGGAGCTTGCTGGTGCTCGCATGGATGTGACCGGCTACGATGGAAAAACTCCTCTGGAAGTGGTAAGCTTGAGAATTCAGGGTTAGGTCTGAAAACAATTGAAATTGCTCTTTTTGGATTCCATGTGACATAACTCCAGAGTTTGCCTCGTTATTTGTTGCTAGTTTTGTTACATTGATACTTTCCACAAATGATACAACTTGGTCTTTGGCATGAAGATCTATATATGTTTTGCCCCTTTGGCTTACCTGTGCTACCTTATTGTAGTAGATTCTGTAATATTGTTGTGTATGCATGGGTTGTAGTTTAAGTAATTACAGTCGCAGACAGAAGTATTTGGGCAGTAAAAAAAAGAGGAAAAACCACAAAGTGATTATATATAAATAAATATAAATAGAGATTCAGCTTTATAATAAAACACATTAGTACATAATATGCATACAATGAAAAATAACATGCAAAAACGAATTTCATACTGAATGTCCACGAGCAAAAACCAAGATGCAAGCCTTTGTTAAAAACAATACACAAAAGAAAGCTATTGGAGTTTTCCATTGAATACAAGAAGCCTGGTGATTTTTTTTTTTTTAACCAAATTTTATAGTCAGATGAATCCAAAATAACTTTTTTTTTTTTTTTTTCACCAAGAAAGCAACAGTATGTTTGGAGGAAGAGAGCAGAAGAATTTTAAGGAAAAGTTCATCATGCCCAGTGTTAAACATGGTGGAAGTTGTGTGATGGCATAGGCTTGTTTTTCTTCCTCAGGCACTGGCGACCTTTGTGTTGTAGAAGGATCAATGAATCAATGTAACTCTCATCTGTTACCCAGCGGTAGAAGGCTTATTGGATAGAAGTTTGTATTCCAGAAGGATATTGACCTCATTATGTGAAGTCTATGCAGAAATTTCTGAAAAAAAGGAATATTATGGATTCGCCATCTCAGTCCCCAGACTTAAATCCCATCGAGGTGTTGTGGATTGACTTGAAGGCTGCTGCTGCAAAAAAGGAAACCAAAGTCCATTGCAGAACTCAAAGCTGTATGTGTTGAAGAATGGGCAAAAACATCTCTGGAAAGATGCCAGGAACTGGTTTCAAAATACAAAAAAGACTGCACGCTGTAAAGGAAGCAAGAGTGTGGGCACACAAAATATTAATCTAAGGGTGCCCAAATAGTTTTGTCAAAGTATGAAATAAGTTTTTGCAGGTTATTTTTTCATTTTATGCATGTTATGTAATCATTTGTTATATTAAAGCTGGATCTCTGTATCTTTCAATAGAACACTTAAATTATAGAAATAACTTTTTGTGGTTTTTCTCATTTTTATTTAATTGCACAAATACCTTTGTTTGCGACTGTAGTTTTAGCATATAATATTAAAAAATGTTATGCTACTATATGAGCAGATCATAAACTGGTTTACTGTTCTGCCGAGTTGGGTGAAATTGTCTTTCCTGGTGCATAACACCTTGACACTGATAGAATACCTTTTAAAGCATTCTGTGTTTACAGTCTAGCTTCAAATGCCAATATTTTCATATGCATACCTTTTACTTTTAAAAATACAAAACGGGACTAAAATAGAAATAAATCGCCTATTCTAGAAGTAGTCACTCATGTAATACATATTGGGTAGTTAAATGTATTCATAGTTGAAAAGATCAGAAGAGTTGTAAAATACATTTTTGATCTTATAGAAGGAGCTGTGAGTACACTGATATCAGTCCAAGTTGTCTTGTGGGTGCAGCTTTAGTGACAGGAGTACTTGTGTGCTTTGTTTTTTGCTCACAGGCACAAGCATCCGGGAATGAGGAGGTGATTGCATTTTTTCAACAAACACATCTGCGCAGAGGACAGGTAAGAAAAGGAGTGGGGTGCAAGATGTAGTGTGGATCAAAGAGAGGCCTTGCAAGCAGGATCAAATAAGCCCGAGCATTTGCCACAAATAAATGCTATGGCATTGCAAATGTCACACAAGAATTAAAGAAACTGAAGAAAGAGTCGACAAACATCCAGGAACTGTTGCAGATATTGAACGAAACCTTGAAATTCCTGTAGCATAATTGATATAACATGGGCTGCTTGCTATGTATTGTACACACTCACCAAAAACAATTGCTGAAAGTAATAATAATCTCTTACCATACACACACAATGTATATATCCATGTATAAAATATGCCGAGTTTCGGTAACAGTAGACGTTGGTGAATGTGTGTGGGTTTTTTTTTTTTGTGGCTGCAAAGGGATTAGTTTCTAGACGTCTGCATATTTATTTTCCTATAGCTTGAATACATGCAGGCAAGGTGGAAAATTGTATATTTTACTTGCTTTGTTGGTGAGGTTTTCTAAAAGGGCATGGTAGAGTTACACGAATTGTGCATATGCAATCTTGGGACTCTGAGCTATGACCAGTGTACCTCATTTTACATCGCCCCATCCTTAATCTTACTGGGCTTAATTTAGTTTTTTCTACAGTGAAACCACTGATCAGGTCCAACAGGTTACTCTGCACTGTACCGAGATGGAACTTCAGGTTGAAATGAAGAATTTCAACACATCTAATACACTTGTTTTGTGCTTGCTTACAGCTGCTGCCAGATGAAAATAATGAGGTAAAACAAATAATTGTTCTAAAATACTGCCCCTAAATATGAACATCTGTCAGCATTTATTGTTTCTACCTGAGAGGCTTGCCTTTGTTCACCTTTTTATGGAGCAGGTTATGTTGTGGAATCTAAATGAATCTGGGATATAGGTTTTTGATTCCCATAGCTTTTGTTTTAAATTGACGCATACAACAAAAAAGGCTAGTTGATGCAGGCATACACAGAAAAATGAGTGACTACTTATAAAATGGAAATTTACAACATGATGTAAGATATGGACCAATACACAGATTTAACATAACATTTGATGGATTTATACAAAGTTGATGTGGAATACAAGTACTAATGTCTAAATGATTCTACGCTCCACTGTAGACCTGCAGGTGCCCTATCAGCCACAGGGGTTGCTGGTTCGTGGTGATCCATAGATTGCCCTGCCAATCTAAGCCCTCCCTACCCCGGCGGGGCTTAGCCAATTGTGCGCTGCCCCCTAGGGACCCCCGGTCACGGTTGGCAATGACATAGCCTGGATTTGAACCTGCGATTTCCAGCCTATAGGACGCATCCTGCACTCCACGCAGAGCGCCTTTACCCGATGCTACTTTTAACAGTATTATGGTGTGGGGGTTTTAAAAATTATTTCTTTTTTATTTATTTATTTTTTTAAAGTAGCCTTGGTGTCTCCTACATACTACAGTACTTATACTGGGTATAGGTTACTATTATAAAAAGTTGTCTTCAAGGTCATTTTGCAGTTTTCACAGGATTTTCTGCATTTGCCATAGTATTAATAAGCATGTTTGCCAGTGTTTATTAATATGGTTTACCATAACTCTCTAGGCTTTGTCATGCTTTCACTTTGCTTTATTAAACTTTCCTTTGCTTTTAGTATGAAACTTTTGTAAGGGTAGGAAAAATATTTTTTTCTCTCTGTCATTCACAGCTGGATAAAAGGTTTATGAAATACTTTAATTTACAGTTCTATCAATCTATCTATAGTTTGTAAGAACTTATGATGTTTTCAGAAACGTAAACCTGTACTGCAAACAACAATGAAAACATAGCTATGCCAGTTGATCTTACTTTACATTTGCTATGACATGGACAATTTGCCTGCAGGTTGCCCATAGTGGAAAATACAAACCATGAGGTAGTTACATTAGCAGCCTATGGAACATTAACACCAACATTTCACTTGAGGCCGTCTCAATGCACTTATAAATAAAAAATGTCAAACAAAGTATTTTTTAAAAACTGACATTCTCAGAATCCCTAATAAGCTGGTTTGGAAACCCTCTAATATGTATCTTCTTGGGCATCATATCATAAGGGTCTACCTAAATCGCGATTTTGCGGAAATCGTGAAATTGAGCAGTCACCGCGAAATTCACCTCTTTTAGGGGCCAATGCATATGGACAAGTATGGAGAAAAAAAAAGAAACCTTGTTTAAATTAACAATTGCACAAAGCAAGAAACACAAACTACGCATCTCCCTTCTGTAGATAGCCCTTTTTTTATTCCGTCGCCGTCCTGTATGCATTGCACATAAGCAAAAAACAAACAAAACGTCCACAAAAATGTCCACAAATAACCCAGACAAGCCCAGACAAAAAGTATTCCTGTCTGCAAGTTAAATCAGTACTAAAACGATCTAGCACAGCCACCTCGCTTCAACCTGCTACTTACTTTTTCGCAGTTGGAATTTTAGACCCGAATAGCCACATTTCTTTGTTTTGACGTGGTACTAATAAAATAAATTATTGGATGGGACAAATAACACGTCATCGAACGTACTGCATACATTGCCTTTATTAAAGTATGCCAGATGCCCTTGGTTAACAGTTTTGGTGCTCCTTCTAATCGAGTTCCACGTCTGTATAACTTGGCAAAGCTTTGCCTTAACACCAGTTCAGTGGATGCAGACGTGCAGGCTCTGTATGGGCAAGTCAACCGCAGGGGGATGCTGCTTGTTTGCCTATAACAAATGACAGCACCCTGTTTTAGTAAGGAAGCAAGTACCACTATTTTATAGGCTTTATAGTGTTCTGAAATACAGTCTACTTAAATTTATTTAATGTTTAAACAAGTCCGCAAAATCCTAATTTTATTCCAGAACCTACCCGTGAAAAATATGTAAATTTACCGCGATTTAAGTCGACCCATATTCATACTGTAATGACCCCCCTTCTAGTGGCTGGTGGGTCTATAATGCTACCATCAGCATAAGACACGTACTTTGCTGTCAACTAGAGAGCATGCTCTTTAGTTGACCTGGTAAGGCGCTTGTCTTTTAACCACATGGTTGCAGGTTCGCGTCCTGGTCCTGGAGTATAAAACCCAATATGTAATTTAAACCATGTACAGTATTTAAAATTTAAGCTTTTAAAAAATGTAAAAGCATATCGATTTCTTACACAGAATTTTTAGGGAAGCTGACAGGATTATGGAAGTAAAGTAAGTGCAAGTTAAAAGAAAAATATATAATTTATACCATAGTTATTTCTGCAGGTTATTAAAATGGTTTGACAGTTGGATTTTTTGGTGGAATCCTGGGTAAAATCTGAAGGGGGGATTAAACTAAAGAGCTACATAGGTGAATTCTTGAAAACAAAATGGCAGTTTGACATTTTAAAGCTGATTGTCATTACACCTAACTCCATGTCTAATGTCACTTCTAAATATTAGAACCTATAAGAATTAAACACCTGAACTATGTAGCACATACTTGTGTGTATGTGAGCTCTGTCGCACATAACTAAATTATTGTGCAAATAGTATCTCTTCAATGCATTTTGTAATATACAGTGCCTTGCAAAAGTATTCAGACCCCTGAGCATTTCTCTCATATTACTGAATTACAGATGGTACATTGAAATTTCGTTCTGTTCGATATTTTATTTTAAAACACTTAAACTCAAAATCAATTATTGTAAGGTGACATTGGTTTTATGTTGGGAACTATTTATAATAAAAATAAAAAACTGAAATATCTTGCTTGCATAAGTATTCAACCCCCACACATTAATATTTGGTAGAGCCACCTTTCGCTGCAATAACAGCTTTAAGTCTTTTGGGGTAAGTATGTACCAGCTTTGCACACAGTGTCGGAGTGATTTTGGCCCATTCTTCTTGGCAGATTTGCTCCAGGTTGTTTAGGTTGGTTGGACGATGCTTGTGGACCGCAATTTTCAAATAGTGCCACGGATTCTCAATGGGATTGAGATCAGGACTTTGACTGGGCCACTGTAGGACATTCACCTTTTTGTTCTTGAGCCACTCCAATGTTGCTTTGGCCTTGCGCTTGGGATCATTGTCCTGCTGAAAGGTGAATTTCCTCCCAAGCTTCAGTTTTTTAGCAGACTGAAGCAGATTCTCTTGCAGTATTTTGCTCCATCCATTATTCCTTCAATTGCAACAAGATGCCCAGTCCTTGCTGATGAGAAGCATCCCCACAGCATGATGTTTCCACCACCATACTTCATTGTAGGGATGGTGTGTCTTGAGGCATGGGCAGTGTTAGGTTTGCACCACACATAGCGCTTTGAGTTATGGCCAAAAAGCTCTATCTTGGTCTCATCTGACCACAAAACCTTTTCCCACATTGCAGCTGGGTCACTCTCATGCTTTCTGGCAAACTCCAGACGTGCTTTCAGATGGTACTTTTTGAGTAATGGCTTCTTTCTTGCCACCGTACCATACATGCCAGTGTTATGCAGAGCTCTTGATATGGTTGACTGGAGCACCATTACTCCACTCCCAGCCACTGAACTCTGTAGCTCCTTCAAAGTGATTGTTGGCCTCTCTGTGGCTTCTCTCACAAGTCTCCTTTTTTGAGCGCTGAGTTTTGAGGGACGGCCTTTCTTGGTAGTGCCTGGGTTGTGTGATGCAGCTTCCGCTTCCTGGTTATTGATCCAACTGTGCTCACTGGGATATCCAAACATTTGGATATTATTTTGTACCCTTTCCCTAATGTGTGCATTTGTATTACTTTATCTCTAACTTCTGTACAATGCTCTTTGGTCTTCATTTTCCTTAAGATTCACAGCCTTACCAATGATTTTCTGGGGTTTTTATCCAGAAAATGTGACTTTTTGGTTCACAGGTGGAGGCCAATGGTAAGGTAATTGTGTCCTCCTTAGGGCAATTTCTTTCATTGGTGCAAACTGGGAGCTTCCACAGCACAGGCAAGAATATTTATGCAGCAAGATATTTCAGTTTTTTATTTTTCTTAAATATTTCCCAACATAAAACCGATGTCACCTTACAATAATTGATTCTGAGTTTCAGTGTTTAAAAATAAAAAATCAAACAGAACGAAATTTCAACGTAACATTTGTAATTCGGTAATATGAGAGAATTGGTCAGGGGTCTGAATACTTTTGCAAGGCACTGTGTGTGTGTGTGTATGTATGTGTGTGTGTGATGATATATATATATATATGATATATATATATATATATATATATATATATATATATATATTATATATATATATATATATATATATATATATATAGATATATATATGTGTGTGTGTGTGTATGTATGAAACACTCCCATGTTTCAGACATTCTGTCAGCAGGGGCTTCTGTATTCAAAACTACAAATTACTTATAAAGAACAATTAAAACACCATACAGTTCTACCAGGATGAATGAATGCCATCATGGGTGCTAAACATTTTTTCCCAACCCATATATGTGGTCCTCCATAACAACCTGGATCAGACTCTGTGGAAACGAACAGATCTCTGCTTCATATTGACTTTCTTTTCTTTTCATTTAGATATTTCAGAATGGAGAATGTATTAAGCTCACTGACCCTAGAAGAACCTGAACACCTACTGTAGCAGCATCACAAGATAATGGAGTCTGCATGCTGCTGTTCATCCATAATCTTACAGCAGATCAGCTTCAAATAGACTCTACTGAAGATTGCTGTCATCACTATAGTGGAATACTTGCTCAGTGCCACACTATCCTAAAAAATTGTGAAAATAGAAGCTGAAAGACTGCTTTAGTTTCTGATACCTATCTATCTCTCCTTAATGTCAACTAAACCTGGTGCAGCAGTATTTTCTGATTGTTTCAAACAAGGTATAGACAGGGAAGTCTTAAAAAAAAAAAAAAAAAGGGTTAATGTAAAACATTTTGTACTTGCAAGTGTTCATTTTATTTTTTTAAATCCTTGTTTGTCAGGTGGAACTACTCAGAGTGATTACAAACCATGAAATTGCAAGGCGAAGATTATAATAAATAAATCAGTACATTTATATTTAGAAAGTGAAGGATTGTGCATGCAGTTCTAACGTGGTATAATTACAGTAAGTTGAAGCAGGTTTTTAGGCCAGTATAACCAGATGGAGTCTGCAGGCGTGATATACGGTATGCATTCTTTTACGCATGTATGGGTTCCATTATTAGGTCAGTGTCTCAAACATGTCAGCAACTAAATGTAAATGTGGTTCAATTAAAAAAAAAAAAAAAAAAAAAAAAAAAAAAACTTGAAATATGGAATTGTTGAACAGAAGGTTTGTGATTTTTATAAAAGGAACACTATTTTATACACGAGTAGCTCTGATTCTTCAAGCGGTTTGTCTAAGGAATTCAATGAAAAAAATCAAGGATGACTAACTACTTTTAAGAAGCTATAAAGCAAGTGCAGTATACTTTGTTTTGTTTTTTATGTTTTTGCATTATTCGGCTTTATCCAGGGTATCCCTCCCTTCCATTATCCTGGATAATCGAGTTTACTGAAGACAGTCCTTACCAGCAATCATGTTTAGTATAAAAGCAACCGTTCTATTACTAGCCAAGATCTAAATCACAAAGTTTTGATAAACTAAAGCTCTTGTCATAAGTTGGCTACATGTTTTTATTTGAATGTTTTAAATCTGCACTTGCATATTTTTTGTGCAGGAGAGGATTCTATAAGGCATTCTACTATCATGATGTCCCCATATAAATCATATTTGGACAGAATGAATATAGAAACTGCCCTTTCTGCTTATACTTGGTTCTGTAGACCTATGTCACTGAACACAGATTATAACTTATTTTTATTGAAGTTCATTAATACAAGTAATTTTATTGTGTACTGTGATTTAATTTGTGTTGCTGTTTCATTATGTAATGTTCCTCTCAACACCTATATACTGGAAACCAAGTATTTTATTATAAATGGTATTAATTCTAAATGATTAGAATTGTGTTTTTCATTCAAGAAAACGCCATTAAAAAGTTAAGTCTTAGTTGTTTATGTCTTTATTGGGTGTGTTTCTCCATTTTTCAAAAAAAAAAAAAAAAAAAATGCTATTGATGATTTTGAGTAAAAAGCTTTGAGCATTTAGACCCGCGAGTCCACTGTGTCGTTGAGAACCCAACATAATTAAAGCAATGCAAACACATCTGTCCTTGGCTGATTAACCTAAACAATCCCAAAAGCTTTCAGGCACAAGCTTTTGGTCACTCTCATTCTTTTGAACAATATGCAGTGGTCATGGGTATAGCACCAACTGTTTTTCAGAATTTTCAGTATTTTGAATACATATTTAAATAAACCCATTCCTTACTGTTAAAAGGCCAAGAGTAAAAGTGGCCTTATATTTGAAATGTGACTCCCTGTCTGTGATGTTGTGAGATTGCAGACCTGTGAGCTACATCCAGCCTTTGTAATTCAACTTGTGATAGTCCATATGCTCTGTGGTATTTAATGCATATCTTTGAGCGTTCAGGGATGCTTGGTTACAAAAAGTTAAAAATGCCTGAGAAACATAGGTGGAAGTTTAACTATAGAGAGCATGCAAGAAATGCTGGGGATGCTAATAGATCAAGTTCACGTTAAAAAGCAACCCAAATTCAGCCCCCAAAAATGTAATAACATACTCACAAATTAGTGTGATAGGTCCACAGGCAAAATTATGGGTGGTTGGACTGCATCTCAACTTGTTCTTATCTGGTAACACGAAAGGCAAATACAGCAGCTCAAAGACATGAAAACAGAACAGCATAAACAAATGAAAAGTGAAATGCAAAAATAGGAATTGCACGGTTTAACCCAAAATATATTTTGTTAAATTACTTGTAAAAGTAAAAGGACCCTACTTCAATCCATTTTAAGGGGAAAGGACAAGTCTATAAGTTGATAATTTTGCCCACAAGTGATGGATACAATTTAAATATGTTTCAACTCTTATTGAAGTACCGTAGGGTTAATTTCAGAAATGAACTTGTCTACTGCCACATTCTTATTTTTTCGTTTGTGTTGACTGCTTTGTAGGCCTGTAGCGTGTGCATATTTTTTAAGATCAGAATCCACGGACCAGCATTGCACAGCATTTTTTTTCAGTGTTGTCAATTTTTAGAGCATGTGTATGTCATCATGTTAATGCTTTACAGCACTGATTTGTTTATTATGGACCAGATTTATCAAGAGTTATTACACACAAGTAACAAACCATGTGTATGCTGTGGCTACATTGTAATGTAACAACCAGCTTTACTTTTCTGCCACATAAAATATCCTGTAAATTGTATTTTATTATAAAGACCCTAGTAAATATGGACCTATGCATCTATGTTTTGTCTTACTATTGTTCACGTACTGTTCATCAGGCTGCAGCCATGGCTATTGGGGTTGGTTATGGGGGTCTCCTCTGTTTTGCTGGGAGCACCATCAAGTAGGTGCTTCAAGCCAGGGACCCCAGAGAGATGCTGTTGCAGAGCTGGTAGGGGGAGCAGGAATTGAAAGATGAAAAGAGGGTGTAATACATGTTAAGGTTATCCAAGTTTAAAAACCTTTTCTTCTAATGTGTAGACAAATTCCTTAAAATGTTACTATTGGTGGCAGAAAGAATTTAATATATCTGGCTTGATATAATCCTACTTCTAACTTTCTCCAGTCAGAATTGCAATGTTGCGGCCAATGATAAAACGCAGAATAGTTAGCAAGGGGCTGCCAGACCTGTTTGTGAGAGTGTGTGTGGGGGAGGGTATGTGTGTATTTAAGCAGTAGTACTGAAGTAGTACAGTAGAAACAATATCCCATTTAAAACAATATTGGCATAAAAAGAATCCTAGCCCCCTCTGTAACCTTAACCTAACACTAAGCATAACCCCACACCGTGAGCCCATAGTGTTCTATGGGTGAATGTTTTGAACATCCAATGTATTATATGCACCTGTAAAAATGTAATTACTATACATGGTCTCTTAGCTGATGGGTGGGTGGGGTTTCTCTCTCATCCTTCTGTGAAGTACTGCATACTCCCAAACCTGTCTGACAGTCTTTCTGTCTTAGTTTGGTTTCACCTGACAGGTAATGTCTCCTGCCAATTCCATTAGAACCTTGAAAAACTGGTCAGATCAGGCAACAACTTCATTCCTTTACTAATTATAGGGCAAGGCATTCTGCCTACCGACGAGGGTGCATAAAAAGAGGCAAGCCGCAGACAAGAACAGTTGAGTGGTGAGCAGTCTGAACGCAACAAACTAATCTCTTGCAAGGTAAGTGGCCTACAACAAATATACAATGCAGGTGGGAAATAAATGACAAACACAGATTACAGACTAGGAAGCATTTACAGTATACTTAAAATGTGTACTTATTTTTAATACCTGTTTTACATCACTAAGTGTGATAATGTAACTATTTTTAAAGTTTAAAGGTTATCTTTGTAAAATTAAATCACAAACAATAAGCTGATTTCTTAAACTAATGTACTTATTTAAATAGACGTAACCCGAGTTTTGCTACTTGGATGTCAGAAAAAGACTGCTGTGCACTTGTTCTGGGAATTGAGGATGGCTTTTCTGGTGCAGTGGTTCTAAACAGTTCAACAGTTCTTTTGCATAATTGTGAAATGTTTAGGACCACTTGATCAGGGTGGCAGTAACGTCAATACGGAGGAGACAGGCGGAGAATTGAGAGTGACGAGAAGGGGAGATGCAACAGGTATAAACCACCTTTAACTGCTTAACATATAGGGTTAGGATTAGCATCATGTTGCTTCAGCTGTACCGTAGTTCTCTCAACTAGTTTTTTTTTTTATCATTAAAAAGTCCCAACATGTAATATTGTGGGATGGTGCTCACTGGTATACAATGTTTAGTTGCGAAGCAGATTTGACTGAACCTAAATATGCCAGCAAACGTACACAGAAAAGTACTGGATCAATATAATCTCTGCAAGGAAAAACATCACCTTAAATGGATTCTTAAATTAAATAATGTATTATATATTTTAAACATTGTGCCATCCTGTCATATAGGGTGACGTTAGCATTTTAATATTGTCATCCTAGTTTGTTTAATTTAGTTAAATAGAATCTAAGCTGTACCGTAACTGTAAATTGCACCCAGAGTACTAGAAGCATTGATCCATATGTGAATTTGTATGGATTAAGCATGTTCATTTTTAATTTCACATTTACAGTATAGTCTGTCTTTAACCACTCAACCAATCAGGTTCATGCTCATAAAAATCAGTATAGTAGAAGAAAATCCGATTTTGGCTGCATTTTTATTTTCATTTATTTCATTTACAAACTTGTTATTTATTGATTGATTATATTTTATGTATGTATTTTTGTAATCAAAATAAAATCTACCAAACCAGGGATTCAAGATGTAGTCATTTTTTTATTTAAAGTTTGGTTTTAGCATACCAAGAATAAGTGAATAATGTATGTCTGCATAACAAATAAATATATTTTTAATTTGTCATTATCACAGATATTAACTTCAAAATCAATGGCTTTATGCAGACATTGTGATATGCTGCACAAAATAAGCAGGTATTAATATATGATTATTATATATATATATATATATATATATATATATATATATATATATATATATATATATATATATATATATATATATCAGTTTCTAACTAGACCTATGTGTGCAAAAGTGATCTGATGATATATTTTACCATTTCTGAGATTAGTTTTAAATGCCTTAATCAGTTAGAAACCTGGTTTATTGGGTTTTGCCTCTATGGAATGGTCTATTCAAGGTAACAGTGTAATCTAAAGAAGCAATAAGATTCTAATTCTAAATAAATGTATCGTTTTGAAGATTATAATAAGAATAAGATTTGTCTTTTAATGGATCAAGTAAGTAATTATTTAAAAAGATTAAATAACCTACTTATATTATATAAAGTTTCCTTCCTATATATATATATTATATATATATATATAAATATATATTAGATATATATGATATGTGACACACACACACATACATACATACATACATACATACAGCTCTGGAAAAAATTAAGAGATCACTGCAAATTTTTCTTAAATCAGCATTTATACATGTATGGCAGCCATTCCATTCCAGTGTCTGTTGAATTCCAACACAGACACACCTCATTCTACTGAATGAGGTACTGATTAGGGGATCACCTGAACCAAATCTTATTTAACGAGGAAAAGTATAAAAACCACTCCTGTGGTCATCACTGTCCTCTTGCAATAGGACCAGCTGGATGGCAAAACAGTGCTAGTAGTACCTCAAAAGTAATTGGAATCAAAAAATAACTATTGACCATGCCCAAAGAGTTGAAAAGGAAAGTTTTGAGTGAGGAAAAGAAGTTCAATTCTGGCTTTACTGGCAGAGGGATACAGTGAGCGTCGGGTTGCTTCCATCCTTAAAATTTCAAAGACTGCGGTTCATAAGAACAAGGTCAAGCAGCACACATTGGGGACAACAAAGCTACAGACCGGCAGAGAGTGAAAACGACTCTCTACTGACCGAGATGCCCGCCAACGCATTCGAATGTCACTCAGCAACCGTAGGATGACATCAAATGACCTACAAAAAGAATGGCAAACGGCAGCTGGGGTGAAGTGCACTGTGCGGACGGTTCGAAACAGGCTCCTAGGGGCAGGGCTGAAGTCATGCAAAGCTAGAAAAAAGCCCTTCATCAATGAGAAGCAAAGAAGAGCCAGGCTGAGGTTTACAAAAGACCATAAGGATTGGACCGTAGAGGACTGGAGTAAGGTCATCTTCTCTGATGAGTCCAATTTTCAGCTTTGCCCAACACCTGGTCGTCTAATGGTTAGACGGAGACGTGGAGAGGCCTACAAGCCACAGTGTCTCACACCCACTGTGAATTGTAGTAGAGGATTGGTGATGATCTGGGGGTGCTTCAGCAAGGCTGGAATCGGGCAGATTTGTCTTTGTGAAGGATGCATGAATCAAGCCAAGTACAAGGTTGTCCTGGAAGAAAACTTGTTTCATTCTGCTCTGACAATGTTCCCCAACTCTGAGGATTGGTTTTTCCAGCAGGACAATGCTCCATGCCACACAGCCAGGTCAATCAAGGTGTGGATGGAGGACCACCAGATCAAGACCCTGTCATGGCCAGCCCAATCTCCAGACCTGAACCCCATTGAAAACCTCTGGAATGTGATCAAGAGGAAGATGGATGGTCACAAGCCATCAAACAAAGCCGAGCTGCTTGAATTTTTGCGCCGGGAGTGGCATAAAGTCACCCAACATCAATGTGAAAGACTGTTGGAGAGCATGCCAAGACGCATGAAAGCTGTGCTTGAAAATCAGGGTTATTCCACCAAATATTGATTTCTGAACTCTTCCTAAGTTGAAACATTAGTATTGTGTTGTTTAAAAATGAATCTGAACTTATTTTCTTTGCATTATTCGAGGTCTGACAACACTGCATCTTTTTTGTTATTTTGACCAGTTGTCATTTTCTGCAAATAAATGCTCTAAATGACAATATTTTTATTTGGAATTTGGGAGAAATGTTGTCAGTAGTTTATAGAATAAAACAAAAATGTTCATTTTACCCAAACACATACCTATAAATAGTAAAACCAGAGAAACTGATAATTTTGCAGTGGTCTCTTAATTTTTTCCAGAGACAGATATATAATAAGGATATTACTCACTCAGATTTGTTTGCCATTTTAAAAACGGGACCCAGACACAAGATTTTAATATTGCGCACTTTAATAATTTACAATAACAAAAAGTAATAAAACAGAAATCAAAACCCTAGCTCATAGAGAAGCACTAACTAAACTTTTCATGAACATAAACTAACAAAATGGACAGCTAAGCTGTTTACCAGTTTCAAAAAAAAAAAAAAAAAAACTTAAGTAAAAAACCAAACAACAACAGATCACACAGTACCTTTTTGCTAAAAAATCTTCACTGTAACAGCCTCTTTTCACACAGACTGGAGGCTTCCCAGAACAAACATTTCTTCTGGTTTAAATACCTGTCTGCTAATTGAAGGCAGGTGATAATGATTACAGGCTGGAGCAAGGTGAAGCCTGGCTGAAAACAAAAACATTAACCCTATAGAGCCCTCTGTTGTTCAGTATAGTACTGTTACAGTTCATACTTCCTTTTGCATGCTATTTTAGTAGTGCTCACTGATGTATTTAATTACAAACAAAATCTTAATGCAGTCTAACACCTGGCCAATTAGGGCCATATAAAAAGTTACTGTAGCCAAATACACCCCCTGGGGGTGAGTTCAAACCCTGGCAATATCTACATGATACAAACCTACACCATGGTAAACTACAAAAAGATTAATTTTGCGACAAATATACTGTTAAATAGTTAAAATACTATATATATATATATATATATATATATATATATATATATATATATATATATATATATATATTCACACACAGATGGAGGGTGGGCGTGAACTCAAGATCTCTCACAATGAAACATAACGCTGATACCACTGTACAAAAGAGCCGACTCCTTTGCCTGCGTTGCCCTGTTTCACTACACCAGTGTTAGAAGTGGGATGCAGGTACACCGGCACACATTCGTCGGACTGTAGCCTGGTGAGCAAGTCCGGGACGGACTTGAGACCGGTAGGGCAGATTGCAGTGTGCACGGGGATAGGCAACAGCAGCTAGTAGGTGAAGTAATCACACACAGGGACATAAGCCCGATATACTTTCCTTTCAAAGGAGCCAGTTCTTTAGTACAGCGGTATCAACTCTTTGTTTTGTGCAAGAGGTCCCAAATTCGTGCACGCCATTTGCCTGTGTGTGTATTGTCACATCTTCCCAGGTGGTTAGCTATCGATGATATATATATATATATGATATATCTATATATATATATATAATATATATATATATATATATATATATACACACACACACAGTACTGTGCAAAAGTTTTAGGCAGGTGTGAAAAAATGCTGTAAAGTAAGAATGCTTTCAAAATTAGACATGTTAATAGTTTATATTTATCAATTAACAAAATACAAAGTGAGTGAACAGAAGAAAAATCTACATCAAATCAATATTTGGTGTGACCACCCTTTGCCTTCAAAACAGCATCAATTCTTCTAGGTACACTTGCACACAGTTTTTGAAGGTACTCGGCAGGTAGGTTGACCCAAACATCTTGGAGAACTAACCACAGTTCTTCTGTGGATTTAAGCAGCCCCAGTTGCTTCTCTCTCTTCATGTAATCCCACACAGACTCGATGATGTTGAGATCAGGGCTCTGTGGGGGCCATACCATCATTTCCAAGACTCCTTGTTCTTCTTTACACTGAAGATAGTTCTTAATGAATTTCACTGTATGTTTGGGGTTGTTGTCATGCTGCAGAATACATTTGGGGCCAATCAGATGCCTCCCTGATGGTATTGCATGATGGATAAGTATCTGCCTGTACTTCTCAGCATTGAGGAGACCATTAATTCTGACCAAATCCCCAGCTCCATTTGCAGAAATGCAGCCCCAAACTTGCAAGGAACCTCCACCATGCTTCACTGTTGCCTGCAGACACTCATTCGTGTATTGCTCTCCAGCCCTTCGGCAAACAAACTGCCTTCTGCTACAGCCAAATATTTCAAATTTTGATTCATTAGTCCAGAGCACCTGCTGCCATTTTTCTGCACCCCAGTTCCTGTTTTCGTGCATAATTGAGTCGCTTGGCCTTGTTTCTACGTCGGAGGTATGGCTTTTTGGCCACAAGTCTTCCATGAAAGCCACTTCTGACCAGACTTCTCCGGACAGTAGATGGGTGTACCAGGGTCCCGCTGTTTTCTGCCAATTCTGAGCTGATGGCACTGCTGGACATCTTCCGATTGCGAAGGGAAGTAAGCATGACGTATCTTTCATCTGCTGCAGTAAGTTTCCTTGGCTGACCACTGCGTCTACGGTCCTCAACGTCGCTCTTTTCTTTGTGCTTCTTCAAAAGAGCTTGGACAGCACATCTGGAAACCCCTGTCTGCCTTGAAATTTCTGCCTGGGAGAGACCTTGCTGATGCAGAATAACTACCTTGTGTCTTGTTGCTGTGCACGGTCTTGCCATGGTGTATGACTTTTGACAATAAATCTTCAGCAACCTCACCTTGTTAGCTGAGTTTGGCTGTTCCTCACCCAGTTTTATTCCTCCTACACAGCTGTTTCTGTTTCAGTTAATGATTGTGTTTCAACCTACATATTGAATTGATGATCATTAGCACCTGTTTGGTATAATTGTTTAATCATACACCTGACTATATGCCTACAAAATCCTTGACTTTGTGCAAGTGTACCTAGAAGAATTAATGCTGTTTTGAAGGCAAAGGGTGGACACACCAAATATGGATTTGATGTAGATTTTTCTTCTGTTCACTCACTTTGCATTTAGTTAATTGATAAATATAAACTATTAACATGTCTATTTTTTAAAGTATTCTTACTTTACAGCATTTTTTCACACCTGCCTAAAACTTTTGCACAGTACTGTGTGTATATGCGTGTGTGTGTGTATATATATATATATATATATATATATATATATATATATATATATATATATATATATATTTGTCTATTTTATATAGATATAATTATATATATATATATATATATATATATATATATATATATATCTATATATATATATATATATATATATATATATATATATATATATATATATATATATATATATATTGTGTGTCTATTTTATATATAGATATATATATATATATAAACATATAGAATATATATATATATATAATATATATATGTATATATATATAGATACAGATAATAGATATATATATATCTTATATATATTATATATATCTATATATATATACACACACACACACACACACACACACACACACACACACACACATACTTGGTTCTTCCCTTATATCTTCTCCGATTTCACTATGAATATACCTCTCTTTCTCTATTTGTTGTTCTCTCCCTTCTAACTTCAAAATATAATTTACTGTTGCTACTTCAATTTTTATATCCCTTAACTTGCTATTTAATGACATGAATTGCATTCCATGAATACATGTTCCACTGTTTCTTATTCCCCACAATTATTACCTAACCCATCTCGTGACTCCCAATCCTGTATAAATGATAATTTAATGCTGTATTTCCTAACCTTAGTCTATTAATATTAGTTTCTTCCTCTCTGTTTTTCCTTTCCCCCATATGTTTATATTCCAGTACTTTTGAGTGATTTTTAAGAAGTAATAAAAATCTTCTCTTTCTGTTGTTTTCCTTATTTTCTTGCCAAACGTCATAATCTTTACTTTAGCCAAAGCATTCAACTCTGAAGTACTCTGTGGTATTATGTCTATTTGTTTATTTAGAGTTGCCTTTTTTGCTTCAAAATACAGAATGTATTTTTCTAAGATACTAGTGATTTGGAGTCCAGGCGATCAGAATATTGTTACCATTTTAGAATGTAATTTCTGAATAATTTCATATATGATATCTATCCTATGTCCTGTTTCAGATTCTAATGCCTGTATCGAGCGTAGAGAATCTATAAAAATCACAATATCCTTTTCTTTAAATTCCTATTTTGTCTATGCCCATAAGAATTGCCACCAATGCTGCAATAAATACTGAGAAATGATTTAATATCCCAAGTCTCTCCTCAAACACCATTAAATCTGGGAGACATAACAAGCAGATTAACTCAATGAATGATGATTAACAAGGGCAAACATACACTTTCACTAAAGTAAAATGAACACAGCAGTGCCATGTAAGAATTAAATAAAAAACTAACCAATACAGAAATTAACAAAGCAGCGCACCTGGTTAAAATCATGGAGAGCTAATTAAAACCCATGTAGCCACTGATTACCCCCTCCAATTGCACTGGACATGATTTCAGATGTATATAATTAAAGTACATAGCACCATTCTAACAACCAAATACTAAAGTGACAATATAGCTTTTACTTAAGCCCCTGCAACAGATGAAATAAGCATCTGTTTTTTTTTTTTTTTTTTAAATAAAGCTTACATCTTTGTTATAGTATTGCTGCTAATAGTAAAAACAAGTAGGACCTATTTTAATAATCAAAAGGACAGCAGATTACAATACTGTTGCAATATTACATACTTGACATAATTTTGGGGGACAAATACACTTAATAGACTCACATGTATTGTCCTGTATAATGAATTGTGTTAAATTGCTGCAGGCTGCTTGCATCCTATAGTATTTTCAACTCATCCTATAGGTTCTATAAAATTATCAATATATTATATAATGTATTTATAATATTTTTAAAATTACAGTAGATAGATAAACAAAATGCATGTTTGAATTCATTTTATTCAGTTTAAATCAGTTTACAGGCTAAGAGAGATATACATTAAGAAATGTAGGCACTAAACAGGTTTTTGTTGAAACGATCCAATGCAATGATTGGTGAGTATTTGGCGCCATCTGCTGTATAATAAACAAACTAAAAACTGCTCTATTGTTCAAATATGCAATAAAATCTCAAGCAACCACTGGGTATATTAACGGAAATAATTTACCTCCGTTTTGAAATGTTTGCAAATTGGTTATGTAAATCACACATGAATCAATTTTAACTTTAAAAGTTTAATCAATCAAAAACATTATACATTTTATGGATTATATTTTACGGAGGCTGTGGTCATGTTGTTAAAGAATAGGACTATTACCCCTGAGCAAGTCACTAGCCTTTTTGTGCTCCGTCTTTCGGCTGAACCTTTGTTTTAAGTGACTGCAGCTGATGCATAGTTCACACACCCTAGTCTTTGTAAGTCGTCTTGGAAAAAGGCGCCTGCTAAACAAACAAATTATTATTATTATTATATTATTATTATTATTATTATTATTAATAATAATAAATAATAATAATAATAATAATAATAATAATAATAATAATATGGGGAGTTTTATTAAAATCGTCTAATCGGGTTGGATGCTGGAGCAAGGCTGTAATGTTCTCAAAGAGACAGCAAACCTACAACTCATGATGCGTTTTAAATGACGTGTTTCTGGAAGTCTGTCAGTAACTTGTCCTTTACGTGAGTAAGCAACTGCAGTTCAATTTATCGTTAGAGTAATGGTCAATCAACAAAGCCCGGATTCTGATAAGATGAACTATACAAAAGAGTAAACCATGGAAGAATGGACAATGTATCCATTAATCACATGCTAATATCTGCATAACATGGAACGTGTTTGTGGAAAACTGCTTTACAGTAATTGGTGGTCATCACACATGGAAATATGGGGATTGAAAGGAAGTGAATTACTGCAGCAAGAGAGAAAGATCTTGACTGAATTTGAATCAACAACGTGGAACTCCTACAGAGTTAAACCATTACAAAAGAATGTTAAGAAATGGAATTTGCGAAAACAAAAAGTAGATTCAATAATAAAGCATACACCTACACCACACAACAACACTCGTAACTGACACAAAACAACCATATTGGCAGCTAGTGTTTGAAAGTAGTCAGTGGTATTAGAAAGGCATGTGTACCCTCTAGTGCTGGCTAGAGCCCGGCGCATATTGGCGGGGAAAGCTAGCACAATACCATACAGTACATTGAAAAAAATCATAAAATATTTGTACTATATCATTGTATAGGTTAAAAAAATACTTCGCCTTTTTACATCTGTGTTTTCACTTATATTGTATTACCTTCAACTAATGTATAGTTGATTTATCTATCTATTTATTTATTTATTTATTTATATATTTTAAAGAGACATACAAAACAGATTTAATTCACGAAACCATTATTCAAAAGTAATTAATCGCTTGTAATCACATGGATACGGTTAGCTTCCATATGTCAAGGAGTCAATAAATATTGATGGAGTGTTTTAGGTGCAGGGTTTCGTGATATGGACGAGGTAATGAAAGCGGAAATGACTGCGCTGACCATGGTGCTGAACTCCTGTCTCGTTCACTTCAGCCCTGCTTGCTCGATTACAATAGTCTACAGTAGTAGTAGTTTGGCTTATTTTAAGTAAACAACCAATGTTTTTAATATATACAATGTAAAAGCTTAACACTACAGTGTAAATGTCAGTAACGTTAGGATCATAATCTTATGAGTGAGAGTTTGAGACTTGGATGAATGTTAGGATAATGTCTTGTTTGAACAATAATGTTCGTCTTGCAACACATTACATTATTTTTATATGAGAAAAAAATACGCTATTGTAAATAAATAATGTATACTATATGGATGCTATATACATAGGCTTATACTTAAACAACGTTACAACTAAACTAAGCAAACTAAGCATACACTTCACAACCTGAGACGTGCACAAACAGAGCAGGAAAGCATGCCAAATATATCTCCCTTTCCTGATACGGCCTTCTGCACAAAATCAATATGGTCAGAGGTCATTTAACTATGATTAAAGCTCAACAATCTAAATTACCAGAGTAATAAAACAATATAAAATGTCGTTGTTGATAAGAGTATGATGTTTAAGGCGCTGTGTTTAAATGTCACTTGCCAAAAAACACTGCGCGCAACCAAGCAAGCAACGAAGAGTTAAATGGAGGATCGAGGACTACAAACTGGTTTTCTCTTCATGAATTGCAAATCGAAATGGAAATTGAAAAGCTTAAATGCAGAATTCCACACGCCTGTTGGACACAGGCAACTGAGCAAACTATTGCATGTAACTGTCTGTCATTAGTAAATGTCAGTCTCTGCCCCTCCTGACCTTCAGCTATTGTTTGTTTAACACTAAATTGCCTTTCTGAAGCGCATCGTTGGTGAGAGCGATAATAGAAATAAAGACCTGTGGCTGTTTCTGAAACAATAAAAAAAAAAAAAAAAAAAAAAAAAAAACACAGCGGATCCTACCGCTTTATAAAATACATGGGTTGGACAAATAATTGGGCAAATAACACCAACGAAATGTAACGCATATATGTGGATGGCCTGTCCCCACACGGTCTGTCCCAGTTTCGCTGCATATCTGAATTTGATTGGGGTCCGAGAGAATGCGTTCGTTTGAGATGCTTCTTTGTCCAAGCATGCAGCTGTCACTAGAGACTTTGAATTCGAGTCAGAACTCACTGAGGAATGGTCAAGTGTCCATCTGTCTGAATTAATAGTCCAGGCTGCCCATACTACTTTAAAATGTACAATCTAATATAAACACTTTACAATGAGTATGCATTCATTAATTTTAATATATTTAAGTATCCTACTCAGAAATCGAACAGAACTTATCAATGTATATACAGTACCAGTTTGAGTACACTTGCTAGAAACTAGGGTTTTCTCATAATTGACAATGTTTTACATCGTATACGTTTCTTTAAATACTTGAAAATGAAAACACATGTAACAATATACAAAACAAAACATAAGGAGTATCAAAGCAATGTTCAAGAAAATTGAAAATTGTCTCTAAATCTTGGATTCCTCAAAATAGCCACCCTTTGCCTTAATAACAGCCTCATAAACACGAGGCATTCAGGTAAAAAGTTTCAGCAGGAAACTGATATGTCTTCCCAGCTCTTCTACAGCAATTCCCAGAGATGTAGGGCACTTGTGGGTAGCTTTGCTTTGACTCTTCTGTCCAGTTCATCCCATACAAGTTCTATGGGATTGAGGTCTGGAGACTGGGCAGGCCAGGTCATTAGATTGAGTTGTCCTTCACTTTCCTTCTTCGCCAGATAGTTCTTGCACAACTTTGAGGTGTGTTTCTGTCATTATCTTGCTGAAGAATGAAGGACTGCCCATCTGGCCATAATCCTGATGGAATGGCATGCCTCTGAAGTATGCTATGATAGCCATGCTGGTTGAGCTTGCCAGGGACTTGGTGAAGATCACCAACACTGTCACGAGCAAAGCAACCCTAGACCATGACACTGCCTTCTCCATTCTTGACAGTGGGAACCACACATGCACAACTCATGCGCTCACCCTCTCTGTGTCTTACAAATACTCGGCAGTTGGACATTTCAAATTTTGACTCATCGGTCCATAAGACTGACTTTCACTCCTCAAACATCCAGTTTCTGTGCTTTTTGGCCCAGGCAAGTCTCTTCCTCTAATTCTGCACTATTAACAATGGTTTCTTTGCAACTATTATTCCAGTTAGGCCAGCTTCATGCAATCTCCTCTGAACAGTTGATGTTGAAACATCTGTACTTCTAGTAGCGTTTAGCTGAGCTTGTATTTCAGGGCCAGTTATTCACCGGTTTTGCAGGCTTGTGACTCAAATGAACTGGTTCTCTGATTCTGAGGTCACCCTTGGCCTGCCTGACCTTGTTCAGTCCTCATGAGTGCCAGTTTCTTCAAATCGTTTGATGGTCTTGGCCACAGCAGTTACAGACACTTGCAAAGTTCTTGCGATTTGTCTTAAAGATTGACCTTAATTTCTTAAAGTAATTACAGACTGTCTTTTTTCTTTGCTTAACTGAGCATATTTTGTCATTTTCTGCTCCCTTACATTCAGGAATGACAAACTTGTGACTATGCTACCTATATTTATAGTAATAAATGTTAACTAAGTAATTATTGTTAACAATAAATGGTGACAAAAGGTTTATCAGGTAACATGCTAGTTAACTCAGAGAACATCTAAAAAAGACACTTTTATACTTAGGCCAGTGTTCTAACACTGTGTTATACACATTTCAGACTTTTAACTGACTTGGGCTTCATTTAATTGAAATTGACAAGATTTACTTGATAATTTACTTGATAAAGTGAATTCATAATTCACTTATGATTATAAGTACACGCATTATATAATGAAATATTAAGTGTTGATAGACAAGTTTATACAGTTAAAAGCAAAGATAATCATAAAAAACCTGGTTTAAAGCAGGTGTACGCAAACTTTTGACTGGTACTGTGTGTATATATATATATATATATATATATATATATATATATATATATATATATATACACATACATACAGTGCCATGAAAAAGTATTTGCCCCCTATCTGATTTTCTGCAGTTTTGCATATTTTTGACATTGAATGCTATCAGATCTTCAACCAAAATCTAATATTAGATAAAAGGGACCATGAGTGAACAAATAACTTAACACTTTGATACTTATTTCATGTATCTATTAAAGAAAATTATGCAACACCCAATGCCCCCATGTGAAAAAGTAATCGCCCCCTTAGACTCAATAACTGGTTATGCCACCTTTAGCAACAATAACTGCAACCAAACGCTTCCTGTAGTATTGATCAGACTCTTACAGCGCCATGGAGGAATTTTGGCCCACTTCTTCATGAAGAACTGCTTCAACTCAATGACATTTGTGAGTTTTCGAGCATAAACTGCTCATTTCAGGTCCTGCCACAAAATTTCAATTGGGTTCAGGCCTGGACTTTGACTAGGCCAATCCAAAACTTTAAATTTCTTGTTCTTCAATCATTCTAATGTAGACTTGCTTGTGTGTTTCGGATTATTGTCTTGCTGCATGACCCAGCTGCGCTTCAGCTTCAGCTTCAGCTCACGGATGGATGTCCTGACATTCTCCTGTAGAATTCTCTGATCCAGAACAGAATTCATGGTTCCTTCAATGATGGCAAGTCGTCCAGGTCCTGATGCAGCAAAGCATCCCCAAATCATGACACTACCACCACCATGCTTGACCGTTGGTATGAGGTTCTTATGGTGGAATGCAGTGTCACCAGATATAACGGGGCTCATGTTGGCCAAAAAGTTCCACTTTTGATTCATCTGTCCATAGAACTCTTGAGGATCATCCAGGTGATTTTTGGCAAACTTGAGACAAGCATTCATTCTCTTCTTAGTAGCAATGGTTTCCACCTTGCTACTCTGCCATGAATCCCATTTTTGCCCAGTGTCTTTCTGATGGTGAAGTCATGAACACTGACCTTAGCCGAGACGAGAGAGGCCTGCAGATCCCTGGATGTTGTTCTAGGGTTCTTTGTGACTACCTGGACGATTTTATGCCTTGCTCTTGGAGAGATTTTGGTAGGATGGCCACTCCTGGGAAGATTTACTACTGTCCCAGACTTTCTCCATTTGGACAAAATTACTCTGACTGTGGTTTGGTGGAGCTGCAGAGCCTTAGAAATGGCTTTGTAACCATTTCCAGACTGATAGGCATCAACAACTTTTTTCCTGTAGGTAAGGAATTCAGGAATTTCTTTTGATTGTGGCACGATGTGCCTCTAGAACCTGTGCACTGACAACTTCACTCTGATGGTAAGGGCCAAAGTTAGTCAGATTTATATTGGGCAGGGCTGACCCAAATCAGGGATTGTTAACAAAGTATTCAAACAGCTGACCCTAATTATCCCTTTAATTGGGTTGAGTTAACTGGAGGGGGGAGGGGGGGGGCAATAACTTTTTCACACCTGAAGATTGCATGTTTGATTACCTTGCACACCAAACAGATGAAAGAAGCACAAAACTTTGGTGTCATTTTCTCTTAGACTCCCTCTATATACTAAGTACTGAATATTCAATGATGGAATGATACGATAATATCCAGTCTGTCTTCATAACAGAACAATGATATTTTATCAAATCTACTAATATACACCTACAGTGTCTGTACCTTGTTATTCACCCCGAGGCATTACATTTTGAAACAAACGTCAAAAGCACATTTAACTTTTCTGCTGATAACATTATTAATTAAAAAAGACCTGCAATGAGCTTCTTTTTCATCTACTTATCTATGTATCTAGTTATCTCATTTGAATGGTATTATTGCTTTGCTTTTTTAAGTTGACCTCAACAACACTTTGCTTGAAAAGATGTGCATTTGATAACTATCTTTCTAACGTTCCGGTGGCAACATGCTAGGATGTGGCTGACAACATTTTGCAGTGCTAGTAATGAGATGCTCGCCCTGGGCAATTTCCTCCATCTCTGAGGGCAGCAGATGTGAAGAGTCCTCAGGGATAAGATCTTTGGAATTTCATCAGCATTCACGGGTGACCCAGCCTTTTCAAGCAGGATGATGGACACGATGAATCATCTTTACAACGAATTCTAATTATCGTTTATGTGGCCTGGGTGCCTCACGAAAAGATACGCAAATGATACGTGTCCAATTGGTTCCAGATTTTGTTTATTGAGAATTACGTGAGCAGGGGTTTTCCCCAGAAACCCTAGTGTACGAGGGAGTGGTATACGTATAGATAGCCTTTCATTTAAATCAATGTTTATTTACTCCTTCAAACACGCGATTAAGTTACACATTGGCCGAGAGTAGGGCTAATCGAATTCACCTCCATTTAAACTATACTCTGCAATTTGTAATAGGATTAGGAATATAGCATTATAGCAATGAATGCTTTAATGCTTCCCTGATTAGTGTGTTATATTGGATTTCATGGATTCTTGAGCTCAGTCGTCAAGATTTCCCCGGGGCTCTAGACAAATCAAACCTTTGTATCTTTGTAAATTAAATGTAAAATGTTTCATAATGATAACACGATATTGCGATTTCAGAATCGCAACATTAGAGTTCAGTGACCTCTTCAGATCATTGTAAACATCCAATCCAGTACTACACTTTTGAAGAGTTATATATTTATTTATTTTTGTCTTAGGTCACAATTACTATATCTCATGTTTTCTTAAATCGAGTTACTACCCTGTTATCAATGTTCAATGTATTGTGTAGTAGACTACAGGTGCGTCACTGAAATGTACATGAAGTACTGTACCGCACGATATATAGTACTCAAAAGGGTCTCCCTACAGCAGTACTGTAGGACACTCTACAGGACTAAAAAAGTTTTAAAGAAATCCTATAGGATATTTTATAGGACTTGACCAATTTAATACTGGACTTTCTATAGGTTATTTCCGTAAGGGGGCTACTGATAGAAATATACAAATTTTCCAATTGGCTGGTAAATGTGTAATGCTGAGTAAATATTTGAGTGCTGAGTATTATGACACTGATTGCTAAGGGTTGTATTGTTGCATTTCCTTGTTCAGAAGCGACGGTTTCTACGGTTACTGTCTCTGACGTGTTTCTGTACTATTCAACATCAACCACAACTTCGTGACAATAAACAATGGTTATATATTCAATTCCAATAAAGAAATATGTTATAAAATGAATATAATGCAGTGATATGCGTCAATGTTCACGATTTGAAGTGTTTTTATTATTATTATTATTATTATTATTATTATTATTATTATTATTATTATTATTATTATTATTATTAAATAGGTCATCATTGGAGGCGAATAGTGCCACAAGCGCAACATGTTTAAAGTAACGTATAGGGTAGCAACTGGAGTGTATCATGTTTTGGACAAGCTTGGTAAACAGTTGTTTTGTATGTCTGAATGCGGTTAACTAATGACGCAAATGACTGAACCTTGATGATGTATTGCACAGTCAGCATGACAACAAAGACGATTCCTTAATGGCACTCCTGAAAGCTTGAAATAAACAAGGTATTCATTATGGGCATATTAGGAGAGTCAGCCTCTGGGACGCTAGCAACAGACCCTATGGTTAAATCATTACAATCTATACCGGAACACACACACACACACACACACACACACACACACACACACACACACACACACACACACGGCAAAATATACAAGTCAGAGCAATATTCATGTGGTTATATATATATATATATATATATATATATATATATATATATATATATATATATATATATATATATATATATATAAATTGGTATATATATATATATATCAAATACAATGCGCATAAAATAATATGCCTACATTTTATAGTTGTGCTTTATTATTTAACGTTTGTTAGTCTGCCTTTCATATAGGCCTACCTCACACAATTAAACTAAGTGCATCCTCTAGTCTCATTTTTAGTACTGTACGACACCTTTACGACTCTCGTCTCCACTCCAGCATAACGAACACAGTTTATTTTAGACGTCTGCCTGTGCATGGTCTTAATTAAATATGTCAGACCGGTCCAGGGCATATACTCTCCTCACATTTCAGCAGGGGAAGACTTTTTACACCTAGAAACAAATGCCCTGTGTTAGACTAAACATAACGACTGTGATCGGAGTATACAACGCGTTAACCTATAAATATAATGTCAAACGCACAATACATTTACATCAACGTTGCGTTATCATAGCACACTGGTTAAGGTCTTAATTAACACTAGTTAATTTAAATATGATCATGTAATTAATGTTGCCACACGGGCCCTGTGGATCTCCAGCTCTCAATCCAATTGAGTTCAGTTAAAGAAGTTGGTGAAAAAGGACAGCCTTTAAGCATGGCAAGGGATCCTCCTTGAATATATCTATAATGGCAATCTAGATCACAGAATATTTTCGAGCAATGTTGTGCAACCAAAAGTCATGAAACCCACATTTGTATTAAACTCAGCGAAAAAAACTAATTTAACTTACAACTAGATACATTTGATGTACCTCCCCCTCCCCAGAAACACACACAATTAGATACTGGTTTCTAAATGAAATGACTGTTTTATTTGAAAGAGTTAAACCATAGGCTATAACTGGCTGTTTGGAGCAGATAGATAGAATGCCCAAGTGATGCCTCCCTTTAATCAGTTGAAAATGTTAAAAGTCTCCATAGGTCTTCTGATTGAATATTCCCCCACTCCCCCAACCTTAACTCGATTTCTATTATAGATCTTTACTTAATCAAAACTCAGTCCATTCAGGCATTATATGGGGAAAATCGTCCCTTAAATCTTAAGCCTGTAAACAATCAATGGGCTAAACCTCGAGCTCGCCGTTAAGAAAGGGACACTTTTAAAGCCGGTTTGACAGAAATGAGTATATTATGGAGGTAATGACCTTCTGCTTATCTAGAGCGGCGTCCTCTGTGTCCATGTGATAAGATGAGTATTAAGAGCCTAACGTTAATGCCTGAGTTTCGCTTTCAAAGAGCACAAAAATAATGAACTTTATCTTCTCTATTAGGTTTTGTACTCAGTCGGCTTGCTGGTGTTTTTACTCTTGCTTTAGACGACAAACGTTCGGCAGTCGTAATAACACGTTTCCTACAGTGGCGGTTTATCTTTGGGACAGCTGGAGTTGTTTTGCCAACACTTCAGAGCCAGTTTAGCGAGGCGTTTTAAAAATAAACTGCTGAATTGAGTCGCTTCTTTTTGGACCATGCAATTTGCACTATAAATGCAAGTCATGCAGACATCAAAATCGTAATGTATAAAGGTTTATGTTGTTTCTTTTTATTCAACTGGATTTCACGCTTAATCAGTGTGTTTGTTAAGCTTATGTGAACAATTATTATTTTGTAGGAATCCCACAAAATGGGACTGTTAAGCATGCTTTGATAAATGCTCGTAAATAGATAAGTAGACACATGGATTAATGAGTTTTCTAATTCATGTTTTTAATATAATGTATATTAATGCTTATTAGGATACACACACCCCCCCCCCCCGCAAATCCAGTTTGAATTCCTTGTATATTATAACATATTCTTTATACATATCAATAAAAACAGCCTTTATTTTCTTTTCATCCAGTAGGCCTACAGTGTTCCGAGCTGAACACGAGCTGTTGCTGCTGTTCCAGTTCAAGCTATTTCCCCTACGGCACTCAGCGTGGCATTATACACAGGAAAACCAGCACATAATGTGCATCTGCATGCCAAGTAGAAATCCTTAATTACTTTATGACACCTTTGTCAAAATAGATTTGGTACATTTTAATACTTTGCTCAAAAGTGATATTTTATTCTAGTATAACAGGAAAAATAGCGCTTTAGAGTTTGGAAGATGTTTCAAAACAAAATTAAAACGCTGCTTCCTTTTTTTGTGTGATTTGATGCAAATACTTTTTATGATTGTTCCATGTTAAGCAGTATGCAGTAGCCATGCGCCTGTTATTCTGTCTTGAGATACATTAGTTTAAGGTTGTTTGGGAGATTATGTGCTTCGTTTCTACATAATTAAGACATAAACTGAACCCATATGTAATTTGTATAAAATATATCCTTTGGTGATTCCCAGAGGATTTAATGGTGCTTTAAGCTTAACCAAATGAAGATAAGCATTTTAAAACATTACTGTTTCATAGGGTGTGAAGTAGGCAACAGCATATACCCACTGAAGCAGGCAAATAAGTACAGACAGTAAGATTTCAGTGAACTAAGTAGATTTTCCTGATGGATTTTATATCTGACAATACTACTCTAGCAGGTCTTTTGTTGGAGAATGGAATAATTTGTATGCAATAATATGGAGAATATGCACGGATTAAATAATTGCATAGGGCTCTTTTCCATATGTAGGTCTGGATCGATTATTCAATGCGCTGTCATCCTGTCCTTTGCTCTTGTCACACACACGTTGCCCACGCTGGGATTGTTTTCGCAGCATCTACAGGAGTGCTGATCTGGCTGCTAATATTTCCAGGCTGGCAGACAACAATTAACACACTTCATTGGGATCCTAGCCATGTTTCATGAACACACACCTAACCATGCAAAAGAAGGGAGCAGGCTATTGAAAGCGTGTGGCTGTTTTACTGTTTATCAGGCGTGCAGATCTGCTTGCACTTAACAACTAATGGATTGGATGAATTTATACAGTATATTATACATATATATTGTATACTACATTGGAAATACACAGCAAGAGGATCGAGTTAAATATGATTAATAAAGGAGTTATATACATTTAACAAATTCTTAAAACGTATACCGCTTTTTCTTTTTGAGTGGGTAAAGAAAATGTGAATTTCCTAAAAAAAAAAAAAAAAAAAAAAAAGTTTAAGTCTATAACACACACATAGTTATTTTCTGGACATGTTTTTTGATTCAGGCGTGAATGTTCTTTTTAATGTTGAAGTGACAACTGGAATGAACACTGGCTATGGGACCACTTTCTTTCTCTCGGCGCTTGAAGCAGAAAATGTATTTAGTCTCCAAAGCGGAATTCAGTGAGAGCGATGGAGAGTGAGTGAGTGAGCGAGAGAGTTGATCTTAAGGTGCGTATGTTGGTTTTTTGATTCCACTCTCAGCCATGCAGTGGTGAAGGAAGGAAGCGTGGCCGCACTGTACAGACAGGCGTCCGATAGTAATACCAAATATGATGCAACAGATAAACGGGATTTGCTGATAGATGTTGGTTGCTGATGGATGTTGGTGGTGTATTGCGCAGTTGGTCTACTGGAGACGGCGAGGATCCCGGCAAGAATAGGTTGCCTTGGTGGGACATAGAGGGGAGTGGTGCTGAAAGACAGTAGGCTCATTAAGAGTGTGCCGCTATGTGAAGAGGCGATATCGTTGAGTGGAATATAGATACATACATATATCTATATATTTTAAAAAAAGAAAACTTGCAATGGCCGTCAGAAGGAATACATAAATGCCCACCCTGCAACTCCGGGCTCAAGATTTTTAACATTTACATATCATGGCTTTACAAAACACATCAGAGACTTCTGGGACAAGCAAGACAAACCCCAGTATTCTAGACCTGGGCACTTTCTACGTGGACTCAGATATCATCTTTGGATTTACAAGCCACCTTTTGAGGAGGAAAGCTAAGGTTTGTGCATTTTCAACTTCCTATAAGTATATATATATATATTATATATATATATATATATATATATATATATATATATATATATATATATATATATATATATATATAACTATCACTAACTTTAAGATTCTGAAAATAGTTTAACTAAAAATGTAGAAATATCACATTTGAAGACCTGATAAAATTTTAAAACTTGTCACATACACTTTAAATCCATTTGAAATTTGAAGTAAATCTCAGCTTTAGGCGGTGTTCTACACGTCATCTGATACACGTGAGTGTGCACATTACTTCATTGGGCTCTGGTAGCCCAAGAAAAAGGTGCTATTCAGCACCATTTATCTTAACATGTTCCTCTTCAAGAATTTATCGAGCACAGACTAAATTTAAATGCTGGGTGATTTTAGTTAATATTGTCTTTTCTCATCTAGCACAAATCTAATAATATTCTTTGTAGTTTTGAAGCCTTATAAACTTATTGACCGCACCTGGCAATTTGGTTACACCATAAGGAAAAACATTGGTAGGGTTTTTTTTTTTTTTTTTTTTTGCATTGAACATTTCGATTAAAAAAAAAAAAAAAAAAAAAAAAAAAAAAAAAAAAAGAAATCATTAAACACTCCTGTATAGTATATGGTTTGTGTGGAATAGACTCTGTGAACAACTCACGTCATGTACACATTTGGATAAGCTTCTGTTCTAACTGAAATTAATATTTGCAAGAAAGGCGATTGTTCCATGAAGGGAATTTCAATCAAACGTTGTATGAGCAAGGGGGTAGCTCTGCCTGCTTTGCATTTATTCAGAGAGAGAGAGAGAGAGAGAGAGAGAGAGAGAGAGAGAGAGAGAGAGAGAGAGAGAGAGAGAGAGCGAGAGAGCATCAGTTTTCTGAGGCTCGGCCCTGTCCTAAACAATATAACAACATCAACTGAGACTATATTTCAAATGATCAGCTATCAAAGGGGTACATCATTAAATGTTTTACTTATTAATTATATTGGGTTTTAAATGGGAATGCAATTCTAAATGTTCAAAATCGTGTTACATGTAGCAATCTTATAAAGTCCTGGGGGTTTCCTAAACAGCGGGAGAACAGCCAGTCTGTTCTGTGCCCAGTAAGCAACTGACTGGGGTATAGCCCGTAACATGGAGACTGAACCCATAGGCCTTGTCTGGGACAATACTATTTTTCATCTGAATGTAGTCCACAAAACTCAGAACTATTAGAATTATAACAATCTATCAGTCCTTGATTTGTGTCATATGGTGTATTTCTCTCCTTACCCCCCATATATATGCTCATTATTACATCATCGTCATTAAATATAAAAGCTCTAAACAGTAAATATTTTATGATAACCCAGATCCTGTAGGATTTATCAACTGAATTCTACCAAACCACCAAAAGGTGGCGCCGAAGTAACAAAGACGGGAAGCTTGTGCTAATTCTTCTATTCAGCAGTGGAAGAACAGGGTACAGTCACTGCAATAACCAAGACTGCTTACTCTACTGTTTAAAATAACTGATGACATCTGGAATGTAACCTACAGAAGGCAGACCATGAGACGCCGCAGACACACTGAAATGCATTCTACAGTTATCTTAAAGCTCTTGTGAATCTGAGCTCGATTATATCACCTTGTAATTCAGTTTCTATCTGAATGCATAATGGGTACAATATGTTAGAAAATGATGCAGAAACTTCTCTATAGTAATCCAAAGGCATAACTATCAATAGCTCTTATGTATTTTTGTATTCGTATACATAGAAACATACATTTGTTGATCATACTAGCCAAGACCCGATTGTTTTGGTTTTTTTTGTTTTGTTTTGTTTTTTGTATTTTGTTAATTTTTTTTTATAAACTGTTTCTGTTACAACCCCGGCTCATTTAGGTATTTATGAATGTATTGGCCAAGTTTTGTGGTTTTTTTCCACCACCAACACCTCAATTCATCACACTTAAATAACACCCCTGCTTCCTAATATCCCTGGCAAATTTTACCACGTACGGAGCGGCTTAGCAGTGTGATGAGTTTGGCACTGAATTAAGACATTTCTGTTTTGCAAACGTGTTAGCTGTGCTTAACTGTTTGACTTCGTGTATAAAGTGGAAATAGTAGCATGCAATGCGCTTCATGGTTAACTCCTAAATACTTGAAGTGTATGCACAGCACAGGCAGCAAAACCTTCAAATCGTTCTAGAAAAGACACGCCTAAGAATCGAGCGTGGTTTTGTGACCAAAAACAAAGTTTGTACAGATCGAGAAAGAATTGCAAATCTGTTTAACTCTTTGTGGGTGTGCGTTTGAAATATTCAACCTTGAAAAAGAGGCTAGCATTAAACTCTTGGGTCTAATAATGGGAGAGTTTGTTGCAGGTGTTGCTGCTGAGAGTGTTGAAGACTACGCTATATTGATTTCCTGTCAATTTCAGCAGTCAATTCTGTCTCTGCGGCCACCGAGGCTCCACCCACTTCTCTCAATAGAGCCAAACACAAACTTGTGCTAAACTTTCCTCCCAGTATTTTTGACAAAGACATGGGATTGAAACAGCAAGCTGCTCCCATAGGGATTCTGTATTGCGTTTTGAGAACCAGGCAGGGATCAGAACCTCTTGTCCTTCATAATTATTGTACAAAAAAAGAAAGAATTGGATAGAAATCCCTTCACTAAAGAGCTATGGAGTAATAGGATTGTTTGAAAGAGCGAACGCGTTGTTGTACCTCAGCGGTTGTACCTCGCAGCAACCAGCCAAGTTACCGTAAAGATCTTGAATGAAGTTGGCACAGGCTTTCTGACTTGAATCAGGATGAACTCGGTTTCAGTGAATGGCACTCTGGGGTTAGAGGCTGAGAATCGCAGGTTGACGGTGAGTGTACAATGTCAAAAGTTATTAGAAGTTTGTGCCATGCTTTTAAACTTGACATATTCAAAACGAGTGATGAAAGTCGTCAGCGTACTGTAGGCATAAGTCGTACCTTTTTAGGAAGTCACCTCAGATTGCTAGTTTGCTTAAATTAATTAATTAATTAATGTATAATGTATTAATATATTAAATATATTGTGCATGTCTGTCTGTATTATAATATCATGCTAAATGCAGACTGTACATAGACTAGTACAGTACTACCTCGATCTAAATCGATCTTAGTCTAATTAACATGAAATATATTACACCTACTCTCATGTAATACAAATCGTGCTATTACCACAAAAAAAGCGTTGTTTGTGTTGTGTATACATTGTTGCAAAATGCATGACTTGACACATTATATTAGTTTCTGCTTTAAAAGGTTTAAATAGAATGATCTCCCACTGGTATTTTTTTTTCCTCTTTCGTCCTAATCTAAGCCTTATCTCACACAGGTCGTAGAAGGTTGCTCCAGCAGAGAGACTCCACTGTCTCTGGAACTCGGACCCAGGAAGAGGCGTCAATTTGCAGAGGAGGATCAATGTAGCAGCCGGCCGCCTCCAGAGGGGGCTGGGTCAGTCACTGTCTCAGAGTCGAGCCCCTTAGAGAGGAGGGAAGGGAAGGGAAACTTGTGCAAAAAATGCCAGCTTAAACTGGCAGAATTGAAAAGGCAGGCTCTTGCACTAGCCGTACCCGGATCATTCAAGGTTTGTAGAACTACAACCCATTGTCTTTTACACCAGTGTAGTCAATGATGCATTGCTCCTATACCTTTAACCCGTGCTCTACCTGGTTAATCAGACCATAATAGTTTGGAATGCCATTTTTAAACTTCAAATATTACAATAGTTTCCATTAACAGCATGACAAAGCTAAACTCGGTGCATGGTTTTTGAGAGTAGCCTATGTTACATCAGTTGGCAAACCATAGTATAGTGTAACTAGTATAATTGCAATTTATTTTTACAGTTAACAGAATTTTAAAAAGTGACAAAAAAGACAATCCCACCACCCAAATGGCAATTTTACAATAAAGATACTGTACTTTAACTTAGCAGGCTCAGTTCATTTAACTAGAGTAATTACAATTCATAACCAGTGTACTGTGCCATTAGTTAAGCCTTTAGTTAGCAATAGATAGTCATGCTTTTGTGATCCTGTTAATGTTTTTTCAAGACTTCATTTCACTTTGACCCAGGTGCAGCCACTAGCTCATTTCCTTTTTTGCAGGTAAAGTAATTAGACCCCAACTGAGCATTACATTTTGCATTTAGTGCTGCACCTTGGTAGATATGGTCCTTACTTTGCCTTTAACACATGATCAGAACAAGGAGATTGAATGTATGGTTTAGTTTAGTGGCAAATAAAAGGCTGTAAAAGTAAAAGACCAACAGCAAGACAGTATAGTACGTGTGAAAATGTGTGGTTCATTTTTTTTAATATATATATATATTATATATATATATATAATATATATATATATATATATATATATATATATATATATATATATATATATATATATTGCATAAACAGTATTCACGTTAAGCACAGTGGCTGAACATTTGACTCCTGTGGAAAAACTAGAAAGGGTTGTTTGTTGACCTTGCACTGTTAGCTTCATAAACATGAACCAGTTCTATGGCTTTCTCCTTCGCCATTTTAAAGGGGCTACTCAATTTTTGCCTTGGTGCATGGTGGCTGTGCCCAGAGTTCTGACTAATGATGTAAATACATCAGGCTGCTGATTGAAAGAGTGACATTTTAGCTTGCAGGCTTTTCTGATTTAACTCTTTCAACACTTCAGATCTGTATACAGGTCTTGGAAAGACAACGCCACATACAATTTCAGACCAGTAAACCAGTCTTGTGTTTATTTTTAAGTCTAATTAACTGCATATGTTTAATTAGATGCCTTCTGTTTATTTTTCGGTATTTGGTACAGAAAGAGTTAATATAACCATTGTTAATGTAATCCTCCCTGTAGATCCAAAGCAATTTATTGTGGCTTTTCCTCTGCTTGATTCCCCTGTAACTACTGTTGCTTGGTTAGACTTATATAGCTGATGTATTAGCTAAAAGCACCAGCATAATTTACCACGAGCAAGCCAGAGCAAGGTGGTTTCTTTAAAGAGATGAGTTTGCAATGGAACGTATGGAACAAACCGTTTCAGGGGAAAATAATTTCTGCTGCATGTCTCTAGTGGTCATTTTTATACTGGCCTCTTAAAAGAAATTCCTGTTTGCTCAGTCATGCATAATTAACAGATAACAAATTAAGTATTATACAAGCATTCAGTCACAAACATTGTCACTGTTATTTTTAGTGTGCATTGTTTGAAAGAAACAGTATGTACAAATTATTTATAGTATTCCCTTTTATAGTTTTTAACATTCGAAAAAAGGGCTATGATTTAATTGTGTGCAGTGTATTTATTTGATTTAACTTTACATGCAACGATAAGCTGCAGCAAAGACAGTGTCAGGGAGATTTAAATGGATTTGGAAGTGGCACATTGTTTTGGAAAACAATGCTTATCGCTGTGATTTGTTAAAAAAAATTCCTTTCAAGCAGCAGGGTCTGTAAAGGAAGTTAAACCCAGACGACCTTCACTCTGCATTGAATGTGTTCCTGTATGCACTGCTCTAGAATTCCCAGAGTTGTTAAATATAGTTTTCAGACTTTGCTGTTGCTGCCTTTGCTGGGATCAAGTTTTTTTAGTTGTTGTTAGAATGGAAGGTCTTGTACTTGACTTGGATTACAAGCCCCCAGTCCCTGGACCCCCCATGCAACTGCTCCTGTATCATTGACAGGGAATATAAATTACATTTTCCCATTGTTAAGCTCCAGGCCATATACACCAACATGTCTGGCTGCGTACAATAGCGAGCTTCTTTTAGATATATAAACGGGTCTTTATCTGTGGATGGGAGTTACTGGGGTCCCTTGTCATGGGAACCAAACTTTGCTTGAGTTCCAAGCCAGGTGTCCAGGTGGGCTTCAGTGAGTGGACAGCCTTGTGTGGTCCTTTTCCGGAATGACATTAGTTGCATGTTGACGGCTAAATTAGACCCTAATTTTAGACGTACACAATATTGGTGAATTGTTTGTGCACTTTGGAAAAATAAGGTATCATTTACCTGCCTATCCATGGATCCATTGTCTGAGCAGTCACACAGCACATCTGAAAGGTTTGTTTTGTTACACAGCTCTGGCTGATAAGATCAGTGTGGTCTGTGGGGCTGTTTATGTGGTGATGGCGCTCAAAGCTAGAGGTATCGTGCTTTATCAGCTGTTTAGTGGGGTAAGGTAACCGGAGCACCTCCTTATCATCCTTTATTAAAAATGACTAAGTCCTGTTTTCATTTGTTCTAATGACCACCATAGTCTTGCATTCTTTCCCAATACCCTCACTCCCAGACGTTACCCTGTACATTGTGAATGGTATTGAGACATACTGTGTTAGTTCAACTGTAAGACAAGCTTAGGTTTTCTTTTTTACTGTGTAGGTATAGTGGGTTAGTTTGAGATATCAAGCAATATTTTATTGATTAACTTTTCTTAATAATGACTACTGACTTGTTTCTGCTCTTAAAGAAAAAAAAAACACATTGGGTTGCCATTATAATACTTCTGGCTTGCAACCTGTGTTCCTGAGTACTGGACCATTTCATTCCATTGTGGTGTTACTGCGTTGCTCTCTAATCCTTTGTGAATGATAACCTCAATGCTGTTTGCATTATTGGGTTATTAAATGCATTTGTGTTGGTCACTTGGGTTTCCATCCAATTTAAAGTGGCAACCACAGTGACAAGCCACAAACAACAAACAACTGGGGTTTTGTGGCTTGTGACAGGGTAAAGAATGTGTTTGGAAAGCTCAGTTGTGTTGAGTGAGTGATTAAATTCAGGGCTTATCAGATGAACAGTCATGCTAACTAATGACATCTTTACAGCTTACCAACACAGCCAAGAAGATCTCCTCAGCTTAACACTTTGAAAATTGAAGTAAAAAAAAGTCTTCGACTGTTGTAACATTGTGTTTCTCTTTCTGAACTCTAAACCTTAAAAAAAAAAAAAAAAAAAAAAAAAAAAAAAAAAAACGTTTGTTTAATGAATGCCAAAATTTGTGTAATGCACTAAAAAAAAGTAACTAGGTACAGTACCTTAAAATTGTTGCTTGCTTAACCAAAATTCCACTAGAAGATGTCTTTTTTTTCTTAATAATTATTTGTATTAATTCCCAATTTTCTCCTAATTGTGGAATGTCCAATTATTCTGGCTCACTGCTGCAACCCCTGCACTAACTCGGGAGAGACAAAGACAAGCACACACGTCTGAAATGAGTGCCATCAGCCATCTACTTTTTACATCTATCTCCGAACTTACAGTGTCAGAGACCACGCAGTTCCAGATTGCATACAGGTAGGCCTGCAGGCACCCAGCCAGCCACAGCGGTTGCTGGTGTGCGGTGAATCAAGGACTTTCCAACTGACCTAACCCCTCCCCACCTGGGCAGCGCTTGGCCAATTGTGCTCCGCCCCCTGGGAACTCCCATTCATGGTCAGAAGTGGCAGAGCCTGGATTTGAACTGGCACTCCAAGTGGAATGCCTGTACCGGATGTGCCACTCAGGAGCCCCCTAAAATGTCTTTATAACAGTCATTATAAACTATTGTACTTCTGGAATTAGCCTAGTAGTAAGGTCTCCCCGCCAGGTTACTTGGCTCAAGTAATAGTGTTTCCAGAATATCTTGTTCCTCTACAAGAAATGATAGCTTTGGGGAATGTAACCAAACTGGACAGTCATTGTATGTCTATTAAGAAAGTTGCACGCCAAGAATGTTCCACAAAAATCATATTTTCCTAATATACTTTAGCTTTAAATTGTATACAAACAGCATGTTAAGATTTAACAGTTGAAAGAAGCTAGCCTTTAGAGCCATCATGGTTTGAAAATATTTCCTTTCTTTGGTTTAATAATAAAGGGAATGTTCAACATTATTTCAGAGTGGTCCCTTGCACAGCTTCTGTCTTTGATGCTAGTGGGTGGGTTTTCTTCTGTGGTAGAGTTCAATGAAGGGACCATACTGTGGGAATGAAAGAGGAAGTCTTATCAAAATAGTCTGCTATCTGATTTAGTTGAATGCTTTGGATGCAAGCATAGACAATTGCAGAACAAATCATTTTAGATTTGAGGTTAAATAGAGGTAACTGCCTGGACTCTTTGTTCAGTTTTATGCCACGAATGATGAGAAATGAAGTAACAGAGGTATGATTTTAAAAGCCATTGCATGAAAGTTAATTTGCAGTAGAACCAATTTTTTTTTTTTTTTTTTTTTATGCAATGGATTTGACGTCATCTGGCGTGGTAAAAAAAAAAAAAAAGTTTTGATATTCCTACATTCCTGATGTTTTGTGATGGAACATCAGTTAAATGCTATGTCTGAACCAGGTAATGTGATTCTTTCTGTCTTATCTGCTTATCTGATTAGGGCTGGAAAAAAAGCTTTTAAGGAGAAAAAAAACAGCATCTAAGTTGACTTTTATATGTATGATGGTAATCTGATTGTTCCGAAGAGCCATCTTCGCAATGTTTCAGTGTGGCTAGCAGACCTCGAGGGAGCCTGTATAATAGGATGACATGATTATATTGTAATATCAGACAAATGAAAATATGGGGGTCATCAACACTTTAAAATATATCTCTGTATATCTGTAATTATTCAAGTGTCCTTGTTTATGATCCCCACACTGGGGGTTGCAGTATTTTTAAAGAAAAGGATATCTATAACTATCTCTAGCAGGGCCACTATAGGCAGAAAAATAATTTGACTGCATGGTGTTGAAATTGTAATGAAGGAATGGATGACCATTCTTCAATGATTACTTCCTTTCTGGCTGGCTGAAAATCTGCAGCAAAGTTAGTTCCCCAGAATGTCCGTTAGGGTTATCACTTTGGAGACACATGAAAGATTAGTCAGGGATAGTGAAGCACCTATCACCCGAACACCTACTATTAATCCTTTGTCAGAGTCTGTCAGACTTTGGAGATGTAATTTGCATATACTAAAAGAATGGAAATTAATCAGTCATATGGGGGCCAATCACACACAAGTGTGTGTTGATAGTGTTTCTAATTGTCTCACCCCTGCATACTATATGTGTGTGTGTCTGCAGTCTTAAGAACTGTGATAGTCTAGGCGTAATAGAGAACAGAATTATCTGATAAATCTAGTCTCCCTGAGGCAATGAGATCAGTGACTCAATGTGGGATGCTTGCACAGTGCAAAGAAGCCGATGGATGACAAAGGCAGATAAGATGTTCTAGGCTGATAAAACCCGAAGGTTAGTGTGCTCTGCTATCTAGAATCCAGCCGTCAGAAGTTAAAGCATCCAGAGACTTTCCATGCTTTCCTTCCATCATCAGCGCTCTGCTTACTTCTCTGAGCTGATGGTGTGTGCTTTGCTTAGATCCCCATCCTGATTAACATATGCCAATACCTGCAGCGCTTTAATGAAAATGTTTCTGAAAGACTAGAGGTGGCATCTCTCAACAGAGCCCTGGCCGCACGTTGAGTGTAATGGAACTGGAAAGCTGATTCTTATCAAGGCATGTCTTTGTTTGAAAAGGTTAGAGAACAGGAACAGGGCTTTGTGTTGAGAAAATAAAACACAAATACATTACCTAAACAAAGGTACAGAGCCCCCAAAGTTTTCAGTTCCAGTAGGTTATTACCGTATGAGTCAATATTGAAGATATATATCTGAAAGCTCCAGATATTTGCTATTCATATAAAGCTTTAACAAAAACAAGATAAGTAACCCCCCTTTCATTTGTAGTTACTGTCAGAAAGTGATCGAATAAATTATTAATTGTTACACCTGTGTAGTTGTAGCAGTGTACCTGTTTGTCTTAAAAAAAAAAGAAAATAAAAGCCTAGCAGGCAGGTTTCACATGTGTGTGTGTGTCCGTGCATGCGTGCTTGTGTGTGTGACGGGGAGGGGGGCGGTGGGGTGGTAGGGGTGATATTATGTAAACAAACTGGAATGCAAACAAGGTTGATCATATGATAAAACTGAGTGCATAGGCAGGCTAACCTGCAGAAGAATGTGGGAAAGAATCATATTGTAGATGGACATATCAGCAAATTAGTACCAACTGAAGTCAACACTCAACAAATAATGAAAAGAGAAGCAACTAATGAATAACAAGACTGATGGACAGATGCCAATATGCGAACTGCATAATATAAATGAATTGATGGATCTATGGAAATTGATTGGCCCTGTCAGAAACAGAAGCCACACATCAGGTCAGATATTACTTATTGAACTGCCAATATGAAAGCACTGAATCTTTAGGGACTGTACTAATGAAGACAATTCCCTTCAGTTCAATAGAACGTGCTGCATGTACATTTGTATAGTTGTTATACTGATCAGTCCTTTGGTCTTTATTCTGTGTTTATATAAAAGCCACCTTTCCACTGCAGGTTTCAATCACTTTGGCCAAGGCAGCAGATCTAAAGGGCTGGTAGTACATGTAGGTGCTCCATATCTAAGAATGCAGAAACTGTTCTAGTTTAACGTGGAAAAATCTCAAAAGTGATGACAGAGGGCATTTTGGATAAATACCTGCAGATTCCCCAAATTTCCTGCTGAGGGTAATCACTGAGCAATGGTCAAGTATCCAGTCAGAGTTTAAACACCTTCAATTCAGCAGGGTAAATAAGTACCACAGTGGCAGGCCATGGTGGCTTTACACCCTATTAACTGTGCTTTAGCAAGGTCTTCTTTGTCCACCTCTTATATGTGCAAGCAAAGCACTGTATTAATCACTGCACTGCTTACAGTTTTCATTCTCACAATAATTTTGTTCAGCCATCAAAAGTGACTCACAAACTCTTACAGGACCTTTTGATGGCTGTGGTGTGAATGGAGAGTTATTGTAAGTTGTTTAGGACACATCCCAGAATGTAATGTATTCATTTATTTAGGTTATATGTATTCTTTGATTTAAAAAAAAAAAAAAAAAAACTAGGTATGGGTAGTGGTTGATTAGTAAAAGAATGTGCTGTGTGCTTCCTCCTGAACCCTATTTAGTTTAATTGCATTAAACCTGCAAATTAAACACACTGGCTCCAGTTGTAATACAGCTGTTGGACACAAAAGCAGTTATAGTACAGTTCAGTGATGCTAATTGTGGTAACGTTGTAATTACAGCACTTTTACCCTCTGACTAGTTAAATAACTGAAGAGGAACTGCCACTTCCCCTAAGTATCAGTTAACTTAAATGTATCTTAACTAGAACTTTAGGACGCTGTTTAAATGCAGGTTGAACAGCTGCTGTTTTAAAGGATGGGGGTCTTATTGCCACAGCAGTGTCTGAGAGTGGTATAGGGTTAAAACAGCACACACTTCTTTTTGATTCAGTTGCAGTTCAGGAGACAGCAAGCTGATGCTAACACATCCCTTAACAAGGGCACTCAAGATATGTCACTGACAGGCCCATTTTAATTCTATATTAACCTTTGCCCTTTGTGCCCCGGGTCACAGGGGAACACGCCTATCTTTGCATATCTGTATGAGACAATCTCAATCCCCCAGACACCCAGGGAGACCCAGGAAAAGGCAATAATGCAACCTCGCCACACCTGGAATGAAGGGTTTTATTAGTGTGCACATGGCATTAAATGTGCTGTGTGTTTGCCCACCAACGAAGTCTAAATAACATATTGAGCCGATATGGATTCTGTCAGAGATAAAGGTAGTGGGAGGTGTGGTAGAGATTGCCTGCACCCAGCAATTATTCATCCAACTACAATGTGTGTATACTTAGTTTACTTTGTGTTTTATTTTGTAGATAGCAACTTTTAAAGGCATGTTACCTGACATGAAATCAAATATGTTTATACTTTTAAAATGTGGGTTGGAAATATCAGAGATTTTGCCAGTATAACAAAAATGCAATAGAGAAGTCAGTCTCCTTTTTAAATCTCTTCCTATGATACAATAGAGTTTGGATATTTAATGTATAACCTCCTACTGCTGCAAATAATAGCAGGAGCATGCCTGTTTGGTTCAAAGAGTGACATAGTATAAAGTGACCTAATGTTTTAGTATGGACCCTTTTGTATTTAATAATCTAAAATTAAAAACCAAAAATAAAACATGTACCATTTATTTGCAAAAAAAAGCTACTCACTAATATAACTTTGTGCCTTCTACAAAGCAAAATAACACCATGGGGTTTCAGTCTATGGTATCTGATCTACAAGGGTTTATAAAGAATAATTGAAACCAGTGCGATGTAACATACTCTTCTGTGTAAATGGAGCAGCAGATCTGACAGACTTCTGTTCTGTTGGCAGGATTTCTATATCCTAGACAACACTAATACTGATTTTCCAAGCAACAGTTCTTAAACTGTTTTACAAGTAACATTTAGTCTGATTCAAAGTGGTGAATCAGACCAGCTTCCCTGACGGAATTAGAGGCAGTAATTTCATTTTACAACTTTTCCAGTTCAGTTATAAAGGATGGCACAAAGCTGCAGTTTAAATCACTGCTTAATCTTTTGGAAGTTGTAAGGAAGACTAATTCTGCTTGTAGCATCAAACTTTAGGCTGATCTCCATGCATCTGTGTGTTCATTAAAAAAAAAAAAAAAAAAAAAAAGTTTATTTGAAAAGGTCTTTCTGCTGCAAATCACTTGTGGTGTTCATGGATTTTAAGCTACAGTATCAGGAGTTCAGCTTCCCTTGTATGCAATCGGACCTTTAATTCTTAGAAGGCACAAGAGATTTGGGGTGGCTTTTTAATTTGGATGTGCAATGTAGGGGAATGAGAAAGCTGGAGTAGCATGGGAGATGCTGACCACATGTCATCACATGTCAAATGAATATTGCGTTTGTTGTCATGACTATATCCCAGCAGGTTTCCATTTTTTTCTATGCTTGTTTTTCTTATTAATGGAACTGAACATTATGGGACACCTTTAATGAGAGTGGAGTTAATTGGTATAAGCAGCAGAACGTATACACACCAGGCAAGGCCTTTCGCTTTTTCAAGCCTCAGTTCGAATCTGGATCTAGCCACAAGTGCAATGAGTTTAATGGGCTTAATGATCATAGACCCACATTATTATGGTTACTGCTTGAGAAAGACCCCAGATAAGGAATGAGGTATGCTTGCAGAGTTGTAAGGGGAAGCTGTAATAGCATCTGCAGGCATCATTCCTTACTGTAGCCAACTCCAGAGTCCCTGCCCTGATAGTGTTTGATCAAGTCTGCTGTAAGATTTTTATTAGACCTTTATCTTTTATACTTTTGTACTAGATTGTATTTACATTGCTTTGAGCTTCTCTGTATTGTGTTGTATTTATCTGGATTTTTCCCTTTAAAGGGCTAAGTCACACACTAGATGATTGATTCATATCCAAGTCCCCTCATCTCTTCTTAAGCATGCCCAGTCCCTCTCCACAGGGCCTGCCTCTGGCAACCCCTATCATTGTTGCAAGCTCACTGACCTTTTATCCAATCTGCTTCTGTTTCATTGAAGTGTAGGATTTCAGGACTCTTACCAGGATCACAACTGGTGGAAGGTAATTCGCTTGCTGGAGGTGGTGTCAAGACTAAGTGATCTTAAACGCAGGCCAACGCACTATAGCGATGAAATCTGAGCCACAGGAGTAGAATAACTCCAGATCACATTCATACCATTTCGGCATGGTTATTAGTGGAAAACACATGTTTATTGAAGGGATTTCAATGACCTGTAAAAGAATCAGGGGTTTAGTCTGAGCTAGTGTGAGAGAGCAAGTACATCAAAGTGAGAACCTTATACTAAAACATATATAACATTTTGATAAACTGCAGTGCAAAACACGACGATATTCCAGTGCTGTGCGTGAATTGAAGCTAAACGTTATCAGTTGCATTTTACAGTAAGATGTTGCGTTGTAGTATTATAATGCTTTATAGCTTATGATTACTGTAATTTAGTGTATGAGTAGATGGTTGTCGGATTTAGTGTTTAAATCACCAGAGCTCATCTAGCACAGTCACTTGTAATGCTTTCAGTTTGGGGAGTGATGTGAACAAAAACTATAAGATCCATCACCACTGCAATGTCTCAACAAGCCAGTGGACGTGTTTGCTAAAGTGCTTAATGATTTTCTTTTCATTAAAGCACATATTATAATATGATAAGGGTGCACCCAGAATACAAATAAACAAACAAACAAACAAACAAAAAAACTAAACACAGTAAGAAAAAGTATGTTGGCATCTAAAATATAAGTAATACAATAATCTAACCTTTTTCTTTTCTTACTAACTGAAACGTCTGATTATAGCATGGTTTTATATTGCAACATAAAGGAACACTAGTCATTATTTATTTATTTATTTTTGCTTCCCTCACACAGAAAGCCATTTAAAGCGATATTTTGTGTTTTGTCTTAATTCAGGATAAACCTCCACACACTAACATCCTTTTTGCATTAATAATGTGAGCTTTATAGAAATCCAATTGACATTACATATGCGCTCTAATACCATATGCAGACTCAAATAGAATAATTTTTCCAATTAATGATGAGCTGTTCGGAACAGATAATGTTTCTGATGATGTGTACTGTAATCAGCATGAGCTGATGACTGGCGAGTTTGTTCAGCTAGCCAACCGACTGACATTAATTAGTTATGGTGAGAAATAGTCTTGTGTATAGAAGGGAAAGCATGCATTACATGTGCTGAACTTGCTGCTTTGTATTGAATTAGGGTGTGGTTAATCAAATGAAAGCCAGTGTTTCAGTAAGCAAGATGAACTAAACTTGAAATGGGAATGGCATTACATGGCACCACATCTGCCTGGAAAAGGCCCTGCAAATTTAAGCAGACTGAGATCAGACTCAATTGAGATGTGCAAACGCATCCATCAGAATGATAAGGTCACCTGCTAGAGCCACAGCTTTTCCATATTTTCCTGGTTGTTCTGTCTTAGTTTATAGCATGCTGGCTGCATAAAGCTGGCAAGTAATAATCTAAGTGTCAAAGTCTGGTAAATGGAAACCTGTAAATCTTTTTTGTATTGTTCAGTGGGGAAATTGATACGCTTAGGTAGATGTGTTTATACTATGTTTTTAAATCAAAGTAAGGAAGTGTCTTTTGTGAGGTTTAACCACATGAGGTGTTATGAAGTTTTACATCTGAGACATAGAAATGTGCTGAACACCGGACACCTTTACACTATCCTGAAGAAACAGTCTGCTGGGTAGTTTATTAACATCCTTCTCAGCTGTGTACATGATGATATAGTAGAAAGAGAAACATGGTACAGTGGGTGCCTATACTATGCATTTGCATTGCTTGTTTAACCATGGCTTGTACAGTGCTTTGACATACTTATCTGTGCTTTACCATGATTTTATACACTATACACTTACCATGAAATATCAAACAGTGAAAGTAGAAATGGCTCATTTCAGTAGCCTCGTAAGAACTATTCAGCACACCCATCTACGCTAGTGTCTGGTATTTATATTTTTGTGCCGGAGATGCAAGTGATAAAGCAAACAAACAAAAAAAAAACATAGCCTGCAACCTTATGTATTGGATTAAATTCTGGCAACAACAAAGGGAAATGGCCATCCATTTTGGGATGTTTCACAGGAAGTGTAAATGAGAGCCAAGGCAAATGTTTAATCATCACAGCTTGATATGGCCATTGCAGAAGTACAAGAAAGAAGAAAAAAAAAAATGAAGCAATGAAAGTCTCCGTTGGGGATTCCCAGGAATGTGTAACACTAAGTTGCAGTCCTACCTGTCTCCACCGTTTACTGCCTTATTTCTGAATTCCTAACAGGATAAGGCAAGCTTCCTAATCACCTCTTTTATAGCCAAACACTGAAAATTACCCACAAAATATTAATCTATTGTTACATTCAAAGAAGAAGAATCTGTAAACTAGGAGATCGCCTCAAGACAAATATATACTCTCAAAGCGAGAATTGTATGTGTGTCGTTTCACATATGTACACTGACTGGCCAAAAAAATAGAGAATGATCCTAATAGTGGATACAACTGCATGTCCCTGCACACTGTTCAAGTGGAAACTTGTTGAAGGTTTCTGTAATTTGCAGCACTGTGATACTTCTGTTGATTGTGATTGGTGGTTTCCTGCAGACCTTGCCTTTTCAGGAACACCTCTGGAACAGTCTTGATTGTTGGTCATTGCAGCCTCTGTGTTGAGGGACTATCTTGTTGCCTGGGCTACCGTTATCATTCCCCTTGTGGTCACAAAGATCCTTCTGCTTTCTAATATTTGCTGAATACTGTCACCTAGCTTATATAGTTCAAGGGGATTTTATTATTTGATTTTCAATCTCTAGTTTGTTTAATACATTAACACAGTAGTAGTCCTTACCCGAGTTGTGTTCTTGTGTACGTGTTCTTCAGATCTAGTTTCATAGCCAACGTGAATTCTCATAGTTTGCTGAGCCCACTTTGACTAGGTTGGATTTCCAGAGCGTCTTTAATGGCCCATTTCCTTCTACCTTTTGAATAGGCCAGGTGTGCTTTAGGCTGGAGAGGACATGCCCTGACCCTGTCAACAGCAAAGTAATTGTGCTGATAACACCATATTGCATTGATGATTTGTTCATTGCAAGATGCAATCAGACTTCCGTCTTTTTTGACAATGAAAAAAAGGCACCATTGAGTTAAGTTAGTACAATCATTAAAAAAAAAAAAAGTTTCAAAAAGCTTTTAAAATTACCATGGAGACACATATCATTTGAAGGTGTTTTTTGGGTGGATATTTTTAATGACCTGTTTTGTTTTAATTTAGGAGTGCCCTGTACAATGCACAGGATTTAATTGGTCAGTAATACATTAATACAAATTTAGACAGTTATGGGGCAAGTTGTGGTGCTACAATACTATGTTAGCTGAAAAATCAGCTAAGGCAAGGTTTAACCCTTTGCTGCAAATCTTTGTAAAAATTGATAGTCACTATTCTGTCTGAAAAACCTTCTTCACCTGCCCGGCAATACATTATATCAATACACTTTGCAATCAGAGTCAAGGAATCAGAATTTTTGTTCAAACACACACACGCAAAAGTGGAGATGCCTGCAATAGGTTGCTTACACTTAACCTTACATTCTACATAATCTGCATCCCCTCTTGCAAGTTTCAGTGACAGTGGAGAAGACAGAAGGGAAGGTAGGAGGCAGTCATTTAGCATGCGCTTATATAGCCAAGAGTGCACAGTTGAAAGATGCACTGGGCCATTGGAGAACACATTGCATCTCTTTCCAAGGAAGCTGGGGTAGAAATTGAATCGCTAAAATGTCATATTTTCCTACAGCAGGTTTATGGTTAGCATATACACATATTGAAACCTGTGAGCATTCCTTGGCATGCTGCTCTCTGAGCTGTAATGTCTTTGACAGGAGAGAATCGTTATTCTGTTAGTGGTGCTCAAAAAAGAGCCTACAGGATCGGTCTTCCTTTTATGCTGTACAATATACAGCAATAAAGTCTCAAGATCCACTTGAGAGTGCCAAGAGTGGGAGGGTAATGCAGGCAGGAGGTGGGACTACCCTGAGTGTCTCCAGACAGAGGGCCTGCAGGCTCTTCAGCACACATACTTTTAACAGTGTCCAGTTCTGGTGCCATCACATTGCAGACATTGTTGCATGTTTTGATTTGGTCTGGTGTATATCATACTAGAAGAAAGCAGTATGTTTGGATACCATTATAGTGAAACAATCTAAGAGATAATTTGGTAGGATGACACTGTTGCAATATTCAAATACAGCACTTGAATACCATATATAGAGTGCAACCATAGTTGCTGCTTTACATAGAGATATACAATGTATAGAAATATAAATAGTGCTTTTGTTTATGTATGCCAGACATCCTGTCATTTGTTATACTATATATTATATACTTTTTTTCTTAGTTTGACCTTAAAGAGTTATGCAGTATGTAATATGAATAAACACACACATTATTATATATATATATATATATATATATATATATATATATATATATATATATATATATATATATATATATATATATATATATATATATATATATTAGCTCAAAGAGCCAGCTGCCCAACGTTTTGATATGTTGTACATCTCTTTCTCAAGGGAGCCTGCGTTTGAATCAAAACATTGGAGGTATTTATAGGTGTTTGACGGCATGACAACTACTTGTCATTGTTTTTTTTTATATATGTATATATATATGGCCATACCTTAGGGTTTATGCCCCTTTAAAAACATGACCCAGAAATAAAGCTTAGATTTTTAGCACTTCTACACACTTATTCAAAACACAAAACAAACAAACAAAAAACCTAGCTCTCATTGAGCACTCACTACACACATGCAGGTCCCTGTCTAACGTGTTTACCTGACATATAACACCAAAACAAAACACTAATACAAACTTTTACATAGGTTTTACCAAACATAGGTTTTAAACAGACCTTTATGCCTTTCCATCAGGCTCTTCACTCAACAGCAGCAGCTTAGAGCAAACTGACTGCTTCTCTTTTATACCCTGCACCTGGCTCTAATTTTCAATAATTGCCAGGTGCCGGTGATAATTAATAATGAAACAAAACAATTAAACAAAAGCAATTACCTTGGCAGGGAGGCTTTAACTCTGTCCCTGCCATACAAGAAAACATTTTTATATTGCAGGCCCCCTGTCCTGCTACATCCTGTTACTATATATATATATATATATATATATATATATATATATATATATATATATATATATATATATATATATATACAGCTCTGGAAAAAATTAAGAGACCACTGCAAAATTATCAGTTTCTCTGGTTTTACTATTTATAGGTATGTGTTTGGGTAAAATGAACATTTTTGTTTTATTCTATAAACTACTGACAACATTTCTCCCAAATTCCAAATAAAAATATTGTCATTTAGAGCATTTATTTGCAGAAAATGATGACTGGTCAAAATAACAAAAAAGATGCAGTGTTGTCAGACCTTGAATAATGCAAAGAAAATAAGTTCAGATTCATTTTTAAACAACACAATACTAATGTTTTAACTTAGGAAGAGTTCAGAAATCAATATTTGGTGGAATAACCCTGATTTTCAAGTACAGCTTTCATGCATCTTGGCATGCTCTCCACCAGTCTTTCACATTGATGTTGGGTGACTTTATGCCACTCCTGGCGCAAAAATTCAAGCAGCTCGGCTTTGTTTGATGGCTTGTGACCATCCACATTCCTCTTGATCACATTCCAGAGGTTTTCAGTGGGGTTCAGGTCTGGTGATTGGGCTGGCCATGACAGGGTCTTGATCTGGTGGTCCTCCATCCACACCTTGATTGACCTGGCTGTGTGGCATGGAGCATTGTCCTGCTGGAAAAACCAATCCTCAGAGTTGGGGAACATTGTCAGAGTCTTCCAGGACAACCTTGTACTTGGCTTGATTCATGCGTCCTTCACAAAGACAAATCTGCCCGATTCCTGCCTTGCTGAAGCACCCCCAGATGAGTCCAATTTTCAGATTTGCCCAACACCTGGTTGTCTAATGGTTAGACGGAGACCTGGAGAGGCCTACAAGCCACAGTGTCTCGCACCCACTGTGAAATGTGGTGCTTCAGCAAGGCTGGAATCGGGCAACTTTGGCATGAATCAAGCAAAGTAAATAGTAAATAAAAATATAGTGAGAGTCAATGAGAAAAACCCAAATATAGGAATGCAAATGTGTGTGTATGTGTGTGTGTGTATATGTGTGTGTGTGTGTGTGTGTGTGTGTGTGTGTGTGTGTGTGTGTGTGTGTGTGTGTGTGTGTGTGTGTGTTTGACTGGTAAATGGGTTAGTTGTCCAGTTTAGTTAGAACTGGAAAAGAAAGAAGGAAATCTTTCACAGTATATACAGTAGCTACAGTATTTGTGGATGTTTTAGATGTGACGGTGCAATGAAAAAGCTTTTTAGGTTTAGCAAGCAGTAGAGGCAAGAAACTGCAGTGAGGAACATTTTGTCTGAGGCTGTTTTGAACTAGGCCTTTGATTGTGATTCACTGTTCAGCACTATTCTGTGACATTAATTACTTTCTAGTAACCAGATCTGCATGAGCTAAAGAGGAAATCCTGTCACACATGGCCCTGATCTGAAATGCTGGCCTAATGTAATGCAGGTTGCTTGGCCAGCAATGCCAGAACAACACTGTCTCAGCTAATCAATGGGGATGGTTTACTGAACTGAGTGAAATGAGGTAATCTTTCTGCCTCTTTCAATCATTGTCAAGCACAGAACGGAAGATATAGTGCTGTTGCGACTTAATTCAACTTTTAACACTTAGCCAACTCAAATTAGAGATGGAACTCAAAGTTTGAAAGGATCTCAATTCATGATGAATGCCACTTTGATCTCTTGCCACAAGGCATTGGTAACTTGTAATGATTTGGCACCAGAATCTGTGTTCAGCTAAGCCAAATATTGCTGAATACCAGACTGATTTAAAAAAATCTGGAACTGAAAGGCTCTAGTAAAAATACTTTTCCATATGGGGTATTCTGACTTCATTGGAACATATGTAATGTTTAATATATTAACATCCAAATAATAATAATGAATCATATTTGACTGATTATTATTTAGTCACTTAGCAGATGCTTTTATCCAAAGCAACTAGGAGGTGAACTATGAATCACAATTGCTACTGCAGTGTCATTTACAATAGGACCTCAGTTTTACATCTCATCCAAAGGACGGAGCACAAGGAGGTTAAGTGACTTACGCAGGGTCACACACAGTGAGTCAGTGGCTGAGTTTGGGATTGAACCTGGAACCTCCTGTTACAACCGCCTTTCTTTAAGCACTGGACCACCAAACATCCTTGGGAGTTGCTGTTACTCTACTGCAGACATGGTGTTTCTTGCTGTTAGCCTTTTAATCGATATACCTAATTTGTACGGCAGACATATTTTGTTATAATCTAGCCATGCTAAACTATCTTATGTAAATGCAAGACTATCTTCTCTTTAGTTTTATGTACCACATATTTGAGCCCCACTATAATTATTTCTGCCATTGACACTTGTGAGCTTCTTTACATTAACCAACAAACTTGGCATGGTACACAGGAGTGCTCTCCTCTATGGTGCTGATTTGCACCATCTTGTTACAGTAACAAGCAACTCAGAAGTTTAATTTAAATCATATTACAACATTTGTAACACTTAATAGTTTATTTTCCTTTCACAAAGCAATGGGGCAAAATGCACTTTGTCATAAGGACCTTGATATAATGAGCCCTAAATGTCTTGTGGTACATTAAAGTACTGTTCGTGGAGACTGAACAAGCTGAACCCAACCAAAGAATTGTTTTTGAGTTCAAATCAACCATAATTGTGCCAATGCATCCTTTAATTATATCTGTTAAATAACAGATCACCAAAAATATTCAATTATAAAACAAAGAAATAAATAACCCTAAAAAGGTTTTAGCACATGTCAGGGTCAGACTCCTTGTATCCTTTCCAAATGCCTGATGCCTTCCTTTGGATCCCATAACAACAGGGCACAGGGTCACCATCGCTAAATTGGAAATCAATTCAGCATATTGTCCAGTTTTGGTTGAATTCAGAAAACCATGGCAACCAGAGTGATCTTAGTTGGCTAATAAGCAGGCCTTTTATGTCATCATATTTTGGGAGTCAGTGGGGCAGAGGAAGGCAGTTAAGCCTCTTGGTTAGCCAAAGGTTGTCCTTAAACAGGCTTCAGGCGATATTGTGAAACGGCTTGGGCGATCACTTGTGATTAGCACATTGTCCCTTCACAATTTAGAGAAGCACAATCACCCCACTAATCCAGATACTGCTTTTTACTTCTAAACTGTTTGAATGAGTTTATATTACTGCTGTGAAAAATGCCTTCTTACCCAAGTTTCAACACAAATATAGATGACAGAATCAGTGTGTACTGTATGTCACTTAGGATATGGAGACAAGGTGTTACAGTGATGGTTGTATTTTGATTGACAAATGATACATTGATTTATCAAGAGTCTTGAAACATGTAATCAGTTGATATCTCATGAATATGATGACTGTTAAGTATAAATATTGTACCCTGGGGTGTTATATTTCTTACAAGTGTTAAGAAAATAAGCTGTCAGCTTTGTTTCACTACAAACACAATTCTGGTAAGGTGGTACTTTCTATTAAAAGAATGGCTACAGATTTTAGTTTAACAAGGGAGTGTATACGGGTGCATGCTTAGGTTTGTGTTGGTATGGTATTAAAAAGAGAACCAATTTTAAATGTAGTATACAGAAGGCTGGATTTGGTGGTGCATTTTGGATCACAGGGATTTGGAATGTTGTGGTCTGCTAATGGTTCTGAAACCGTTTTACCATTTGCTATTTTAATAGTTTTTATTTGTGGAAGGGATTTTACATTTACTGTTTATTCATTCTAAGAGTACCCATTAAAATAGATTACTTCTCAGTTCCAAAGTGGCCTAACAACAATGAGCAAAAGTGAATGGGCAGAAAGAAGACAACAGTTAAAAAGAGTCTTGGTAAACTAAGGCAAGGACACATTTTCTAGTAAAAACGTGAGAGAAAAAAAGAAGATATTTATTGAAATGAAGCCAGCAGCTGCACAGCTCAATCCTTAGTCACTTACAAGCTGGAGCCTGGCAAGGGATACCTTCTCATAATAGGTGCCATCAGCCCCTGTCATTAACCTGGAAAGGATGTCTGGACGTGCTTATCAGTGGAATAGCAGGAGGCCTGACAATTCTGAGCCAGGGTGGCAAGAAACTATCTTTGAGCATAATACGATAACCTAGGAATGAGGGAAGATTCACACTGAATGACAAACTAAGTGGGCCATGAGCTGGATCAGTACAACAGTTGTTGAGATTGTATGCTTTAATGTCTGCTGGCTGGCTCATTTTTCTTTCCCCTTTCCCTCTTCACGAGCGTCTGGCTGCTACAGATAGAAGCCTGTGAAGTCAATCTGCTATATTGACTTGGATGGCTTGAGAGGAATGTACGTTTTGGGCCACATCTCACCTCTCTGGCATAGGGGCTCGGTTGGAGTGATGAGTTCCAATGAGATTGATCTGTTGTCGGTCCTTCATCTCTTTACAGCAGCCTGTGCTGTCTTGTTTCCCCATGCTCGCTAACAAGATTTGCAGTGTTCTCACAGCTTCTTTCTTATATTTTTGTTGGTTTCTCTGTGGGAAGGACAGAAACTGGGGCTCAGTGCAGAGAAATTAAACAATGTTAAGTACTTGTAAGTATTCCTTAGAAACACTAGGAAACAGAAAATGGTGCTTTCAGTGTACACTTGTTACATAGGATGAATTGGCTGCTCAGTTTCACTGTCTTAAATGAACAACCAGGCTTTTTCACTGGCTAGTTACTAAGCAGTGTAAATGCCTTCACATTTCTCAGACTGTAAAACAGATGTAAAACAACCTATGAATTAACCAAATAATAATGTGTACTGTAGAAACGAGAAAGGTCTGTAAACTAAGGCAAACAAAATAAATCTACCTCCAGATTTGTGGAAATTCATGTGCACAGGATGACTCATAAACCACAAACCATATGAGAAAACTGTTACAGAAAATATGCCTGGCACATGGTAATTCTCTGATTCCAGTTATCTAGGATATTGTCCAGAATGTCTGGTGTGATGCCTGCACTCTCTGTCTAGGTTTTGTCCTGCATCTCCTGGGGTTTTCAGTGTACACTCCTGATTTCAGGAGACCCCACAAGAAGCAATCCCTGAGCTTCAAGTCCGGTGAGCAGGGAGGCCACCCCACAGGGTCCCTGTGACCTATACAACAGCCAGGGAACGAGCTGTCTAAGGCATGTTCTGAAATGGTTTTTTCCCATTATTTATGAACCACTTTGAATATACTGAAGTCTTCTGTCTTTATAAGGGTACTTAATTTGCTATCTTATTTTCAAATTTGATTTATGTATATTTTTTTAAAACAAACTTTAAAGCCCATTGAGATAAATTATACCATTGCAGAATAACACCCATTACTGCACTCAACATCTCAATTATTATCACTCTTCCCTGCTAGGGCTGCATTCTTTTTCACTCTCTTATCTTTATAGCTGGTGTTGCTTGATTGGAGTTTTGCTTTCAAACTGAATGCCTTTAATGCTGGTGTATGATCAAGCTGATCATGCTGTTGCTATCTTTCGTGATTGCATAGCCAAAATAAAGTACAGTATATGTGCTGACAGATTATGCCTTGCTTTTTGTATTTGTTATGCAACTGCAGAGTTTCATCAGGTTCTTTTGTTTTATTCTATTTCTATTTCAAGATCCTTTGAAATTATTATTATTAATATTATTATTATTATTAGTTGTTACAATAGCAGATTAATGGCATGCCCAAGATACATGTGCTATCCTTATACAGTAGTTAGACATTGATGGCCTTATCCAGTATTACAAACCTTGTTCATAAAATGGTTAAACTGGTTTGAATGCTTCTACGTGATTAACAAGTGTACTTCTGAGATATTTTGCTCACACTAAGTATTCTATTTTAATATTCTAAAGAGTGACCGAACTCTAACACTACATACAATAAAAATAGAATGAACTGAAGTTAGCGATAAATCAAGTTGATACATTTTAGGGTGGGGATATTAAAAAAAACAGGCACTATAGATTCTTATAATAGACCCTGATCTGTGTTTTCATTTGTAGACTGCAATACAAATGACACTTTGAACAATTCTGAGACCTTCAAATCATTCATTCATGTGCCTCTTTAAACCCTTGCAAAAACGTTTGCTGGTGTCTCCAGGCTATTCTTACTAGTTGTTAGGAGCGAAGTTGTTGGGTGAAAGGGTTTCTTTTCCTGCTTCCTTCTTTGCTGCTCTGCTTAGGTTAATTGAAGCCTCTTGCTGTGGGAAAAAAAGCACATCAAGTGTGACTTTATAGTTTCTCAACAGGAAGGAACGTTTAATGCAGACAATAACACAATAACAAGCAAAGGATTTCTTGGGAACAACTTTCGCTGTAAACTGTGATAACAGTAAAGCTGGAGCTGTAAAGTAACTAGGTTCAGTCCCAGATAAATAGGGACATGTTTATTTGCACCGTATTCTATTATAGAAATGCTTACGGCATGTAGGGGAACCTATGTACAAGCAACACTGTCTTGCTCCTGATGCTTTCTATATGATTAAGCTTAAATAAGTTTTTTTTTTTTTTTTTTTTTTTGTATTTCCATTTTGGACATCTTGTTTTCAAAGGGGTCTGCTTGTGTCCAGCGTTACAGCTGATCAAACTCAAAGAATAAGCACTGACAGCAGGGAGTTGGTTGATTCATATTCGAGTCCGGCTGCTGACTTTGTGGCATGTAATGGCTGCCTCTGCCCTACTCTGTGTATTTAAGTATATGCTTCATTAGGTTTATCAACTATATCAGTATATACAGCATAATCATCATACAGCAAATGTGAAGTGATTTTTCACAGGGATACAGTGCAAGTCAGTGCTCTATGAACCAGCACCCTAGCTAGCGTGAGCCCAAATTTCCCCAATTTGAGGTTTGCTCCTTATCATTGCATTGGTGCAAATACAACATTAGCTATGCTCATTGTATCTTGTAAACTGGTTTATAGGTAAAGTGCTGTTAGTTAAAAAGTTCCTGATTCTGTAGTACTATTACACAAAGGAGGGTGTCAACAGTGGAAGTTACCTTAATTTGTAATAAAAGGAGAGTGAGAAGACTGGAACCCACCACAGGGTTCCACTCACCAGACCAGACAGGCACTTCCAGACAGAACTCTCAGATGTTTGTGAATTGCCAAGTTGTATCAGGACTGACTGTTTTAGACTTCCCCGGTCAACTAAGAAAGCACATCCTGGCATCTACAATTTAACACCTTAATCTTCATTCAAGCAGTAAAGGTATTCCCTCATATACCTGACAATGAGCTAAAGTTTTTTAGATAAATACAATAAAGTATGATATTTGTGAAGCTTTCTGAATGTTATTACAGACTAGAAAGAAAAGAAAATGCAGTTTTCTATTTTTATTAATGCTTTGTGACTAGGGATAGCACAATCTTCTTTATCGAACAGAGCTTCACGTTAGATGTTTGCATTGTAAATGTACAAAGATCCATTAATAATTTTTAATTGTAATTATACATGACGGCACTGGGCCTATTTATTCATAGAAGCCTTTCAAAAGTCTGTCCTGATAGTGAATCTTTCATCCTACATGCTGAAGTCCTGATATGTTGCTTACCGTATAGTAAACACTAAATGGCAAAGCTGTTTTGTAATTCGGAGGTCAAAGCTCATTAGCTAGAGATGCCTTAATTTCCTGATTTTGGACTTTTTTCTGTTTTTGGGAGATGGGAGCATGTTCGTTTCGTACTTCCTGGCAAAACAGGAAATGACAAGAGTGAAAGGGAAGATAGGAAAGTGTTTCATTAATCTGTTTACTAAAGGACCAGCCCCATTGGCAGAGGGTTAAATAGATGAAAAACAAACTCATAAATGACAGGAACCACAGCAGGACTCCTGACTGGTATATTTATCACATTCCAAAAAAATAAATCTCAATCTTTTTTCCAGCTGTTTATATGGTTCTCCTAACAGTACATTTCGAAAAGGATTCATTTGGAATGGGGTTAGCCCCACCTATAATGATGATAGCTGTCATTTATTATTTATTTAGATATTGTTTGACCAAGATAGCCCTACTGGGATGGAGTATGTTTTTTTTCCAATGGGGGTCCTCCCAGTTCTACCCAGTTTAATAGCTGGGTGGAACTGAAGCATGATCATGGTTGCCTCCTTTTGAAGGGGTAAAACCTAGACAGACAGCAAGAGGGTCAAAGTTTAATGGTCAGGCATCCACCCAAATCTCCAGGAATTTTTGGTGAATTATTTTAAAAATTATGAAAAAAGACTCAGTTGATGTTATACATTTCCATATATAAAGAATGGTAGCTACTGGAAAAATTGACAGTTTTTCAGCACTAAAATTTGCTGGTATTTGGGACTTACAGACGTCTTTTCAGGAAACAGAAAAAAAAAAGGTTAATTCCTGGACTGTCCAGGCATATTGTATCCAATATGAAGACCAAGTCTGAATCCTAAAATGTTCCCTTGGATGTCTTGTTCTAAATGCCACCAACTCCGTGATAGGAGAATTGAATGGAACATTTATATTTTAACTCAATGATTAGTTGCAATGACAAGACACAGAGGCCTCTCAATTCATTTATTTGGCACATCACTTTGCTGGAACATGGGTCTACTGACCTTGAAGGAGTATATACTGTTACTGGGACTTTAAATAAAATGAGGACCTTCTCATTTGCACGGCCCTACATGAAACTGATTTCTTTCACTTTACCAGAACAACAATTGTATCTATTGTGCAAATGAATTTACAAACCATTGCTCAGATGAGGGCTTTGGTTGTTTTCATATAGGCCTAGTCATGTTTCTTTTTTACTGGCTCCATTGTGTTTAAGTGGCTTAATTGGTTTAATGGTGTGCAAAGGTTTAACAAACAGCAGGAGTTTATCATTATAAAATGACCTCAATTTCTTTTGTTCGAAATTCTCCATGGATATAAAAGGGGATAATACATCATGGCCTTAACATCAAGGGAGTTGCTTAAACTTAGTCATGCTTGAACTGGTGTTTTGTTAGCTTTTTAATGGTGGATAATGCAAAACAACTAATCATAAATGTATCTGATAATTAAAAAACAAAATCTAAAAAAAAAAAAATAATAATAATAATAATAATAATAATAATAATAATAATAATAATAATAATAATGGTTGAAAACCAAGAATATATTTGATTCAAAACACAAGAATGTTTGTGGAATTCCAACTAAGAGTTGCTTACTTTTTCAAAGATCAAGTTTTATTTGACCTAACATGCCCCTCAAAACCTCATTTAAAAACAGTTTTTGTAATATCAATCAATCAATCAATCTTTATTTTATATAGTGCCTTTCATAGTGGACCACCATCACAAAGTGATTTACAAGATACAGTAACAACAAGAAATGTATTTAGATTAATTAAATAAGTAATTTCCTGGCTCTTTCTATTGAGGGTTTGGTGTATATTTTTGTTTCAAACTACTGTATTCTATAACCTTAGAAAACAATGACAAAAAAATAAAGTTTTTTGAATGGAGGTCACAGAAGGAACAGTTTCTAAAATCATAAGATTCTTCAGCTGTTTGTATTCCTACTTTTGAGTGAGCTTAGACCTTGAGTACATATATTTTTCAGTAAACTTAAAATTATAAGGTTCATCAGCTGCTCTTAGTGTGGCTGACAGCAGAGATTAAGCAGAGGGCAAGACAAGGAGACCACTACTGTTATACTAAAAAAGCAAAGGAGTCCAGAATCTCTGTCAATGTGTTAACTATGAGGAAGTGTACTTACTGTTTAATTTCAGTTGAAATGTCCATATTTGAACATAAAGGCATTTTAATGTGGCATTGATCTATGAAGTTTTAACACAGTGTAAAATTAAAATACAATTATTTCAACCAAAATTAAACAGCAGTAGCATTTGGTTTGCGTATCAGCAGTTGTTTTATACATGACGTAGCTTGTTTGTGTTAACCAAGCTTTAAAAATAAACAGCTTTATACTTAAAGAAGTGTTTTAAAACCAGAGCTAACTGCAGTATAATGAAACTGTGCAGTAAGCTGACCGCACTATTCATTCACTTTACACGACAGACATCCCCGGTCTACAGTTACTCTGTCATGAGAAAGTAAACTCCAAAGGAAGTTTCTGTTTCCAGCGAGGCTTGGGGTTTATACATTAGAACTATGTTGTGGGCCTAATTGCTCTAAAAAAAAAAAAAAAAATGGAATTTCCTCTACCTTATGATATGTTCATTGACGTTTTTGGCAAGCTTTGCACAGAGCTGGAACTTAGAGGACACTCTTTCCTGGTTGGGTGTTGTGAACTCAGGAAAGCCAATAGGTCTTGGATTGTCCCACCCTGCTCTGTTAAAGAAAAACAAAACAGCAGCTGGATGTGTGTTGTGTCCACCACAGAGTATTAAAGTATTCAGTAGCTTTTGATTATCTTGGAAATGGAAAGCACTAATTTCCTTGCTGTGCTTTCAGACATAATTAGAAAAGTCAATGCTTCTAGGTTAGGGTAATCCTTTTAATGAGAAATGTATCATTTCAAAAAGGCAGATCTTGCTACGTTTTTTAAGTCATGTCACTGATTGGAGGGCAGTAACCCCTTACAGGCCCCGGTGCTGTACGAAACAGTATCAGGTGCAGGTGCTGTTTGAGTAGCACCCTAACTAAAGTTCTAGTATCTCACAATCATGTTCAGTTTTATTGTAAAATATGTTTCCTGGTTGAATGTTCCCTGCAGTCTTCCATAGCTTAGCTTTCTGTGCATTCTACTTAATCACACCTTGTTGACAACCCAATTTGTTTACATTCAATAAAAGTAGTTTCGTATTTTTGAAGGGTGTTCCAGGATAAAAGGTAAAGGTGTAAACATCCTTAGAGTCAGGCCTATACTCATTGGTGTGCCCATTACCTGACAACTGTGTGTGTATTTGTGTGCTTGTGTGTGCGTAAGTGATTAGAAGGGGAACACTCACAGATTTGGCAAAGCTGAACAGATGTCATACAGCAGCACTTGTTTTAAGATTGTAAGGATTTCTTTGTACTAAACAAAAAAAGTTTAACAAAACCGGTTCTAAATCCAAGCAAATATCACCAACAATGGAAGGTCTGTTGCACGGCATTCTGAATGGAAGATTCGATAACCTAATACTTCAGACAACATCTGGGGTTCTTTTCTAGGTACGTGCTTGCTGAGTGAGTGTTTAAGCCTGTTTAGCTATGGTTGTATTTGGTTCTTCCTCAATCCATCACAAAAAAAAGTAGGGGAGATGAATGGTCATTTTAAAGCGTTCGAAAGCTTAAGCTGGTGTAAGCAAAACTGTAAAAACGTTTTAAAACCATACAGGGACAAAACTTTACCCTAAATGACCCAAATTCAACCTTTCAGGACTTAAAGTATCTATAGATACAGTCATTTAATTTAATAATAAACAGGCACATCACAAAAGCCCAATTTTAGTAAGCAATCATAGTGTATGTTGACACATTTCAGCAGAAATCTGGAACGCTTTTGTCATGTATACTGTCAGCAGCGTGTCTGTCATTCAGCTTGTGGTTACCAGTAAAGGAGCAAGCCTTTCAGTAAAAGCATCTCTTTGAGGAAACTTATGAAGATTATAAACATATGAAGTATTTTGTACTTGTTTTCATTCAGAAGTTACTTCCTTGAAAAAACCCAAGCAAGTTCCCAGCTCACCTCTTAAGTGCTAGACGCTAAGCCCTTCTGCATGCAATGACAAGCAATTGAAAGAGCACTGTGTTAAGAAGCCCAGGTTGAAGCTTAGTTACGCCAAATTGCTTCCTGCGTCATCTATATGAATGCAGCCCATTTTTTGGCTTTAATCTGAGGCTGTTTTTTCCGGCACAGACGGGTACACTTCAGCGAGGGAGCACTTCACGTTGGCCTTGCGACATATCCCTAGAAGAGGCACAATATGATGGAACTAAAAAGGCTCCCAGTGTTTCAGCAGAAGGGGACCGAATCTAAACTTTTCATCAGCCACTCAATTAACCAATGACCTTCGGTCCCCATAATCAGACCTATGTTATGAGCTGCACGTGGGGCTGCATCCAAAAATAGTTTGCAATTAGCAATTTAGGTCTGAATGATCTGACATAGTGTTTGCTTAGGGGGTAGTAGCAGTTTCTGTGTCTCGTCTCAGGGCTATTGCAAGGATATATATGTGGACATTGATAGCTCAGGGATGTTCTTGCAGCCCCCAAGGCAATGGCTATCAGATCATTGCAGCAAGGCTGATTTGACTAGTCTGGGGCTGAGAGTTCAACATATATTATAGATAGTGGCCTATTACTCCCAAGGCTTTAAATTGGCTTATATTAAAAATGACTTGTTATTTGTGATTACAGGGAAGGACATTCTTGTGCTGCATTAACAATGTTTATTGTTTTGAGGGGCTTTATCTCATCCATTTTAAGTAAGACGCACAAATGCTGTCAAATAACTTTTTTTTTTAATTCCATTGGCAAACTCAATTAATTTGCATGTAAAGTAGCTTTCTGTGGCATGAGGTTTTGCAATTGTATTGTTTTTGTATGTGAATGAGGTAATTAGAACAAAGGATATGAAGCATTTGTATGCTGTAGAAATATAAACAAAGAACAATGCTAAGAAAAAAAAAAATTGAACAAATGTCCAGTTCATTTTATATAATTCAGGTTTTGGTGCTCTATAGGAGATAATGTTGCAACAGGAAGGGATAGACAGAAAGGCACTAAAATATTTAAAACAATATAGGTTTGCATTGGAAAGGTGCATGAAATTGTGTGCATGATTAGATTATTCACTCTTAATTTTAGCCTGAAGAAGGCTATAAAGCCAAAATGTTAACTTCTAATCTTTTTTCATATTTTCTGTGTGAAGGAACCCTATTTTGTTTCTAGAAAAAATTGACAAGCAGATGTCTGTGCAGTGCAGGAAGAAATTGAGGGAGATGTAAGTCTTATTATGGTTTATAGCAACAAAAGAGTCTGCATTGAGTCACAGCACTGTTTGATGATAAAAACAGTGTTTTTTGTGACCAGTGTAGTGATGAAAACATTTCAGACCTGGGAGGTAGTCTTGTTGCACTGCCCAAAAGTCTACACAGTCTTTCATCACAGGAAAATGTCTTAACAAACAGCTGGCTTGAAAAAACTATTGTAAATACATACAGAATCCATACCATTAAAACATGAATAAGATATTCAGCAGACATTTGTATCATTGTGTCATTTAAACCATGTTCTATTAACATGGTCCACTAGGATTTACCATTATCAGACGCTGTTGGGTATATGGAACTACAGCTAAACTACATATTTTCCATGACATGGAGCATATTTTCCAGAACATGGCCATAGATCATAACCAGTCATTGTTATACCATGAGCTGCTATCATCGTCAACAATGATACCATAGTTCACCAAAGGTCTGGGTCCTAGTTTTACTGCAGTTCATGAAACCAGATGTTTTTGTTCCTTAGCAGCTGGTATTTTGGTATTCAGTTTTATACATGTAACCATGTAATTTGTGGAGCCATTTCTTGTAATTACTCTTGAGCTAGTGAAGGTTATTTTGCTTTTGGGTTATTTGTCGTCTCTATAAGTAAAGAAACAGCCAACAGGGTAATTGTGCCCCAGGGCCACATGAATAAAAAAAAACAAATGAAAGGAGTCTGCAAGGGCAAGTGTAAATCACATTGAAAATAGTTTTAAAAAAAAAATCTATTTCTCTTTACAGAAAAGCAAATGAGGCGCACTGTATTTGAATCTTTATAATGACATGTGGTTGTGTATATACTAGTATGTCAAATTTGCAAGTAGGTGAAATTCTATGAATATCAATAAATCGTCAGCTTGTTTAAGGTTGGCAGAATGTCGACATCTCTCATCACCACTACATATCTAGGGGAAATGAGCTGCCTTCGCTTGTAGCTAATAAATACCGACCCTTATCCAATAGCCAATGGTTACCAGGGACCACAAGTAAACACACTTTACAGTATCTGCTTATTTTGTTTAACAACAATAAGTTAAAATAAATAGTAGTTTGTAGGTGTCTATTTTAATAAATTAAAGTTTGAAAACAAACAGTTTTCAGTTGACTACTGTGGAGGATATAAACCAAATAATGTTATTTTTTGTGTATACACAGAAGTGTTTTTCAGTTATATTTGAACTGGATTGCATAGGTTCCTTCAAATTTATGTTGTTATCTTAAAGTGAGTTTTAAGATTCTAGAGTCCTGATAGCTTTTAGAGGGCATCTACCTGTCAGATAATAACCACTCTGTTCAGAATCTGATCTCATCCATGAGGATTATAAGTTAGAGGATGGACTTTAAAAGATAGCCAGTTATACTTTCATGCAGCTGCAAAGAACAACTAAATATCTCAGTGCCTGATGTTTAAAGGTAGACAGATCTGGGGCTCACACTTACATCTAGCCGGCTATTGATGTCAGTCATGAATGTAAAAGAATGTCTACCAGAGCCTGTCTGAGCTCCTTCAATGTGACAACGACGGGAGCTCTAGTGGAACTGGGTGAATTTAGATTCACATAAATATGTATAAAGGGCAAATATTGTTTACAGTATATAAAGAGAGAGTGGAGAAAAACTACCAAATATACGGTGCCCAGACATTTTGGGAAACCAGTGTACACTGTCATTGCTGACCATGATTGTTATAATGAAAATGTATATGAGCTGAATGCAGTGTGTCTGTTGTTCTATATAAAAAGCATGGTATGTCAGAGGTTAACTATGTTTAATAATGGGCAAATGAGGCTAGACCACATTATTAGTACTTGGTTTACCCATCTGAATGCCTCAGCTATTTCAGTTGTTGGTATTCTTGGCACTTAAATATCACACAGAGAAACAGGCAACCAAAAAGTTGTAAAAATTGTATTTTTCTCATTCTTCTTCTTGTTTTTCTCCTTGTACTAAGGACCAGCCCTTTAAATATGTGATATAAAATTATAAACAATTGCTTCTTCCTGGCTTTTTATCACAATACATACAGTAAATATGCAGAGGTGGTGGTTGTTTTTAATTTTGTCACATATTGTGCCCTCTCACAGCTAAGGGCCTCCGTCTCATTAGAATTTAAAAGGACTCAAAGGAAGTGAGACCCCTTTTTATGGCGCTACAAGGCTGCCTGTTTTTTTCCTATTGTTCCTGACTGACAACGTAGCTAAATAACCATTGTCAGAGCGCTTGATAAGCAGAGCGTTTACAACAAAAAAAACTTCCCAGTCACTAAGTGGATTAGTACTCCATGTTTTTTCAATAGGCAGTGGGGTTTTTGTGTAAAGCCTTATCTTATGTTTAAAAAACAAAAAAGCAAGCAGACAAATGTCTAGACAAGTCTATTAGCACATACAAGCAATTACCCATGCTTCTGCTACTGCTAAGGTTAATTTGAAGTTTGTAAAGGACTTTTTAATAAAATTTGATTATTTTCCTTCAAGGAGAGGTAGCTATTTGTACCCTCTCCCCTGATATTTAAATGTTAAAGTCAATAAATCTTTGGGAAGTAGTCAAGGACTGAGTATTTGTTTCTAATCAGCTAGCGAAGTTTGTCTACTCTGAAAGGTACTATAAAACCCATGCTGGTTCTTGCATCTTGTTGTTTGTTGGTGCAAGCTTTTCCAGCTTAAGGACAAAGTGCTTTGTAATATATACAGAAAGCTCATATATCTAGTGTCTCCCATCTCCTGTTCAGATGACGTTTATATGGAAAGGGCAGATATATCAAGGACGTCATTCCAAAGTTAAATTTGTGTAATGAGCTGTAATAAAACATTAGTTACAAAACTAGTAATGAGCTACCAATACCATTTAGATACCATTATAATACCAGTATATTATCAGAAAAAAAGAAACCGTTATTAGCAGACTACAGCGTTAATAATGGTAATGCATTTGGAATAAAATACTGCACTTTGGTACTGTGATCCCATGGTACTACAATGGATTGCCAGTATCATTATGCTATTATTGTTGCCTCAAAATATGAAAATGCTACCACTTTGGTACCATTCTTCCAAATGCATGTAGCTTCCCCTGCACCATTGCTCCAAAGTAAAGAACTCTCCATTATAGTTCCACTGCCTTGCCATTGGAGATGATTTGGGAATGATTGGCAAGGTGTGGGTCTGATGTTACTGTATGGGTGCTTCCCAATCCCTGTGAAGCATTTCAGTCCAACCCTGAAAGCCCACCCCTCACTGCTATTCAGTTAGGGGCCTCTCCCTAGCAGAGAGTATCAGCCTAACTCTACTATAAGAGCTCCACTAACAGATAGATTGAACCCCTCAAATGTGTAAGACTTCAGCTGGATTCTAACCCAGAATTTCAGAGGTTACAGATGAGTGCATTATCCACTGTGCTAATTTTACTCTTATTAGGACTAAAGTCATTGCAGTTTGTATTTTGCTCTTAATCGTACTGTAATTCTCGGTATGTATTTTTTGTATACAACTGTAAGATGCCCTGAGTAAGGGCGTCTGCTAAGAAATTAATAATAATAATAATAATAATAATAATAATAAATAATAATAATAATAATAATAATAGTCACCCAAATATTACAATGTACATTAACTACATCAGTTCAGTCAAGCATCATTCACAAGCATTCACAAATGACTCAGTTGTTGTAAAGATGATGCAGTGTATTTGGTCTCTTGCAGGTTATTGAATAAAACATTTTGTTCTTGGATCTTTATGGGACAGGGATCTGTACTGGGTTTCTCTGCTGAATGTGTCTCACAGCAGCATTTCAATCATGCGCTGATTGCCACTCTTGCTGTTCCTTTTCTTTTTTTATGTAAACAGATTGGAGTTGCCTAGAAAAGTAATTAATGTTCATAAATACATTAACATTGAAAGGACACTGGATGGGTCGTAATTGAGAGGTTTAGTATTCCATATCTATAGGTTGTTCACAGTTCCTATTAAGATGACAATAAGGGTTAAACATACTGTAAACACACACACACACACACACACACACACACACACACACACACACACACAAAAGGAAGTTTCTTTATCGACAGAGACGTATTCATACATTGTAGTGTTGTTGACAAGAAACCCCTAAATGTTGACTTACTGAACAAAAAATATATTGAATTTTTTAGATAAAAGTGGATTGTAGTAACTCTATTCCCGCTCCTGCTACACCCATATTGCAATATTACATATGATGTCAGAGTGATGTCTGGTGAACATAACACAACTGATCTTGCTTGCACGTTTCACATGGACACTGCTCTGAGGATCATAGGTAGATACACTCTAGAAAAATGGTGTACTTCTATAAAACTATTTGTTATTGTAGTCGATAAATGTATTGTGCCTGGAAGTTGATAGAGTTTTACAATAAGTAAAGACAGAGATTTGTATATAAAACCTTCACAAGTCTTTGCCCATTGCACTGGTCTGTGTACATTGGATTCTCACAAGACGAAAGAACCAGCACTTCAGGGTAGCCTGGTACAATCACCTGAACTCAGCAGTCATGCTTTTACCAGATTTTCATTTCCAAGTGAAGGAGAAAAACTTTAAAAACCAACCTCCTTCAGTCCCTTTGGTGCATGGTAAATTCACTTTCTCTGTACATGGTACTGTAGATGTAACAGAGTGACAAGAGATATTGACAAGTTAATGGAGAGATAAATGGATACAATTTGCTGTAAATGTATCATCTATCCATTAACTTATCCATTTTGGAGAGAGTCAGACAGAGCAGAAATGCACATTCTTGAAAAATGTGCAAGGAATAGTTCCGGTCTAATGTGACAGGCTGTTGATTTTAAATTATTATTATTATTATTATTATTATTTATTATTATTATTATTATTATTATTATTTATTATTATTAATAGTAGTAGTAGTGGTGGTATTGACCCATAGTTACCTGTGTTTACAGTTTTGTATAGTCTTAGTGTTCTAAATCAAACTATTAATTAAACATAAAATGTGTCACTATAATGCAAGTCAAAAAACCTACCTTTTACTTGTTTTACCTTTGAAGAAGCCTTTGTCATGTTTATATTACAAGTTCTGTCTTTTGAATTTAATGCTGGTATTTTAACTCCAATTTTAAAGTAAAATTAACATTAAGTAATTTTATGATTAAGCCCCACATTGCTTAAAGTGTTCTTCTATTTAGCAAGCTATATATAATATACTATCATTATCCGTGCAAGTAATGACAAAACAAATAAATAAATTACTGAATGAATCTAGTGGCTAATGTTTTTGGCTAAGTTTAAACAAATAGAGAATGGCAAAACGGTTTCATAGTTTGATATTCATTAAACTTTTCCAGTCTATTGTCCAGTCTATAGATGGTTCATGAATATCAGAATTCATGTCATTAATTAATATTGATTTTAGCAAAAATATTGATTTGGGCCCTACATTTCCCAAATTTGTAACAGCTGTTTATAGAACCTTATGGGGCTGTGCTGTTGAGTGCTTATAATGTGCTTCCACCCCAGGCCAAACATCACTGATGTGGGCCAGCATTGAGCAGCAGGGGGCCAATAAACAACAGATGTTTCAGTTAGAAAAAAAAAAAATACAAAGACTTTTAAAATCCAACTAAAATGCTGAGATGCCCTGAAGAAAGATAAAGTTTTCAAAGCTACAAGTGCCGGTGTTCAACATCTGCACCTTCACTTTTCACGGAACCGCTGTCTTGAAGACAATAGATTTACTGTTTATATTTCATATGTAGTGCTACTTATAAATACACCCTTATAGAGAATTATTACACCAGTGTATTACCATGATTAAACCTTGATCATTATTACCTCCTGCTCTTGTAGCTACCCTTGTGCTGCCACTGACTCTTAATGCAGAACCATTTTAGTACTCAAACCTTGCCACGGCAGATCATTCAGTAAGCACAAATATTGATTTTAGTGCTATATATAGGTTTTACCTGGAAGTATGTGCAGCATATACTTAAATATAATGCATTCCAATCAAATACATACATGATAATCCTGCATGCATAATTTCAGTAGAAGTACATACTCAAATTAACAAATGACTTTGAATTGTCAGGCTAACAGGCTTTACACACACATTACAGGAGCCTACTTTGCATTTGCTAAATAAAATGTTTTCGTTCTGGTTATACCATTATTGGGATAATAAGCTACAGTAAGAGATCATTCCGCTTAGATTAAGCTTTCGTCTGTTTTTCTACAGACACTGCTGTGAAAAGCTCCATGAATATTGAGCACAGAAGGATTAAAACTCAGCCTACAGTTAAGTCAAGAAGCTGCCAATTTTCACACCAGGTAGTCTACTGGGAGAAAAAAAGGAGCCTGCCGTTATCCTATAGCCCAATTAGAGTTTCACGGCTTTTTAATTGCTGTCAGTGAGGAGCGGCCTTTTGTCAACCACCAAGCTTAAAGGTGAAGCAAAGAGCTCATCAAGCCTCCTATTATAGTATGTGGTTTAGACTAACGGTGTCCATTTCTGGGTAAACTTTTCATTTTGAAAGCTATGAAAGCTAGTACAGTGCTGCTATCCAATGTCTTGGAGAGGAAGTGACAGTATAGATTCCTCAATACGTTGGTATCACCTGAGATATGTAACAGACTCTTTTGTGTAACTAGGCTGTGCCTAACATGAGTGTTTAATGTCCATCTGTAAAAGTAGCCTCCCCTGTTGGCAAGTTGTAAGACTGACATACTTTTATAGAGTAGCTGATAAGCACTTGGTTGACAGGTGCTTCTCTAAGTGACTCAGAGGAAGTAATGATAATGAATGGATACCTCTAGAACAATTTAAACTCCTTGCAGACTTATCACTTTGACTTATCCTGGCTGGCATGCACCTCACTGACAGAGCTATTTGTGGTCTGTCCTCTGTATATATCACTTATTGGGGAGGACCTAGGACTGAGAGCCATTAAAACCTGTTCAGAAACCTTTAATCATCAATAAACCAAACAAACAAGTCCACAGTCCCAAACTCCATCTGAAAGTACATGGACTGATTTACCTTTCCTCAGGACATGTGGTCACCCATTGCCAGAGAATACATTTTAGGCTTACATCAAGGCTTAGTCCATGCTATTGCCTGGCTTAATCTTTAAAACCCCACTGGATTTAAACCAACTTGAAACAGGCACTATTTGATTATGAGTCAATGTAAACACATTCCAATAATCACTAGGGATTGTTTCATGTTCCCAATTGTTTTTTGAATTCCTGTTTTCTTACTTTAGTTTAATTTCAAGTTAATATCTTAATCTTAAAAAAGGTACACAAGATAGCATTATCAAGTTGATATAGCAAATCTAGAACTAGGTACAGCGAGACTTGGCCACTGAAGACAAGTGATTATTGGTGGAGAAAATACACTCTGGGGCTGGTAAGGGCACAGGACATTTAATATAGGTTTATTTGTATACTGTATGCATGTACTGTATAAAGTTTTACGTTGAGTAGTATGGCAGTTTTGAATGTAATATCTCATTGAACGATGTGCCATTTCAGTGTGCCAGAATAAAATACACAGATACAGGAATGTGTGATCAAGGACTGTGTTGTTTGAAAAATAATGTTTAATTAAGATTCAGCACTGAGTCTGCTGTTGAGGTGATGGATAAACATGAACAAATAAACTCACCTGCCTCTGACTTAAAAAGTGCAAATTGAAAATGCATTCTGTCAGTCCACCGAGGGAATCTTTTAAATTCAATATAGGCTTCGATGTTTTCCCACTGCGAGGAGATTAGCACATTCTTGCAGATGCTAGCAAAACAGAGGCAGAAGGAGTTACAATGCTCAAAGTCAGTGCATATCTCCTGTGAACTGTATAGTCTGTGCTTTCCCCCTCTTCTTTCACTTCTAAACCCCCAGAGGTTTTTAGGAAACTTCCTCAACAAGGCTTCCAGCAAAATTAAATGAGCCTTTTTGTAAAACAACAAAGTGCCAAAAGTGAAGACTTAAAAGCATATAACGAATCTTTAAAGGAAACCAGTTTCAAGCAGGCAGTTGCATTTCTAAGCAAATATATTTCCCAAGTGCAAGTAAACCGTAACATAATTACAGCTAAACTTTAGAGCCCATTTGGGACACTTTACAGAGGTGTAACTTTTATTTGATCAATCCTGAACTTCAAAGCAGTAGGAAGGAAGTACAGTGCTGGGTGAGGAGAATGGGGAGGAGCTGTCTGCAATTGGGCTTGGGTTTTCTAAGTATAATGAAGGGTATTGCGCGCATACTGTTGCAGGGCTTTTCATAGGAAATTGAAATTGAATTAAAATGCAATTTAAGGGATTCTGTCAAACTGGGTGGCTCAGTATACTGTTAAAAGAGCTTGGTTTCCTTTTCACTTCCAGCCCTGCTTCATGAAACATGGAGGTCTGAGACAATTTCACAGTATATAGGTATCACAAAATCATCATCCTACAAACAAGTGAAAAGACAGTGGTTGGACATGGACACTGAGCGGCTCCAATGCTGGCTGCATCACATAGAGTGTGTTTGCCATACCTCCTCAGTAGATATAACTTAATTCTCCTGAGCTCTCTTAGCCTAGTACTTTTAGTCTGCTAAATTCCTCTATAAAATCTGGACAGTTTCCAGTGTTCATGAATGCATTCAATTAAATTTTAATTAGTTAAGAGAGTCACAGTTCACATGATACACATAGTAGGAGACATGTCCCTTGCTGCAAGTTGTAATTTTCTTGAAAGTACATTATTAATTTTTATAAATTAAATTCTGCAAAGAAAATGTTTTGTGAATATTTATGAAATCCTCTTATTCTCTATAGCCTTTTTCTCTGCACATAAGTAATTTATATAATAATCAAAAAGTAACCTCTAAGATATACAGTATATAGACAGATGTTTTGGCTGAGGCTGTACTGGTTTGTAAAGGTTCATGTGGGAGTAGGAACAAAAAAAAAAATTGTAATTTGCAAAAATCTTATCAAGAGCTCAATGCATTGCTACTGGGCTGGGTATTTGGTTCCTCTCCATTAGAATTCCAATATTAAGACAATGCAACTGTATAGCAAGAGCTCTACATACACCCAAAATATAAAACAAAGAGTTCTGCCAGTACAAAAAAAAATAAAAAAAATAACCTTGTAGACAGACTTCATAGATTATATTTTTAATCTCCCTGTCCCAATTTCCAGTCCCCAGCACTAAATGCCAGGTTACATTACGTCACAATACACTGAGCAGCCCTGTGTGAGGAATCATAATAAGCTCTCATTGCTTATCCTTTAAAGCACTTATTATCGATTCAAATCCATAATTTCTGTTTGCTTTGCAGGGGAGAAATGTCCACAGAGTTTACTCTTAAACGCTGCTCCCCTTTTACTGCCTTAGGTTTAGAGATTATACCCAAAGCCATTCGATAATTTCCATCATGCATCTGGGGACCACCAAGATTATTTACAAGTCATCTTCAAACCACACCACACAAACTAACCATAAACACTTAAAGAATGCCCCAGCACAGTGTTACCTATTGTCTGCCCAACATGGATAGAAAATACGTTAAAATTCAAATACACAGAGAGATATTTGCATAGGCTTTTGCCGGGGAACAATTGTTCTTGGTGTTGAGAGGTACATAGACTTGGGAGAGAAATAAATATTCCGGGGGTAAACACGTCAGTATGCCTGTATACCATTAGCCAATTTTGTATTTTTTTTTTAAAAATTTATTACACAACACATCCGCCTGGACCTGCAGAGAGTACATTTAGCAATGTGAGCATGAACCTGCCAAGATCAACAGCCTCTTCTGTGAGCCGGTGACAGCATGACTGATCCAAAATAAAGAAAGTGTGCTTGGCGGTGCTGGTGTTAATGCACACAGACTTGAGGGATGTCAGAGAGAGAAGACTAAACAGTCTAAAAGAATCATTTGTGCATGTGTGAGTGAGACTGCAAAAAGTAGATTAACTGGTACAATATGATGACAAATAGCTTGATAGATAGATAGATAGATAGATAGATAGATAGATAGATAGACAGACATGCAGGTAGGTGAGATGTAGACAAACACAAGCTTTGTATACATTACTGCCATACAGCTATGGCCAAAGGTTTTGCATTACCTAGAATTTTTGGATTGATGCATATTAATAAAAATTATTAAAAAAAAACCATATATGAATATCATGTAATCAAAGAAACTACAAAATGATACGGTAAAAGTCTACCGGAAGCCATAATAGTAATACAGTATTTCTTGTTCGATTTCGAAATGTCACATTTTTAAAATTTGTGTCAGTTTCTCATAAAGTATATGGAAAACTACAAAGCGGTATGTAATTCAATATGTCAACTTAACATTCAGCAGGTTTCATTTGACTTTATGAAGAAAGATTTGTTAATTCTATAGGGTGATGCAAAACTTTTGTCTAGCTTCTGCATTTCATTTTTCACTCCTCAAAACCATTTGGAAATGACACTAGATTAGACAGTAGATTTATAGGCCGATCCATGCTGTTATTGTGAAATGTATACTGGTAGCAGCTGTAGATAGAAACCAAATTTCCATATCTTAATTTTTATTGTTGTGTTTTGTTGTGTTGTTTTGTTTTATTTTGGCCCTCATGTCATGCTTTTGTGTTTGTTTTGTTAACTAAACTTCCGGTAACATCTTGGACCATGACGCTATCCTGTCACACTATTACTTTATGACTATCTCAATGTGAAAATGGGTAGCAATGATGTTGGGGTATGGTAGTCTGGCTCAAGGAGTGTTCTACCCAACACTAAAGTGTGGGTCAGTGATAAGAGAAAAGAAACAGAGATCCTAGGTTTAAATCCCACCTCGGCTGATTGAAATTCAGTAACTGTACTTCAATCACTTCAAATTAAGTTATTGTTACTAGTTATATTTGCCTTAAAATTCAGCTTTCTCTCAAGAGAAGCAAGTGGTTTTTCAAACAAACGGCCACACCATTGTGGCAGATGAATAAGATGTGAACAACAACTCAGTCTTGGTAATAAGAGAAATTCCCAGGGCTGCACAATGAAACTGTTACAACTCCCCAGATATATATCCTGCAAGATAAACAGAAAACAGTGTTTACTCTGCTCAGCTTCTGGAAAAATATACTGTGTGAGAGTCCTTTCAGAACAAGAATGGCCTATACCATTTCAGACAATGCTGCATACTAAACATGCAGCTTTTAGTCATCTCTTATCAGGGGTCAGTTCTAACTCTGCTTGACTTTGATTTTCAAAGGTTTCAATGCTAATGCAAGGATATTGTGATGGATTTAACAGAGCTTTGTGTGAAACCTCAGAAAAAAAAAATCAGTCCATAGGTTTGCATCCTTTTCAAAGAAGGTCCAAGTAATTATTATTCCCTATCTTCCAACACCTAGCATGATGTGTCTGTGTATATGTCTGGGCGTGTGTATAGAAGGTCACTTAAGAGTTAAAGCCAAAGCCCTGTCTGCTTGGCAGATGTTAAAGATCCCATAGTGATTGGTAATAAAGTGGTGGCTGTATTGACCCCAATACCAGAGCTTTGCTTTACCTCCCCAGCTTGGCTTGAGGACGAGCTTCGGAAATGAGCATGTATGTGAAATAATTATTTAATTAATTAATTAAATGCGGCAAGCCTCCAGTTCCAATGTCTTTTGTTCTTTCTGATCAGTGTTTTTAATTTAACATTCAAAATGCAATAGGCTGACTGGAGCACGTCAATTCGCCCCTATCAATTTGTCCCGTGACAATTCATCCCTGATAATTGGTCCCCATGACAATTTGTCCTGGCGAAAATTAGTCCCAGCGATAATTGATCCTGGCAAAAGTTTGTCCCACCAACAATTGGTCCCTGCAACAATTGGTCCAGCCAATAATTGGTCCCACCGACAAGTGGTCCCCACGATAATTGGTCCCGGTGATAATTGCCCCAGTGACAATTGGTCCCCAAAAGATATTCTCCATATGAACATTTGTAAAGTGTTTAAAGCTGTTGGAATACCGTTGCAAACTATAAGAATTCATTGTGAACCGCTTGCGTGAATGGGGCATGCTTGGAAACGCGAGTTGTGTATAGTTTATGTCTCTTTCTCCTCTCGCTGTTGCTTCAGCTGTCAGATCTCTGTCCCTTCCTGCTGTGCGTGATCTGCCGCTATGTGTAGCACGCTGGTCTGAGTTCACGTGGTCTGGTTGGTAATATGCAAATTGAGACTGCAAATATGAGCCAATAAGTGTATCCGCTACAACACTTTTATGATTGATCTATTTGTGTCTGTTGTTGTTATTGTTGTTTTTAATTGCTTACCTCAATAAATTTCCTCGCAAAACTTTCAACATTTTATCTTTAATAACCTGGCCGCTAACAGGAATGAAAACAAATGTTTCAAGTTTTCTTACTGAAGCGCAGTGGTGTAGAGGTTAAGACGACTTCGCTGCAAAGTAGGAGTTGTAGTTTTTTTAACACGTTAATTATTAAAAGTTACATTACTAGAATATACAAGATAGGTTATCATGTCTGTTACAAAGTAATAAGTATAATTTTGGTTTTACATTTAGTGACATAACCTCTATTTTGTGATGCTACAGACATACATTCCATCCATTACACGGTGGAAAACTAACCCTCACTTAATATTAAAATAAGGCTTTCGCAGTTCTTTAGAAGTTATTTAGAATCCTGTTATAATAACAAAAAGGTGTTACGAAAAGTGAACTGGTGTCAAATATAAGACAAAGGTAGTTAGAGGACATCAGTTTGCAATGATACTCTAACAGGTTTAAACCCTTGCACGTCGTTACAAATGTTCATATGGAGAATATCTTTTGGAGACCAGTTGTCATCGGGACCAATTATCGCAGGGAACAATTGTCTCTCGGAGCAATTATTGTGGGGAACAATTGTCGGCGGGACCTATTATTGTGGGGACCAATTGTTAGCGGGATTATTTTTTGCCGGGACCAATTATCGCCGGGACTGATTTTTGGTGGAACCAATTGTCGTGGGGACCAATTGTCGGGATGAATTGTCCCGGGACGAATTGACAGGGGTGAATTGTCATGGACCCAGTTGATACAGATGCCAAGGCTGTTTTGATGGTTTAAATAAAGTTTAATATTTATTTAACTGTTCTAGACATTGAAGAACAGTTTCATGAATATAAAAACTGAAAGTTATATAAAAACAAATAATTCTTTAGAAAACTAAAACTTTCCGATTTCCTCACTGTAGTATCATTGAGTTTATTATCCCTTTAAGTGTAGTTTTAATGCACTTAAGAGGTGCTCAATGGTAATTTAAGAAACCCCAATAGAGGTTTGCAGTTAAACTGATTCAAAGGAGTTAAGTTGCAGTCTACGTACACAGCTTAGATGCCTGCCATAATTTACTGCACTATTACTGGGAGAAAGTGTTTTTCATGTGGGACTGAAAACAAAACAAACAGTTTAAGCTACAGTAAAATTAAATGATGCTCCAGTGGGAGGGGAAACAGCTTAATTGGTTTAAACAAAGGAGTGTCTAACTGTGTTGTCTTTCAGGTAAACGTCCCCCATATGATTGGTTTATCCCAGGCTGAGGTAGCCCCACCTGGGTTGACTACCCACAACAACCTCGCAGTCTACATACAACTTCCATAATCAAGTTAGCTGCTTGTGGGCTATAAACTCCGCTCACTAGCATGTGCTAATAGGCAGTGTAACAAACTACAGGTTTAACTGAAGTATAAAAATAAGCAAACAGGCCTGGCCTTGGTGGAAAGAGAAATAACACTTTCAGCAAGGCTCTATAATTGTATTTATTGATTTAACAATTAGAATTAGTGAGGGAATAAATCACAACTGTCACAATGTTTACAGTGTTGCTGTAGTGACCAGCAGAGCTATACTTTTTTTTTTCTTGTTTGGATACAAGCTAATACTTGTTTGTCAGAGCACATGAGTCTGTTGCTACACTAGTTTTATTTTTTAATTTTTAACTTTAATCCCATTCGTGGGACGTTATAACACAACAAGGGATGTGGTTTGTTTAGCTTTCAGACATTTATGTTTTCTTTTGTATTCCAAATGAAATTATTTCAGTTTCAATTAATCTTAGTTACAGCTTACACAAAGATGTTTTCATTGGATAGAGAGAACTGGAACGTTTTTGTCCTCTGCACTCACTTGGTACTGGCTTTTTCGCATGTCTTGAAATGAAATATATGTGTTTACATAATGTATGGAAGCATGCCACATCTGGAATCATTTAGATAAACTTGAAGTATTTGACCTGGACAACTGTTTTCTTTTCACTCCTAGTGCAAACTTTTTTCTTTTCTTTGGCTGTTATTTTAGGTTTCATAAATACGTGAAAAAGGATCACTATGATTTACAGCGGCTCCTATGGCAGACTATAAAGTGTAAAATACAAGGAAATGCCATAATTGCGGAGTGCATGTCTTCCTAGTATTTTAATATTTTCCACATCAAGTATTTTGAAGTGTTAGTCTTTTGAATGTTGAATATAGACTTCCTAGGCGGACACAGCATAAACAATAGTGCCATGGTACATGAAATAGCAGGCTGCACAGTCATACTAAATCATGCATTTTAAATGTTGTTGGCTGTCTCAGCTTGAATAAGCTTCAGCAGAGCAGAGTTCATTATTTTAAAAAAAAGTATTTTCACAAATAATTTTTTATTGCAAAAATAATTATTTTAATTGGTCTCTATAATTCTCCCTTTTGGTATACTTTTAGGTACTGTAAATGACAATCAATCTTGTTAAATACAGCTTTGAATAATTTAACACTGCATAGAGCTGGAATTCTGTTTTATTTTTATTGAGTGTGGGGGTGGGGTTCAGCACTCAATCAGTCAGGACGGCGCAAACAGAACCCCAGATGTAGAAGTTATGTGTTGGTCTATGCTAGAAACAAAATGTATTAGCAAAGAGGAGTGGATAGTTGGAGAATTGAGAGTCCTGTCCAATAAACTTTTAATGGCAACTCCAACTTATCAGCAATATAGTTTTGTAACCTTTTAACCCTGAATGTGCTTCAGGTAATTTATTAAACTCTTTTGTATACTGAAATTGAAAGTTGAACAATGAGTGTGGTTTTCCCATAGGTAGCATTATTATAACCAAATGGGCATGGTTTCACACACTGGTGTACTGTTTGTTTAGTTTATTTAAAACTACAGAATACATTTCAATTGCCACTTCTATCTAGCTTTGACTCAGTATTCACATTATGTTATTGACTCTGGAACAGATAACAACAGCAAGCAAAAATTGAACATATAGTATTACTGTAAATGTTGATCCATAATAATTCACTCAAACAAAGGTGTGTGTTGCTTGGTTAAACTTCCAGCTGTAACAGAGGAACAGTTTGTAGATAATTAAGTTAAACATCCATTAAATGTGATTCATCAATATTACAAGAAGTCCAACTAATCAGGCTTTGCGATTAACAGTAAGTAGATCTAGGAGGTCTATGAAATAAAAGTAGACAAACACCACTTTTTAGTATGATGCATACAAAATACATACTGGCAGACCCTATTTCAGAGATAAAATCTTGATACAGAATGATAATAACCTCTGTTTATATGGGAACGACTCCGTTTTTAGCACAGTAATACAATCCCGAGTTGCAGTTTGCCAGTTTTGTTGATGCCTTTAGCCAATTGACAATGCCAGTGGGAGAGGCCTGAAGGTAATTAATGAGTTTGATGACTGGAAGGTTGGTTCACATCATTTGTTCACGCTGTGGGGCTAGAGTCACACCGCCAAGGATAAGGTTACTAATAGATGTCCGATGTGTCTGACGCTGCGCCTAGGTTTCATTTTATCCGCAGTACTGCTTTAAGCTGTTCACTTCGCAGAAGACTAGTACACCGTAATGGAATAAGTGCGCGCTCTGCGTAAACGTTTTAAGCACAGGTAAGTTTGAATTGTACTGTACTGTATTCTACATAACTTTTAGGTAAACGAACCAACAGATATTTTGCACTGTTTAGATGGGAGACTAATTTTAACGTGCTTCAGTGGAGTATTATGCTGAGTTGCGCTGGTGGACTGCCAGATAAAGCAGTGTTACTGTTAAGAAAGTGACGTTTTACGCTGTGTAGAACTTTGTTGAGACGCTTTGCTAAATTACACCAGCAAGTGCAACGTGTTTGCATTAATTTTGAACGAAAGCCGAACTAATTCAAGGTTATGTTGAAAACTAACCGTATTAAAGGTAAATCAATCGAGCTCTTGTTTCGTCCTCGCATTTCTTATAAATCGTTTAAACCAGGAAGCAATGTGTGTTTTTTTTAGTACCAAATAACGAGATTATTGTTTGTAAGAGATTACCGGGTTTTAAAATGACGAGCCAGTAAACAAATCATAAAAGCGCTTTTTAATGTCAATAAAGCTCAGACCCTGCAACTGGAAGTCAGTCGACCAGGACAGGAGTCAACATTTGGAACGCAGAGAAGTGATGCAGAAAAAAAAGATAACGCAGGGATGAACTAGGCATGAACGACTTGCATATGTTTGAAATAAAATATATCTCACCATTTCTCGTTTTAAAAAAAAAAAAAAAAAAAAAGTTTTTTTTTTTTTTTTTTTTTTTTTTTTTTTTTTTTAACTTTTCTTGATGGCCGTTACTTCCTTGGTGTTAACAACAGTGGTACTGTTTCAGGAAAGTTACAGCTTTGAAAACGTATGTGAATATTATTAGCTTCATAGTAACAACATGAATTTGAGAATTTTGCATTGAAAATATAGGAGGGTGCATATTTTATAAAGTAATTGAACATCATCCAGTAGGCCTACCACTGATATCAAGTAGCACCTTAAAAGGTTCTTTTAAGAGTTACTAATCCTGAGCAAATCCTGGTAATTGTCTTTTATATAGCCCAGATTGTGGCGCATATATATAAACAAACCCCTACCTGGGTTATATAGAAAGATGGTATGTGCAGTCACATGTAAAATGCAGGTAATCTGCCTGTGTTTCATGAACAGTAGGCATTGAAAAGTCTATAACACAGCACCTTAACAACAAAGAAGAGGTATCATCCAAGGTTTAAGAATTCTTATTGAAAGAGGCCTGATCAGATATCCTAATGATACTGCAGTAATAGCCTACAGTTAAAAATTGTAAACATTGACTCCAGGGATAGAGTTAGGATTTTACGGAGGTAGTTTGGATACCCAAATGGTTTTGTGTGGTAGTCCAGTTTTCATTTTCATAATCAAGTATATCCGAACATGGTTATTGATTGCCTTGTCATGTGACATTTGAAATACATACTTTATTCCATATAATGAATTTGAAGTACAATTGAAGGCGAAGGGCAATGGAGACCCTCGTCACTATTAAAATTAATAATAATAATAATAATAATAATAATAATAATAATAATAATTGTTTATTTTTTTGTCTAAAAATGTGTTAAATGTTATAGTCCACATCTTTAAATAGTGCTCATGTTGGTGGAAATGGGGCAATCCTGAAAGTTTTTATGAGGTGGAGGACACAATTTAAACTGACATGCAATGTTTGATTGGCATTAACAGTGGTCTTCATTCTTCATGGCTGCCAAGAATATACTGAAACACTATAACAGACTTGAATTGTCAAAGGGTGCCCAGGTGTTGGAGCACAATATTGGTAGTCTGGCCATATTACCAGAAATTTAACCACACATGCTGGTCCTGATTAGGCAAACCCTGCTTCGCTTATTTAACAAATTGCCTCAATTACAGAAGCAATAACAAAGGACATGCCAGCTACAGCAGCAGTCCCAGTGACATAGAAATAAAAGTGGTGTTTCTAATTGAAAACAGTAATTCTATATGAAGGCTTTTATTATAATCAGGTGGAACTTATGTTACCGTAGTATTGGTTTTGAAAGAGTTTTAAGAAAAAAGTTAAACTAAAATTATAAGTCAGTTTGTGTTGTCCTCGTTAGATTGTGGTTCTGGTTTTAATAGACCAGCTAGGCAACAAAAAAGAAACTAATTAATTTGTGTTCCAAATCTTACAGATCACACAGCTCAGCAGCCAAGCCATTGAATATTTAGGATATGCCTCAGGGATGCCATGTCAACAGAAGCAATAAAACTATAAAAAAGCAGATCCTACCATACAGCTGTCTTTTGATAATGGCTGATCTCTGATAGATATAACTACAGTGTGTGGTTGTCATATCAAGTGTGTCCATCAGTGGACCATTCCAATGGGCCATAAACAGATGTGCAGTATGTCTGGAAACTTTCATGGGGCCAAATTTAGTGTGCAGTTCTGTAGTTGATCTCTCCTGATCTTAAACAGATATCCTATCTAAAGTACTGGCATAAATAACGACCCCTGCGATGTTCTGATGTTTATTGGTCTAGATGATCTCCGCTATGTCCAACCTCAAATGTTTTTGGTTGAAATGTGAAATACAGGGTCGATGTCATTTTTAGACCTTGGTAATCACTGAGGTGAGTCTGTTGTTATTCATTTCAAAATTAGTGGTCTTTTTTATTCGTTGCGTTAGGGGTGGGGGGGGTGGGGGGGAATGCAACAGTTAAAGTTTACTTGTGAGTTCTAAAAGTCATTGAAACATTTGAAGAGGTTTACAAACCAGACACCAGTTTAATTCAAGCTAAGTTTTACCCCTTTTTTTTTTTTTTAAAGCAGTTTTGGTACTAAATCTGTAATGAAGTCCCAATAATACTGCCATTTTTTTAAATATGCAATTAAGGCTAAAAGATGATGAGGCTAAAACCAGTTAGCACCAGGAGGAACGGTGTGTTTTAATTGTGACGGGAGTATTATAATACTAGGCTTTTCACACTGGGAGTCTGAGGTTTACTACACGGCAGGCTCTTCCTTTCAGGTTACTTTTCCCTTGTCTTTCTGAGGGTCTGTAATTATGGCTGGAGTTGTTCGAGTCTACAGAGGCCCAGGCGCCCTGCGGTTATCAGTCCACACATCCTCCCCCCTTCTTTAAATATTGCTGTTGAGTTTGCATCAGGGTATTTGCATGATTTGGTGAGGGAGTCATGGTGTTGGATTTGGGGTGGGATGGGGCCTACTTCACTGACGAGTGTTTCTGACGCAGGATGGTGAACATATTTTAATGGGCTGAGGTGAGAAATTCTGTCCTTTTTTATTTCCGTTAAAGATAGTTAGCAGCTATGTACATTTCTTTTTATCGCTTGCCAGGTGCTGTTAGTTGAAAAGTTTTCCCTAGAGATGTGAACGTTTGAGTTAAAATGTATTTTAAGTGACTTTAGTTTCAGCTTACCTCTGGCTAGTGACTTATTAAACTAACAAGCCAGGCCATATTCTTACCAACTGCATTGAATTAGAATTCACCATGCGCTTGAACTAAAATGAACTTGCAGAACAGTAGTGCATCTGTGCCTGTTTAAAAGTAAATTTTACACCACAACTAGTGGTTAACATAAGTGGGCTATAGAACCTATTTTGATTTTTCTCTTCAGTTTAATAAAATATGTGATGACTGGCAGTATGCTACAGAAGAGTCCCAGTGGCTCTGGGTTGTGGTGTTAGCCCCTGTTTATACACTATCTTTATGAACATGCTTGAGTCAGTTACAAAGGGCTGCGTGCACATCCTGGGTTGGGTCAGTTTTACATCACAATCTCAGGATGACACCTCCAGCTACACCTCAATTATTGCTTGTGTATTGACAGGTGGAGAAAGTGAAGGCACCATGGAAACCTGTGCTACTTAAATCAATCTGCACAACAAAATACATTTCTGTATTTATTTCTTTTACACTTCTATACTTGTTAATAAATTATCTGTAGAAAATTTTTTTTTATTTTTGACTTGCAAACCCAGCATTTAGCATTATATTTGAATCCAAAACTGAGAAGTTAATGCCCGTTTATGGACAGAATTCTTCGTTTTGCTTTTGTTCATAAATATTTATATAACTTCTTATTTCTCCATACCATGAACATCTTCAAAATCAATGGATTGTATTTGTGAACTGTTCTTCCCATGTTAAATGCCTCAGTGGTCAGTTTATGCTTTTGGCATTTTTTTCCTGCCTACCTGTGCTTTATCATTATTTCACTGAGTTTTAACTTTGCTTTAACTTAGTACATAGCAGTAAAGTTTTACAAGTTTAGCTCTGAATCATAAGCGATGATACCTAGCCATGATCAGAAGCATCTGAGCATCTACCTCCAGCTCACTTACAGAAACATAAACTACTAAGACAGTTTTACAGGGGAACCCTAGTCTGTTATCTCATTAATTGAAAAGACCAACAAGAAAGCGTTGCCTTATATTAGACTCCCTAAATCAATGCTTAGCAATATGTGGAGTAAGGATCAAATGCTAAAGAAAGATTGATTTCTTCAAAGTAAATGCTGTAGATGGGGGATCTGGGCTATTGAGGGTTCATGTTTGATTGCTGCTTGATTGTCTCCTAGGTTCTAAATGTTTTGGTAGTGGTATTTCATAATTAACCAGGCAATTGTGTTTAAGGGTTTTGAAAAGCAGAAAGACTGTTGCCACTAAATGGGCAGGGTGATGAGAAACAAATTGCTTGTTTTGTAGCTTAACACATTGGCTTTTTCTTTTTAAGAATGGGAATCAAAGTATAGTTCATGTAAGGATATATGTCCTGCACACAGTGGCTCTGTAACCTGCTCAGATGTTTATAAAGTATATTTGTACAGTTTAAATATTAGCCTAAATGTGTTTATTGTGTGGTCGTACAATGTTAAGTCAATTTGTTGTGCTAATGACAGAAGTTATGGGACATTTTAAAGGAAGAGTTATTTTTTAAATTTTTTTTTAATCTAAAGATTTTTGACTGTGCATATCACCTTTAATATTTTTTGAATATTGCCTCAGGACCTTGAAAAGGTCATGCAGTACAAGTAGCATAGCTGTACACAAACAGTAAGAGTAGGTACTTCTTTGATTTGAAGACAACTTATCGCCAGTGGGTTCTTAAAATATGCTGATCCCTCTGAAAGTATCTTCCTGTAACTCATCACACACCCAGTATAATTTTCCAGGCAATACCCTATAAGAGCATTAAGTTGGTCTTTTTTCTTATTTATGTGGGGCATTTGTTTTGTTGGCTGCTTTACAACAGCAATAGGGTTAATCTCTTCTAAGCTGCACACTGGTCTGCTATATTATCTCTCAACTAAAGAATGGCAGTGACAGTGAGTGCATTTTTGATGGGATTTGTTGAAAACAAAAGCTTCCAATCCAGTCTAGTCAGAACTTGCAGAGGTTTTATAGAATTTACTTATTTTTGTTTACTAACTCTCTTCCATCCAGTACATTTTCACACTTTAAACGAGCCGGCTGCATGTCGACTGCAAAACAGGAATTTCTTCCTCTAGTGGGATGTGGCGTTAAGTCTGGGTCAGAGCTGTCTAACCCTGCTCTGCAGTGAATGGCTCAGCAGTGTTTTGCATGCTGAGTCTCAACGGGCTAATGCAGCCAGCAGCGCTCATCTCTTCTCTCAGTGGCAGAGACCAAATTGTTGTCTCCGAGGTATATAAGGTTTGGGAGGCAGCAGGGTTGAATGGTTAGCTGTGGGGAAAGTCCTAGCTTGGTTTTTTATGTATTATATTGTGTGTAATAAATCTGGCACATTCATGTGTTTTTACAAATCATAAGTTTTCAGTATGAAACGTGACACACTTTCAAAATGAAAACATTACAGAGTTAGTATCGGGGATGACCTCCCTGAGCATTAACACAATCCTGGTAGGGTTGACTCTGGATACACTGCTGTGGAATGTTATGCCACTCTTCCTGTGCAGCTGCAGCCAGCTGGTCGCGGTTGTCTCCCGTGGGTGGCGCTGGCGATTTGGTCCCACAGATGTTCTATTGAACTCGGGTCAGGAGTAAAAGCTGGCCACAGCAAAACCTTGGTTGCCCTCAATCTGCACCAAAGGCGTTCTTGTGTTAAAGCGGATTCCTCCCCACATCATTACACTTCCAACGTCTTACCAGTTGGCTTGAACAACGTAACTCTCACCACATCTCCACACATGTTTTCTGTTAAGTCTGTTAGGGGAAAAACTGCATTCATTGGTGAGTAAAACACTCCACCTGCCGCCACCTCAGCTCTTCTCTGGTCCACAGAAGACGACAATTTCATCTCTCAGTTGTCTACATGTTACCCCTGAACGGCCTTCGAGCATGCAAATCATTTTTATGCAGACGGCAAGCTACAGTCATTCTGCTCATGTACGGCTTATTTCTTCCTGGGATTTCTCGTGCTGTAGCCATTGCAGTCTGAAAACGATTACGCAGATGGATCAGTCAGATGTGACGATCCTGGACTGGTGTGGTGACCTTCTACCTTCCAGGATGTAGCCTCTCCCTCTCAGAGCCAGTTTCCTGGTTTCTCTGGACTAGTCTGCTGATTGTTGAAGCAAAACATCTCATTCACCGGGCAACTTCTCTCACAGACAGGCTGTCTTCAGTCATGCAAATAGCAACCAGGCGATTTTCATTACACAAGCGGGGCATGCATTGCTGTTTTTGCGTTAATTAAAATCATGTCTTTTAAGAATGGATATTTATACCAATTCTTAATCCACTCTTTTAGGTAATTTTAACTCAACTGAAATACCAAACATTGAGCACCTGCTGTTTTTATGAAATCACATGACTTGAGCTCAGTATTTTGTTATCCCAAGGAACAATACTACTCAAACAATTAACAAACTTACCTGCTCACTATTTAAAATTTAAATAACATTTTGTGTGTGCGTTTTCATTGTGCATCAGTATAATTAAGATCAAATGTATTACATTTTAAACTTGAACAAAGCCACAAACTATTAATCCAAATACAGCTATGGCAGCATGTTACATTATCTGTCTAGCTGGCTGGTTTCAGTAAGCTTATAGGACTCTTGTGTATCAAGAACTGAGGCTCTAACTTGAGAAGGATTGAATTTCTGGCTCCAGTGTGCCCATCATTTAAGACTTGGATAAAAACTGACTGCTGGCAGGAATTGTTCAATGTTCAAGGGCTTAAATAGGAGCTGGAATGATGGTCGCTGTTACCCTTTAGTGTCTGCTAGCCACATTTCACTCTGGTTTATTACAGTCCCTCCTGAAGCGCATTATAAACATTTATGTATTGGGGTCCTATTGTGTGCCTCTGAATGTTGCCATGCTTGACTTTTTATGCTGCTTAAGAGACTTCAATGAATTTGTGTTGCATGCTGGGGCTGTAGTGGAGCAGCAGGGCTGCTCACTCAGGATACAGTCTCTCTCCTGAGCATTAAAGAGACAGGCAGGCGAGATTGAAGTGTGGCTAATTATAAGTGTGAGGAGATGTTATCAGGTGCACCTCAAGCCTCTGCCTTTCATAACAGATGATTGTTTTCACACTAGGCTTTTTTTTTTTTTTTTTTTTTTTTTTTTATCTATGCAGGTAGTTATGATTTATAAATAAGTGATAATTTGGTGGATATGTCCAACTTGTCCAACCCCCCCTCCAATTTAAGAGAGTCGGTTCAGTGAGGTTTCGGAAGGATTATAGGATGAAATGTTATGAGGATGAAACTGTCTCGTGGTGTGGGACGTGGTAATGGGAGTAGGAGTTCACCAGCTAGTACAGTAGTCTATGCGTATAGGAACACCTTATAAGAGACAACACTTTGCCTAACACCCTTGTGGTAAAACAAAATTTTCCCATTGTAAATGCTCCACCTAAAGGTACAGGAATTTCACTTAAAAGAACACTTTTTGGCACCGCTTGCAATTCATTCACAACTGATACAAGTACTGTTTTGTAACCAGATAACTCATCATCCTTAAACTTAAATTCAGTCTTTTCAAATGTGACTTGTCCTAGCAACAGTGACTGGAGGCATACTGAATGGCCACAAGTGCACATCGCCACAAAATGGCATGTGAACAAATGGTGAAACGCAACACTGTTTCTTGCTACAGAAAGTTGGAAATTGTTTGAGCTCCTGAAAAAAAAAAAAAAAAAAAACTTGAATCGGTCACAAGTCACAGAGCAATTTAGTGTTTTCCATTTTGGTGATTTTAGTTTACCGTTTGGTTAAGTAATTTTTATGCATGTCTTCAGTATTGCTCCTGTACAGGCATCATAGTTAATACAGAGCTGCTGTTGCATTTTGTAGGGGTGCTGTGTTAATTTAGTTATTTGTTTTGCTCGATTAGTTTATGTTGTTGAACTAAACATGAAAAGAATCTGCTTTTTTTTGTTTCAGATTTTCCAAGTTCCCAAGCATTCAATTTTTCTTTGGTATTGGTAAATTGTTTTGTGAGTTATTTACTTTAACTGGGACTGTAGTAATAATAATCATAATGTGTTATGTGGTTTAGTGAAGTTGGGTAGTGGTGGAATATCTTAATAAAACAAGCATTACTGTTCAGGATCAAGAGCATGTTCAAATCTCTGGTATGCTTTACTCTGAGCATTCTTAAAATGTTCTGTAAGCAGCCTTTCAAAAGTCTTTACCCAGCACCCTTCTCAAGTTCATTTTTTTTGGTTGTCATTTCTAATTGAAATTACTCAATTGAATAAGAGATGCTAAAATAAAGTGTATACTCTATTATGAATGAATAAATGGGTCACTCAATTAACACCTTTTCCTTTGTCTTTTGCTTTCAGGATCCAGGCTTTGCTGCTGTACTTTTTGACAAGCTCCAAGTGCCTGAGTACCCACTGAAGGGGCGGCATGAGAGTGACAACCGCTGTGAAGTCTGTGCCACCCACCTCAATCAGCTGAGAGAGGAAGCCCTCCAGATGGTCCAGGCCCTTGCCCAGACGGGCAGCAAAGAGACACCTGACTTTGCCCCCAGCACGTTTTCTGGCATCCCTCAAAGAACTGGGCTTCACAACATGGTCACCCTCTCCTCTTCCAAGGACTGGGCCCTGCAAGCCAGCAGGCAGACCAGCAAGCCAACCAACACCCTTCCCGGAGCAGACAGAAGAAAGGGTCTCGGTTGGCCGCAGGGTGTGAGCAACATACCCAAGTCCAGTGTCCAGGTGACCGTGGGATCGGGAGCCTTGAGCAGCACATTGAGCTCCGTCACCATCCAAGCACAGCAATACCTGGAAGGTATGTGGAGCATCTCCAGGGTCAACAACTTCCTTCCTCAGGCCTATCTGGTAAGTTCTGATAAAATACCTGTGGTTAATGTTCCTACTGCCTTTGATAGGCACATTCCTTCAGAAGACAAGCACCTTCTAGGCTTTGTGACGTTTATTGTATATATACCATATATATATATATATACTCATATGATATATATATATATATATATATATATAATATATATATATATATATATACACACACACACACACACACACACACACACACATAACACTCATATATGAAGTGCAGTACCTTTGGAGTTACCAGATTACAGACTTTAATGTTCTTGTATTTTTTTAGATGAGCTGCAAAAGAGGTTATTTTCATTATCGTTTTGCTGTTGTGAGCTTAAGCAAGCATTTGATGTTTTTTTATTTTTATAAATGTATAACAGCCTTGATTAGATGTGTCTATCAGATGCCAGCAATCTCAGCAATTAAGCTTCTATTAAATGTGCTGTGAGTAGATGAGAGATATTACATGAGGTATCCAACTGGTAATAAGTCCCAGCTCAGTCTCTAGGTCCAGAAGTGATTACTTGGTGGATGAGATCCAGGCAACCTTAGAGGAAAATCAGTTATCTACAGTAGTTAAGGTAGAGTTTACATGGATTGATTGACAGCACCTGGAACAATCTAATAACATTCTACAAGTGAGTTATAATAACCTGACAGAGACAAGTGGAATACCAAATTCCTTTTTAACTGTGAACTTTCCTTGTTTTAAAATTCATGTTATTTATTCTGATTGATTATGATGCATCTGTGTCAGTGTTCTGACGTGATTTCTCTTCCCTTGTCTGGTTCATCATCAACCCTCATGTGTGTAACCAATAAATAAATAAACAAATAGTGTCACACAGATGTGGCCTGGGAAGTCATGTACAAGAAAAATGACACAGAATATTAAAAACAACTACTCACAACTTATGTGCAATATGTCAAACTGTTAATTAATCAATAGGCTAGCAGTAGGGTGAGTGAGTTGATTATGTATTCAGCGTAAATTTGATTAACAAAATATGCAAGTTTAATAACAGCAAATAATCATGAGATGCTGTGCTGACATCTAAGTTACAGTGGACCATTAAAGGCGGTTACTTAGAGTCTTTGCTCTGTTCACTCTGACCAGTTTTGTGGGCAATATGGGCACACAACATGACATCACTTGTCTGTCTGTTTGTAATCTGTGGGTGACATGTTTTTAACAAAAGACACAGCTTGGGTTCCAGCAGCCCATCCCATCTGGTGCTATGAGGATACCCGCTGTAGGCTGAGGTACCCTGGGTGTTTGGGTGCCTGTACAATTGCCATCGGGCTGCTAAACATACAGTGGTAGTGCTTTTCCTGTGTCTGCTTCAACTATTACAAATATTTAGAATGCAGGTCAATTTCAAGAGACTTTTACTGGCCCTGAGGCAGACATTTCACATGCCCTAAATTAAATGGGAAAGTTATATTATTTGGAGGTTCACTCCTGCTTCCTGTATCGGTTTAGGAATTCTCATTTAGTTCCCTACTTGTTTTGGAAGAACGTTATTGTCCCACTGTGTGCGGCATTTGATATTTCATGCATGCTGTTTCCATTCACTTTCAACATTTTCCAACAGTCTTATAAGCAGATTATTTATTAATTTGCTTAAGGTCCCCATTGTTTTCAAGCATAATTCAGTTTGAGTTACAGCCGCTACATTTATTTTGAATAATTTGTCTGACTTGCCTGCAGACCAGTCCATAAAAAAAATAAATAAAAAAAAGTTCTTGGCTGCTGTGTCTTTTAAATGGATTCTGTTGTATTTTCCTTTCCGTTCCATTGCCATATCGATTTTTATATCAGAACTGTAGCCATAATGGACATATAATGATGGGTTCTGGCAAACAAATCAATGGTGAGATTAAACCATGTAACAATTTTTTCTTTTTTTTTGGTTCCTGGGTAGTAAGTGTTATTTCCTAATTGCTTATGCCTCAAAAAGTATAGAAAATGGTTATTATTCCCCACAAACTTTGCTTTTGTGACCAGGACAGTGATATTTTGAAATTTACCTATTTTCCAGAACATTCCAGATAGATTCAGTGCTGAGTAAACTTGGAGTAACTTCTAGAACTTTCCAGTAATATAAATAGTAGTATAAATACAGGGGCCTTAATACCACCAGTTCAGTTTAGTTCCAGCTGCCTAAGTGGATACATATCTGCATTTTTCTGAGATGGCATCAAGAGGCTGCAATGGTGGCATTTCTGATGGGTCTCCAAGGCAGTTTTACCAAGTTTCCCTGCTATCTTTGCCTTTGGGACAGCAGGGACACCAAGGCACACTACCACAGGTGGGACTGGCCACAGCGGACTGAGTTCTCTGTGGGGAGGAACAATGTCAAGTGGGAGCTACTGGTGGACCCCCGGAAGGCGCTGATGCCACCACTGCACAACAAATTGTGCCTTATGAAACAATTTATCAGAGCTCTAGATAAGGAGTCGGCAGCCTTCAAGTACCTTCAAGACTTCTTTCCTAAGCTGTCTGAGGCAAAGGTCAAAGCCAGTGTCTTCGTCAGACCACAGATAAAGAAGATCCTGGAGTGCAATGAATTCCCCAAGAAGCTCACTAGTAAGGAGAAAGCGGCTTGGAACAGCTTTGTCGCGGTAGTTTGGGGCTTCCTGGGCAATCACAAGGCCGAAAACTATGTGGAGCTGGTTGAGACTCTGATGAAGAACTACGGCACAATGGGCTGTAGGATGTCCCTCAAAGTCCATATCCTTGATGCTCATCTTGATAAATTCAAGGAGAACATGGGAGCGTACTCGGAGGAGCAAGGCGAGCACTTCCACCAGGATATATTGGACTTTGAACGCCGCTACCAAGGACAGTATAACGAGAACATGATGGGAGACTACATTTGGGGGCTGATTCGTGAAAGTGATTTACAGTATAATAGTAAATCCCGAAAAACTACTCGCTTCTAAATCTTTTGTAGTCATTTTTGTATTACGTTAGTATAAATACATGTTAATTTGGATTCATATGTTTTTTTCTGACTCATTTTCCACAGTGACTAGTAATCATTGATCTAGTAGCGAGATCAGTAATACTGGTAATGGATTGGGTGGTGGTGGGGGATTTAGTGAGCTGCATAAGCGACTGTATGATATAATTGTGTTTGTCTGCCCTGGATACAGTTGTTAAAGTGGATAGCGAGTCCAGTTTATAAATATTTACCATGCTTGTTCTCTGGGATTAGGAGAAATGGATGAGGTAGGGATAATTTGGGATGGCTCATGCATTATGCATTTGCTGCATATGAAACGCAGATTAGGCATAGGCATTCCGGTTTCTGCCCCAGTCACAGCTTAAGGACCATGACAAAGCCATTAAATGTGATCTACTACTGTCTAGCTGTCCTGGCCAGGTTTTAAAGGCATGTTTCCTTGTGAGGGGAACATCTGATCAAACCTAAAAGTGCCTTGGCGCTAGCTTGCTAAATTCTACACGGTGAACAGATTGTGTGCCTGTCAGCGTCTCCCAAACTGACTGCTTGTTGGTGCAGCAGTTTCCATGACATGTGAATGCCTGTTGGACGGAAGTCAGATTTAGGTTTAACACTTTACTACCTCCCTGCCATTTACATCTAAATACTGTCTTAAATACTCTGAGTACAGATATTCAAAACTTTGCATTCCAGCATAAATAAATTGAGGTGGGTGGCGCAAAGACCTCTCTGGATATTAGAAATACATTATTACATAATCAAGAGAGCAGTTGGCATAGGATATGTTTGTTCAAAACTGACATGGGTTGTCAGCTGTTTATTGATCAACCAGTTAATAGGATCCCAGCATAAAGCCTTTAAGCACTGCTTGCATGCAGATTAAGCAATGTTTTATACAAATACAAGACTTTGTTTGTAAATCTATTCCCTCAGTTATTCAACATGAAAAAAGAGGTTCTAGCCACTACATGGAAAATAGAACGTCCCTACAGGATATGAAGTGCAAGCACTGGGGGACGAAGACATGAGCCTTTCTTTAAAGAGGTTGTATCTAGGAAGCCTAAAGTTAATGTCGGAACCTGGAAATGTATTGCTGGTACATGACTCATCACAAGTATTCTGCCCAGAAAACGCTACATGTGAAAGGCAACAGATTTGACTTAAAGCTTCACCTGAGCTAAAAAAAATATCCATTGACATCAGTCTCTGCAGATTGATTGGAAAGCTGCACACATTCTGCTTATGTTTATTTGATTTGATTGCATATTTCTGACTCTGGGTGGTATATAGCATCTATTGCCAGGGGACCAGCAATGGTGGCAGCAAACTATTTGAAAGTTTTCCACTAAACTCTTCTCAACCTTAAGGATTATCCCCAAACCCACCTGACACTACAGTATGTGGTCTTCAGTCAGTTATGAGGAATTTGTTTGGAGGTTGTCATAACCTAAAATCAGAACCTGTCTTCTGAGACAGCTCTTTTTTTTTTTTTTGTGACTGGTGCTAATACTTCAGCGCTATTCAGTAGCAAGGCAGAACCATCAGTCGGCCAACACTGGGGACTGAGCATCTCCCTCACCTTCTTACAAGGTGGTCCAATGCAGTATGGTTTATTTTACCTTGCCATCAAGGAGAGGACTGCTGTCCAGTTCTTTCCATTGAGGTGTCATTGGATGACCTCCCCCTGCTTTCTTATTCACATATGAGACCGTCCTTCCTTAGTGTCTGCGACTATGCAGCTGACTTTTAAAATGGTATTTGGGGGCGTGGAAAAATCCCGAGCTGCTTCATGACATTTTCACCATGGATCCACTCATGGATTTGATTGAATGTCAGTATTGATCAGGGAAATAATATGGATCATGAAGTCACCCCATACAAATAGCTTAGCAGGTCAGCAAAAACAGGACAGGTTCATGCAAACTTGTCTACCTACTCGTGATAATGACCAAATGTCTACAGGGATCAAGGGTGGCTGGAGATCTGCTAAAGGTGTCGGTACCAATCAGGTTGTCCATTTACTGCTAACAAGTCTGACATGGGAATGCACCCCTTTAGCCTGTCATTGTGTAAAATGGCAGGAGAGAAAGACTGGTGTCTACAGCAGTTTTGAAAGACTGCAGCTGACGGAAGAGATGTGATCTGAAACAGTCTCATTAGCAGAGACTGCGCCATGAATGGACTCTGCAGCCTTGTGCAGTTAACAATGTCAGCCTAATTAAGATGAGGGAAACTGCTCTCTTTCTCTCTCTTTTCCTCTCAGTAAAGAATCTGCTGTGTTTGTGTCCATCTTGAAAGGAGGAGAGACAGAGCAACAGAAAGCTGCATGAGAAATTAACTCCTTGCTCTCCAGAGGAAGACTAACGGCTGTGTTCTATTTTCATCCCTTTTTTTCTTGTTAACCACTACACTCACAAAATAGATCTACAGTGACGTCTCACCTCGGTCTAACTTGATTTCACTGATAACTATAGACCTCTATTTAGACGACTGAAGGAGAATATACTATGCTTCCCTATACTAATAACCCTATAATCAAGGGCCAAAGCTACAAGTCCGTGCTGTTTATGTTCCACCTTATAAGTAGAATGATGTTGCTAGTGGACTGGCATTGTGGGTAAAATGGGATCTGTCTTATAACTGATTCCACGGTACAAATTCACGGTTTCTTGAGTAAATAGAAATGCTTTATTACTTGAACAAAAAGCAGCTGCAGCTCAGAACTTCATGCATAACCTGACAAATATTCATCTTTCTAAAATTAGTCTTTTGATGCAGCAGTCCAGAATCTCTGTTCCACTGACTGTCTGATGTAGCTACCTCAAATCCTCTGGCTAAAATACTTGCCAATGGCTGCGTCTTTTATTTGTTTGTATTACTAAAGGACAAATTGTTGTGCTAGAGATAGAGGCATTTAAAAAATATATATATATGGTCAGATCATAGTGTTGAACTCAGCAGAGATGCGTATTGGGGGTGGTTTGGGACAGGGAGCAGGCATTATCACAGAAATGCAGTGAAAGCTGTATTCTTTTAATGGTTTTTAATAAAATGTTTTCTCCCACAAGCTTCACGATAAGATAGAAGATGACTTGCCATTCTTCACTGATTTCATTGATGAAACACTTCACACATCTGTGGTTGACAGTTTCTACTGAAAACCCATGACCCATGAGCAGCACAGCTTTTTATATACCTGTGTGTGTGTGTGTGTGTGTGTGTGTGTATAAATGTATAATTTTACAGCGAGGCAATTTGCAATTTCTGTGCTAATTAACAAAACGTTATCCCTGTGTGACTAATCCTGCTCGGCTGTACAGACGAGATTTTGTCGTAGGAAATTCTGTTTTCTAGAGGAGGGAATAATCTGTTCTAAAAACAACAACAAAAAACTGCCTCATTTGTAATGTTAATCAGTTAATAAATGGGAAAAAATATGGCTTATCTTTCAGAGTCTTAAAATGCCACTTTAATATTCAGTTGGTTAATGAGAGGATATGCATTTGCTTTAGTTATTATATTCTTTCTGTAATCAATTTGCCTTGCTTGACTTGAAGATTATGTTAATAAGACAGTTATTTTGCAGGGAATAATAAAATGGGCTATCACTCAGTGCCTGAGTACATATTACTCCCTGCGGCACCTTGGGGGGGGGGGGGATTCTTTATATTCCTCTCCAGGATACTCCCATCCATTGTAGTGCCTACTTATTTCTTGTCTTTTATTGCGGCAATATATTTACAGAAGGATATTTTGGGTAATTCATTATAGTAAAGAAATTAAATAGACTCTTGTGTAGCTTTCTTGCAATTGCTTTTATTAATGATCTACAAATGACACATTTGTGTTATGTTAAATATGCAACAGTCTCATCCAATAAAAAAGAAACAAATAAATTGCATTGAATTGATCATTAAATTAGATGCAGGAACATCTCCCACCTATTAGTTGGCTTAGCAGCAGGTGCTGTCTTTTCCTGCTATTGTCATCTTTTTTTGCCACAAATGTTGATGATATACATGGCTGTAATCCAGTTAGCCGCAGTACACAAACACAGTAAATGTGTTGAATAATTAACTTGCCCTCTTGTACTGTAGTTTTCATTCGGATGATCTCTCTGCTAACTATGTAAACACTAACACAATGCAAAGATGGCAAATTCTGGAACCTGCCTTTGCTTTTTTTAATACGCGTTCAGCACTAAAAGCTAACTAAGTAACGGATATCTAGCTACTGTATGTAATCTTAGTTTCCAACTATATGTAAAACTTATAATGCTTTTTAACTAGTTGAGCTCAACTTATTTGTTTAGTGTTAAGCAGTTGTTACTAGATATACCTGTTCCTTTTAGCTGAAAAGATGGGGGTCTAACTTTTGAGGGCTGGATATACTAAATAATAAACTAAAATTTGACCCAAGTTCTTTGATATCGTAATGAGTCTCTCAATCTTTGTCAGTTTGATAATAGAATAATAATGTAGTCCTTCAAGAATAAGAGGTTTTTAATCATCAGCATTCAGTACTTTTTAAAATAATGTAACACTGAAAAAGACAAGACATGTTTAATATACCTGGAGCTATTCACCAGTTACTCTTCTGTGTCTAGTATCCTTGTGAGCACTACCCCCAGACACAGTGCTGTACCTTCTACACAGGTAGCGGGACTACAAGTGAGGGGATGGCAGCAAAATCCTTTGTGACAGGCGGGAACACCAGGAGATAAGCAGCTGTGTCAGTCATGGAATATGTAAAGCAACAATGAGAGCACTCTGCTTATCTCTCACCATTTCTTCATGCCTGTCAGCCTGTTTGTGTGAATTATCCGAACCAAAGCAGCTCAGCCTTGCTCTGCTTGTCTACTGCGGTCATGGTTTTAAACCTCTCCAATGCAGAGCACTCTTAAGACATACTTGTCCTCCGTTATTACTACTAGCTGTCAAAACTGTGATGTTGGCTACCGGGGCTAGACTGCAGGAATCAAGTTTTGTCGGGCAGGTTGACTCGTTTAAACCAGAGTCAAGAGAAAGAGTCTGGGATCTGTGTGTTAAACTGGGAATACAGCTGCTAACTAAACAAAATACATATTTTACTTAAAACCTGTATCTGCCAACTGTCTTTCAAACATTTTTGTCCTACATTGATTTTTACTTTATTTATTTTTTTAATAATAACAAGTAATGTCAATGGCAATATCTGCAAACTACAAGTAGGGCATCTTTTAGCACTATCAATCCACAAATATGTAAGCAGCTGGTAGAAACCAGCTTACGAGATAACTTTAAGCAGGTGGAGATGTTGGCTGTGGATGAAAGAAGTAAATAGAAGGAATGCCTTTCTAATCCAGCCTGTGTACACCCTTGTTTCTTCACAGACGCATGCCACAATGGCTGATAATGGAAAGGAGGGCCTGGGTACTGAAGCCACTTGCGGCTCTCCCAGCAGCTGTGTGCAGGCACATCGACACAACAGCACAACACCTGGCGCCCAGGGTATGCTGGGCCAGGCCGGGGTCAGTCCAAGCACCTCAGCTGCTGCTTCCTTCTTCATTAGGTAATGTCACATTTATTTTCTATAATTTTACAGCAAATTATATTCATGATCCTCTGTAGACCACTTCTTGATGGGGGTCAATTCATACACATGAAAGCAAAAATCATACTTTTGGTCTGGTGTTCACAGATCACTCTTATCTTTACCACGACAAATATGCACAGCAATGATTTTACCATGTTTAATAATCTATATAGCACATCTCTGAGCTGTCCAATGCTTGCCAATGCTTAACCGTGCTTTCACTAAGCTTTTCCAAGAGAGAAAGCAGGAGGCAGAGGCAAACACACACACACACACACACACACACACACACACTGGGATTATGAGAGTTAAGATTAATATTGTCTGATCACAGTGATGGATGTATTGACTGGTCAGATGAAAACAGTGCCACAGCAAGATGTTCATGACTTTCACGGAAGAATTGCATAAGTAATAAATGAGTGCCTTGGGGAAACAGTAATGGTGATGTATTAGCCTTTAATGTTACAAGACACTAAAAGACAGTAACCTTAGTGTGGGAGCAGTATGACAGTTGCAGGGCCACGTCAGTGCTCAAAGTGAGAATTGAAACAGGTCCCCAACTTGATTTAAACAATTGAGGCCCCTGCCAATTTACATTAAGAACATTTAGAACTATCAAAAAAAGGTCACTTTGCAGTAAAAGGGTGGAGATTAGATTGGCCTTGATACACCCTGGGCCTGCATTAATCTTTCTTCCTGTACGGTATGACGGTTAATTTCATCTACTTGCTGTTTCTTTTTTTTCTGGGCATTCCACAAAAACAAACTTCCAAAATTGATTGGTGAGAAGGAGGAAATCGAGGAAAAAACTGTGTGTGTGTGTTTTATATATAACACACACACACACACATACACAGTAACTCCTTGGTTTTAATAATTGAGTTTGAGTTTAATGTTGCTGGTGAAATTCTTGCCTTGAATAGGCTGATGGATCTTCTCTGTACTTCTATCTCCAAGGCATTCTATTCTTGTTTTTTGTACAGTTATTATTGTTTAGGGTAACTCTTTCAGCAATGGGGCTACATAGGCATGTCCTTGTCAACCCAGCTTTTTAACAAATTCCCTTTATTGTTCACACATGTATTGTACTACAGTGTATCTCAATTCAACAGGCAAGACACTGTATCTCGGTAGTCTGTCTGGGGAGTTATTAAATATGAGAAGTTTCCGTGAATTGTGTTATTTTATTTTATTGTATATTTTTGTTAAAGATGCAGTTTTTTGACAACCGTGGGAATTCAAATAATTTCCGATATTTCCACCACCCTTTCTCCCTCAAACAAAAGTTCAGAATGCAAACCTCCTTGGACACCAATTTGGTTTCCAACATATCTGTGCAAACATGTATACTGCTACAGTTTCTATAGAATGTTTACACCCCCTTTCAAAATTTTCACCTTTTGTTGCCTTATAGCCTGGAATTAAAATGCATTCAAATAGTTAATTTTTTTACATTTATCTACACATCCTACCCCACAACTTCCAAGTGAAAAAAATATTGTAGAAATTTGTAGAAAATGAATTAAAAATAAAAACTGAAATAGCTTGGTTGGGTAAGTGTCCACCCCCTTTGTAATAGCAATCCTAAATTAACTCGGGTTTAACCAATCGTCTTCAAAGTCACACACCAAGTTAAGTGGCCTCCACCTGTGTTAAATGGTAGTGATTCACATGGTTTCAGGATAAATTCAGCAGTTCCTGTAGGTTCCCTCTGCTGGGTAGTGCATTTCAAAGCAAAGACTCAACCAATGCGCTTTCAAAAGAACTCTGGGACAAAGTTGCTGAAAAGCACAGATCAGGGGATGGGTAGAAAAAAAAATCTACAGCCTTGAAAATCCCTTGGGGCATGGTCAAGATGATTTAAGAAGTGGAAGGTGTATGGCACCACCAAGACCCTGCTTAGATCAGGCTGTCCCTCCAAACTGGATGACCGCACAAGAAGGAGAATGATCAAAGAGGCTACCAAGAGGCCAGTGGCAACTTTACAAGAGCTACAGGCTTATGGCCAAGACTGGTCCAAGTGTGCATATGACAACAGCATCCCAAGCACTCCACAAAACTGGCCTGTGTGGTAGGGTGGCAAGAAGGAAGCCATTACTCAAGAAAGTCCACCTTGAATCCCATTTGAAGTATGCAAAAAAACCACTCTGGAGATTCTGTAGCCATGTGGCAAAATGTTTTGTGGTCTCACAAAACTAAAATTGAACTTTTTTACCTAAATGCAAAGCGTTGTGTTTGGCGCAAACCCAACACCGCGCATCACCCAAAGAACACCATCCCTACTGTGAAGCATGGTGGTGGCAGCATCATGTTATGGGGATGTTTCTCATCAGCAGAGACTGAGGCACTTGTCAGGATAGAAGGGAAAATGAATGGAGCAAAGTACAGAGAAGTCCTTGAGGAAAACCTGCTACTCTATGCAAGAACGCTGAGATTGAGGCGGAAGTTCACCTTTCAGCATGACAACGACCCAAAGCAAACAGCCAAAGCTACACTGGAGTGGCTAACGAACAAAAGGTAAATGCCCTTGAATGGCCCAGTCAGAGCCCCGACCTAAATCCAATCGAAAATTTGTGGCATGACTTGAAGATTGCTGTCCATCAACGCACCCCAAGGAGCTTGACAGAGGTTGAACAGTTTTGTAAAGAAGAATGGCCAGATGTAAGTGTGCAAATATGGTAGAGACCTGTCCCAACAGACTTACAGCTGTAATTGCTGCCAAAGGTGCTTCCACCAAGTATTAACTTAGGGGGGTGGAGACTTATCCAATTATGATCTTTCAGTTTTGTATTGTTAATATATAATTTTTTTTCTCAATAAAAACATTCAAAGCAACAGTAAAGGACATCATTTCTTCTTGTGCGACAGATCTGAATTACGTCATCCACACTTGCGACGTGCATCTTTTTTGGAAAGTCGTACGGCCTTTTCTCATGTGTCTGTGACTTGAAATTGCATAGCGTCAGATAATGTTGAAAAACATCAGCATTTGCTGCATGGTCTGAATGAAGCTGTACAGCTTTCATAGCTGTCTTCGCCTGACATATATCACCACTCACCTGCGACAGTATGAACCAGCCCTTGATAAACAGGGTTGACAGCATGTACACAGTATCAGACAAAGATGGGCTCTTTTTTTTTTTTAATAAGAGAATCAGTATAAAATTAATGAGGCAAGAACCATCTGAGATGTAAAACCCTCTTGTTTTGTGAAACTGTTTCTTTTCAAACAATACAAATAAAACACTTTCACAATTGATCCCCAGATACCTCAGGCTTCTGAATTTCTTGCTATGGTTATGATTATTTCACATACTGTTAGAAATTAATTCTATAGTTAAGTTACTTTCAGCAGTGGCTTTGGAGAATGATATTCACGTGGTACAAAAAGCAATTTCATCATCAAGCCTTTACAGCTAAGGCTTGCTTGGGAATCTTAATGACATTTCAGTGAGTGCCCGCAGCAATAAACCAAGCATAGACAACTTTGCAGTTTAATTAGAACTCTGGTCTAATCCTCTGTGCCCATATAAAGTTAAAAGAAGCTAAATGGAAGCAGTTAAAGACTGGCCAGGGTGTTGAGAAACACAGATGTTCTCCTCTCACTCTGACAGTGGGAAGGCCTTTCTAGAAAAACTCTTTACAGCTTTTGATGAAACAACAGCAGGTTCCAACAGCTGCACATGTTATGCAAGTGGCAATTTGTGGGCACTTTAAATAAGCTTGTGTTTTGGGACTTTTTTCTAGTCTTATATGAGCTATTAAACGGTAGGCTCTTTTGATAAAGTTTCTTCAGTGTATTCCTTTGTAATATGGAAGTCTGTTTTCTTAAATGTTCTAATCCATCGAAGAAGCAACATTAGTATGTTTTCAGTTATGAGCATGCAGGCAGATAGCTGGCAGTGAAGCACTTTTTTCTTTTGCTTTCACCGTCCAAAATGATTTGATTTACCATTTTATCCCCCTTTTAATGTCGACATCTGGAAAAAGTCATTTCAATACCATAAATCTGATTTGCAGTTTCTGTGGTTTATGACGCACAGTGAATGGTGTTCCTGGTTTTAACTTAAGAGGCATTCAGTTTCTTGCATAGAAGAGACTGCATGTGCTGCTACTGTAAAACAGATATGCAGGCTCCAACCTATAGAATAGGAGGAGATATTAAGAATTGCTGAGCAAACGCTATCTTACATGTTCAACGCATTATGTTGTGCATTTGGTGTTCATAAAATGGTTAATATGTGCTGTACATGTTTATAGGTGAACAAGATACAATGATATCCACACACATCATTGCTTCATCATTTGTATAGAACGGCATTGTATCTGTTGGTACACCCTGGCATTGTAGCATCTTTTGAATAGCCTTTTTTATGATTTCATGATATAATTAGTATACTGACTTATGATTTATAGTTATGCATAACTCTTATATTTGTGATATATTTTCCCCAGTGCCTCAGCATCATGTTTCTAACCATTTCCTGCAGAAATTGTTTCTCCTAAAACAAATGCCTGAATGGGTCAATGATGAGCATTTGCCCATTAGACTGAGCATGAAACAGTCCCATTGTAATTGAGGTTAGTAAAAGGCCAGACACCTTCTCAGTTTTAACTGTGTGGGCATGTGCATGTGTGTGTGTTTTGGAGGGGGAGGGGGAGAGGGCTAGTCTGCTTACTTGAGCTGCCCACACTGATTGTTCTGTGACTGAGCATATGATTAGCGTATTGACAGTCCTTCCTAATGAAAAGGCACGACAAATAGCAGAGCCTGTGACCGCCCAACAGGCAAATGACTAATGTATTGTTGTGCTGTGCATCAGACTGCTCAATTAGTTCTGTAAATTGAATGGGGGGGATGTTAATTTATTTGCAAAAGCAGCCTGCAAAGGACGGGAGTTTAAAAGATGGTTACTGATCATTTTTGGAACTGTTCATGCCAGAGCAAGCCGGATCGAAATATTATATCATTAAGAGCATGTGGCTGAAACTAGCTTTATTAGGCTAACCAGCTCTTCGTGTAATTCATGAAACTAAAACGTTTAGCCCTGCTACTAGGGACACCTTTCCAAGATTGCTTTGACAGCTGGCATAGTTTTCTTAAGAATGCCTGAGGGGAAATAGGGATGTAGGCGGGCTGTTGCCCATTTACTGGGTGCCTAAATTCTTTTGATCAAGGTTGTTGCAGGATCATCCATTCCTTTGAGCAGCGAGACTGTCTTTTGTGTTAAAGGAGGGGTGCTCCAAGATAGGACCTTGGGAAGTAACCATATAAACACAAAAAAGGAGTAAAGAATAAAAATGAAGTGAATACTGAAAATTGACTGTACACAAGAATAAAAGCATGCAGTATACATTTAAGCAAATATCAAACATGGTAACGCTATTGAAATGAACAAACGATTAAAGAAGACTAAATGACAATGGTCCAGCTGTTCTACCATGCCCAGACTAACCAATAACACGTGTAGCTGTAGATGGACAACATTGCAAATGGTATATCACAAATTTAGTCCTCTAAAGCAGTTGAATTGAGCGGTCAGTAATTGTAGCCTACTAGCTAAAACAGAATTGGGAGTCAAACAACCTGAAAGTCATCTGAACCAGCTCAAAACATGACAACATTTTGGGGAGTCCAATGATTGCCCCTTTCTGAAAGTCTGTACTTGGGCATATATGTCTTGGTGTCTGTGGTCAAATGGCCTGAGCTACTGAAAATTTGGAGGTACAGTGTGCGAGATAAACAATGCTAATACCTGTCTATCAATCAGGAGGACGGACGACACATTCTGACTAGCAGCCATAATCCTTGTCGGTAACAAATTGACAAAACGGATTAAGCCATGGTGCTGAAAGGGAATGAGAGGTTATGTTCTGAAGTGCTGCAGCAAAGCTTTGGAACTGGTTTGGCTTACTGGATAGGAACTGACCACAGATGGTAGGCAGGCGTAAGCTGAAGAACAAGCTGCCTGCCTGTGGACTAGTTGGGGGGATACTGTGGGTGCTGTGATGAGCCTGAGACAAGCCTGTGGTTATTGACCGAAGATATTTCCATTTGTCCCAGGAGTATGGTACTGTACTTTTGTGTTGAGATTGATGAACAACAAATTACATGTACAAAGGGTGTAAATTAATCAAAGACAATGATTTACGATTTCATTTGAGTTATGAATGTTTATTTTTATACAGCTGCTAAAATCTGACTACATTACAGCCTGCTTCCCTTGAAGACGTCATCATTTAAATGCTTTGCATTGCATAATATCTGTAGAGTCACATAACTGTCTGTGACATTTGCAGGAAATCATCAAGTTGTAGGTGTGACAGAGCCAGCACTTCAGGCTCCTTAGGAACAACTTCAAAACTCCCTTCCCCAGGGCCCATTGTTGTAGTTACTCGGCGTCATTGAGCACAGCACACTTTCCTGCCCCTCTTTGTTTTTACAGTAAATATAAATGGAGCCACAGGTTCCTGCACTGCCCACAAGGATTTAACCACTGCACTGCCTTATACTTGGTTCCAGTTCTTAGGTTTCCAAAACCCTGATTCCAAAACATGTGCAGATCTGGCTTTGTTAATGCCTGCTGGCCACACTAGTGAGTTTCTATAGGCTTCCTTCATTATTGCAGCAGCTCCCATTGCAGATACTGGCCGGACAGTATGTGTGTGTGTGTGTGTGTGTGTGTGTGTGTGTGTGTGTATATATATATATATATATATATATATATATATATATATATATATATATATATATATATATATATATATTACATACAGTACCAGTCAAAAGTTTGAGTACACCTACTTGAAACCAGATTTTTTATGATTATCTGTACTTTTATATAAGCTGATAATCATAAGTGAATTGCATTCAAAAATTAAATTTTTAAATGAAAATGTAAATCTTGTCAATTTCAATGAAATGGTCACCCAAAGCAAGGGGATTTCATTCTGAAGCCCAAGTCAGTTAAAAGTCTGAAATGTGTATAACACGATGTTAGAACACTGGCCAGATCATCACCGATCTCCACCACATCTTCGAGACACTGTGGCTTGTAGGCCTCTCCAGGTCTCCGTCTAACCATTAGATGACCAGGTGTTGGGCAAAGCTGAAAAGTTGACTCATCTGGGGGTGCTTCAGCAAGGCTGGAATCGGGCAGATTTGTCTTTGTGAAGGGCGCATGAATCAAGCCAAGTACAAGGTTGTCCTGGAAGAAAACTTGCTTCCTTCTGCTCTGACAATGTTCCCCAACTCTGAGGATTGGTTTTTCCAGCAGGACAATGCTCCATGCCACACAGCCAGGTCAATCAAGGTGTGGATGGAGGACCACCAGATCAAGACCCTGTCATGGCCAGCCCAATCTCCAGACCTGAACCCCATTGAAAACCTCTGGAATGTGATCAAGAGGAAGATGGATGGTCACAAGCCATCAAACAAAGCCGAGCTGCTTGAATTTTTGCGCCAAGACTGGCATAAAGTCACCCAACATCAATGTGAAAGACTGGTGGAGAGCATGCCAAGACGCATGAAAGCTGTGCTTGAAAATCAGGGTTATTCCACCAAATATTGATTTCTGAACTCTTCCTAAGTTGAAACATTAGTATTGTGTTGTTTAAAAATGAATCTGAACTTATTTTCTTTGCATTATTCGAGGTCTGACAACACTGCATCTTTTTTGTTATTTTGACCAGTTGTCATTTTCTGCAAATAAATGCTCTAAATGACAATATTTTTATTTGGAATTTGGGAGAAATGTTGTCAGTAGTTTATAGAATAAAACAAAAATGTTCATTTTACCCAAACAACCAGAGAAACTGATAATTTTGCAGTAGTCTCAATTTTTTCCAGAGCTCTGTGTGTGTGTGTGTGTGTGTGTGTGTATATATATATATATATGTATATATATATATATATATATAAAATTGGGGGGCCATACATCACTCTTAGCAAGCATGTTGAATATGTATGCTTAGGGCTACTGCAAGAGGGCAGCTAATGGCAGCTGTTGTGATGTCTCCAACAGATTTGATTTGAATGTTTGGTGGACAGTAAACAAAACAGCTGACTGAATCCACCCTAGCACTTCACAGGCTTGCCCTGGGGTACTGCTGGGGCCAAAGAGGTTCTTCAGATCTGTTTAAAGGAACACAAACACATCTATTGTTCACAAGGGGAATCCTTTTTTGAATCCCGTAAGAGTAAAAAAAAATTATAACCCCTCCACTAAATAACCTAATTAGCAACATCCTCTGCCGTCAGTTTGTGCTACTGTGGGGATTTAAGCTTGAATTTTAAACTGTACAGAACGTTTTGTTCGCTGCATTTATATAAATTTAAAAAAAAAAAAAATTGTCATTCACAGCTTGATTTGTAGTCTGGGCTGTGAAGTGAGTCTTCTAACTTGGTAGTATCATCTGAAGACATTTACCAGAGGTGGGGGGGAGGCATTTTATCGCAGGAACTTGGAGTCTTTAGTAAATAGCCATGTAATTGCTCTAACCATTCTTTCCAAGCAGTGGGTTGCCAATTCATATTAAAATGGGTACGACTGTTATGATGCTGATGCCTTGGGTGGCTGCATTGAATTGGAAATGTGAAGCTATAGTAGGTAGGCTGGTAACAGGATGCAGTGGGATATGGACTAATAGTGGGCAGTCAGTCAGAGAAGTGTTCTCATCCAATGGACTTTAGTGTTTTTTTTCTTTTTACCAATATGAGCCCATGGTACTGCTACACTGGTGAAATATTCCTGTTACATAGTAATTCAGTATAAAACTATGGAACCTTTGTTCTGCCAGTGGTTATGATGGGATTTATTCAGGGCAATGCTATGATATTCTAATGATAATCCAATAGTAACTGCTTCAAAGCTGTTAAAAACTTGTCCTGGCTGGTCGGCATGCCTTCTACAAGTCATGCGTTAAGAGTGGTTTACACATCATGCAGATACCTTAACTGTGAAAGGCTATTTGCACAATGAGCTAATCCCTTATCTGGAGTAAAAGTCAGGCTCTCTGGATTAAATTAACATCAAAAATAGACCCCCACAAATACCAAAAACCAAAGCTGATCCTAGATGTTTTATACCCGGCCACCTTCCTTTTAATATTTGATCCGCCTAGCAGCCAGCATTCCTGTATGAATAGAGACCATTTGTAGGAGGTATTTGCATCGAGCAACTGTGTATATAGTGTATATAGCCCTCCTCTCCAGACCATATTTACTCTTTATCTCCTATCTATCATTTTGGATAGTGCCTTCTACTCGGTTTCTCATAAGCTTTCCCTTTAGAATATATCCTACGTGTGTTTTAGATCCAAATGGTAAAATCTCATTCGGTTATAGAGGAGTTAAGTTGACTTTTCTCTCTTGATGAGAACACGTTTAGTTGATTGGCTTTTAAAAGGGAGTAACTTTGTCTTTTGAATCTTAGCGTGCTGTTTCTACTGTGTGAGGCTGTAGCAGGTGCTTAAGCACAGGTGTTACTGCGCCAATGCTGAGAATAATGTTGACCAAGGTTTCTTAATCCCTGTTCTTTTTGTTTTGTAAATGGGATGTGGAAATGCATGATTTTATTATTCAATATTGCCAGTATGGTTTACTCAAGACTTACCTGGCCTGTTGGGAGGCACTTTTTAAATACGTTTTAGTTTGGGGTTATGGAAAACTTGCAGAAAAGTTTGGAATTAGAATTTGATACCACCACAGCACCAATGTGTATTATCTTTAAAAGTTGTATTACAGCAGACCTACAGTATTACAGTATCACAATCAATGTTAAACAAATATACTGTGTAGAATGTAATAGGTAATGATATGGTACCATTGTACTGGATAAACAGTGCTCCAAACTGGTCTTCCTTTTTCTGTTTCTTATTTTCATTTCAGCTTTTACTTACAAATTACCACAAAGTGCTTGTATTTTCAAGGCAGCCTGTTAAGTGTTTACCTAATCACTGTGTAAATGTATTTTTTCTCCCATTTATTTCTGCTTTATGACTTTGCTGGTGAGGTGACATGGGCGCTGAGCTTGTCACAATTTCAGTGAAGCTGAAAGTGGGCTATTCAATTGGATTGCAGTGTTCTGGGGGAGTCGTGTGTGCGTGTGTCTGTGTGTTTGTGTGTGTGTGCAAGTATCTAGGCAGAAAAAGTTGTTTTACTTTTATCAGGGGAGTCAGGTTGGATTAATTTGGCTCTGCTTGGCTTAGCATGCAGCCCAAACTGCTGCAAGTCGGATTATACATGTATGTATTCAGTACAATCTAGAGGGAGAGGCATATGGGTATTGTGTTTATGATAGCGTTGACATATGGGGTGTAATTGCTTCCAGGTGAAGAAAGAAAATAAAAATTAAAATGCTTGCATGATTTATTTCTCCTGCACCCAATTTCTCCAGATTGTCTGTCACAAAGTGGTTTATTTCCTGAATAAGTCTCTCTCATGTCACATTGAATTGTGTGTCTCAAGATTCAGTTATTTTAATAGTGATTTCAAGGATGTACTTTTGAGGCTGCGTTGCCTTTTTAGAGATGTTTTTTTTGCCAACCTGAAATTTTAATATATTTTTTCTTCTGAATTTATTTAAAGATTGTGAGCAACAAAAAGGTAGTACTGTAGAATCACATGGTTTTAAAATACACACACACGTTCTCAGGTCAGGCCTTTAATAATAAGCCACATTATTCAGAGATACTCACCATAGGTCTATTTGACTTATTATAGACTTGTCATCATGACCAAAGTTAAGCTGAAGGTTGCTACAATGCCACAGTGCCATCTAGAAGACCTGGGATGTATTCCCAGTGGTGTGATATGTTCCTTCCCACATTGTCTGTTGACTGGGGTATAGATCGCAGATTCAAAAACACATTGTAGGCACTGTCTATTTGAAAGCTGTGCTTGGCCAGGCTCTGATTAATCAGTCACAGGCGTTCCCAGCAGCCATCGAACTATTTGTTGTGATAGCATGAGTGGGCTGCACAAATAAATAATTGCTAGGTGTCACTATGATTAATGAGAGATGAGGATGGCTTTTTTTTTTTTTTTGTTGCTGATGATTAATTAGGCAGGCCTGCGATGTTTCAGCCCATACAAATGTAGGGGGTTAAACTGTTTTGTCTATTTTAATTGAAAAGGTATCACAGGTGCTGATTATACCGCTAGATTTTCTTGTCTTCTGAGGAAAGGCAAAGGGACATGTCCTTAAGGGACTGGTCTCCAGTTTGAACACCCCTGTTATAATCATGTGAATAAGGGTTTTTCTGTCACAACCAGCAGTACCATAGTTGTTTCTATGAACTAAAACTTGCCCGTCTGTACCTTCTCTTTTGCCATTCGAAATGCATAACTCCGCTAAAGGGGAAAGCATGCTGCTTGGATAACAAGTAACCCAGGGCTCTACGCTTTAGATTTTTAACTACTGGCCCCATGGGCCACTGAGCTAGTGTTTTTACTGGCCTGGATGCAATTTTATCTGGCCCTGTGGCAGAGCAAAGCTCTGCCCTTTTAAATTGGCAGGGATGGGGTTAACTTCCCCTGCCTGCCTGGGTTTATTATGTTCAGGTGGCTGGGGTTGATTAGTTGATTAACGATCAATCAGCGCCCAGCCACCTGATATAAAAGGAGGCCTCAGCTTCTCATTTGGGGAGAGGGAGCTGAGGAAGCAGGTTGGTTTTTTTTTGGTTGTTTCTAGAAAACTTGAATCCAGTGAAGGCATTGCCCAGCCTGGAAACTGTTATTTTTGTGAGTTTTGTTTTTGCTTTATTTGTGTTTGAAGATTTTTTATTTTGCCCTTGTGCACTTTATTTTTGTTTATTTATAATAAAATAGTTATTTTTTTGAACTGCAGTCTGTCTCTGGGCCTCTATCCACTCGCCAGCCTGCCACATTTGGTGTCAGCAGTGGGATAGCGCCACCTAGAGGCTCAGAGCAGTATTTTTGTTTTGTTTTGTGGAATTTTTGGGATAATTTTTTTTTTTTTTTTTTTGAAAAAAAAAAAAAAAAATGGGAAAGAAGAGCAGACAGCGGCAAAGGCAGGAAAAGCAGCAGCAGCTGAAGAAATGTAAGCTGCTGCAGCCACCGCTGGAGGACCCGGCCAGCCTCTTCCCCTGGTGTTCCTGGTGTGGGAAGGAGGACCATCGTTGGCGGTCCTGCCCAGACGTGCCACCGGCAAACTGGTGTGGCCGGTGTGAGGAGGACGGCCACAACTGGGCAGGATGCCCCTACAACCAGGCCCAGGAAGAGGTGCCGTGTTCACCCCGGGCATCAGGGGCCACCCCACTACCTCCAGCACCACCACCTTCACCACCGTCCCAGGAGATCTGGGACTGGTTGATGCACCCTGAGGCAGACCTCGTCCACGATCTCCCCATAGTTATCAACACGCTGTGGCGTCGAGATGGGGAGAGGTGGGAACAGTGGGAGGAACAGCACCACCCGGCCTCCTTCCCAGAGATTGCCCTCATGGTGGTTAATTACCTGGCGGTAGACATGGGAGATCCACCGGTCACTCCAATAAAGAGAGGTGAGCCGTCGTCCCCAGAGCCAGAGAGGGGTGAGGAGCCTCCGTCGTCCCAGAGCCAGAGAGGGGTGAGGATCTGCTGTCGCTCCCAGAGCCAGAGAGGGAAGGAGGATCTGCTGTCGCTCCCAGAGCCAGAGAGGGAGGAGGATCTGCCGTCGCTCCCAGAGCCAGAGAGGGAGGAGGAGCCTCCGTCGCTCCCAGAGCCAGAGAGGGGTGAGGATCTGCCGTCGCTCCCAGAGCCAGAGAGGGGAGGAGGATCTGCTGTCGCTCCCAGAGCCAGAGAGGGAGGAGGATCTGCTGTCGCTCCCAGAGCCAGAGAGGGAGGAGGATCTGCCGTCGCTCCCAGAGCCAGAGAGGGAGGAGGATCTGCCGTCGCTCCCAGAGCCAGAGAGGGAGGAGGATCTGCCGTCGCTCCCAGAGCCAGAGAGGGAGGAGGATCTGCCGTCGCTCCCAGAGCCAGAGAGGGAGGAGGATCTGCTGTCGCTCCCAGAGCCAGAGAGGGAGGAGGAGCTGCCGTCGCTCCCAGAGCCAGAGAGGGAGGAGGATCTGCTGTCGCTCCCAGAGCCAGAGAGGGAGGAGGATCTGCTGTCGCTCCCAGAGCCAGAGAGGGAGGAGGATCTGCTGTCGCTCCCAGAGCCAGAGAGGGAGGAGGATCTGCCGTCGCTCCCAGAGCCAGAGAGGGAGGAGGATCTGCCGTCGCTCCCAGAGCCAGAGAGGGAGGAGGATCTGCCGTCGCTCCCAGAGCCAGAGAGGGAGGAGGATCTGCCGTCGCTCCCAGAGCCAGAGAGGGAGGAGGATCTGCCGTCGCTCCCAGAGCCAGAGAGGGAGGAGGATCTGCCGTCGCTCCCAGAGCCAGAGAGGGAGGAGGATCTGCCGTCGCTCCCAGAGCCAGAGAGGGAGGAGGATCTGCCGTCGCTCCCAGAGAGAGAGAGGGAGGAGGATCTGCCGTCGCTCCCAGAGCCAGAGAGGGAGGAGGATCTGCCGTCGCTCCCAGAGCCAGAGGGAGCCGGGCCGCCGCCGCCGCCTCCGCCACCAGAGGGAGCCGGGCCGCCGCCGCCGCCTCCGCCACCAGAGGGAGCCGGGCCGCCGCCGCCGCCTCCGCCACCAGAGGGAGCCGGGCCGCCGTCGCCGCCTCCGCCACCAGAGGGAGCCGGGCCGCCGTCGCCGCCTCCGCCACCAGAGGGAGCCGGGCCGCCGTCGCCGCCTCCGCCACCAGAGGGAGCCGGGCCGCCGTCGCCGCCTCCGCCACCAGAGGGAGCCGGGCCGCCGTCGCCATGCTACCTTGGACATTCGGGGCCCCCTCAACCAAAGAAGGCTTGGGGGCTCCGACATCAACCCCGCCCACCACCACCCACCATAACAGCCCACCCAAGGGACATAATTGGACTCTTGGGGGGAGGAGGGGGGGGGGGGGGGGGGAGGGGGGGAGTTGGCCGATTGCGGCCGGTGTACGTTGTACATGGGGGGAGGTGTGTGGCAGAGCAAAGCTCTGCCCTTTTAAATTGGCAGGGATGGGGTTAACTTCCCCTACCTGCCTGGGTTTATTATGTTCAGGTGGCTGGGGTTGATTAGTTGATTAGGTAATTAACGATCAATCAGCGCCCAGCCACCTGATATAAAAGGAGGCCTCAGCTTCTCATTTGGGGAGAGGGAGCTGAGGAAGCAGGTTGGTTTTTTTGGTTGTGTAGAAAACTTGAATCCAGTGAAGGCATTGCCCAGCCTGGAAACTGTTATTTTTGTGAGTTTTGTTTTTGCTTTATTTGTGTTTGAGTATTTGTTATTTTGCCCGTGTGCACTTTATTTTTGTTTATTTATAATAAAATAGTTATTTTTTTGAACTGCAGTCTGTCTCTGGGCCTCTATCCACTCGCCAGCCTGCCACAGGCCCAGGCCCAATATATTTATATATTTTTTCACAATGGTTTTCATTTTCAGTATGTTTCTAACTGTGTACTGAAACCAAAGAGAGCCCACGTCTCAAAAGAAAGTGGCTAAACTAAGCATTTCAATATATGTTACTTCAGCCATTAAACATGTATATAGCAAGTGCTAAAAGAAGTATGGTAATCCAAACTTGGGTAACATTGAAATTAGAAAGGTAATTTAACGTTATGGTGAATATAAAGAGAGATGTTAAGCACAACAACGCAGTAGTTCAATGTAAAATATCTACTGTTGACTTTCTGTGAATGGATGGGGTAACGGCAACATTTGCACTGAACATTAAAAGTACAACTTGTATCTTTTTTTTTAAATTATTTCCAGGTTATTGAATAAACAAAGTAACTTGGATTCATCTGATGTCCGTTCTTGATGGCTAGTTGTTATTAGTAAGGTTAAACGATTGTACTGTTGGAATGTATTTTCTATTGTTTTGGCCAGGTTACAATATTTGCACTAAAGATTATTTTATAAATATTATTTGTTAGAATTAAACAGATGTAGAATATTTGCTGCTATATGATATGTGTTATGTTATTCTTAATACACTACACCAAAAATGATTATTTGGTGCTTTGCGCAATATTATGCTACTGTTGCTTTAAGTGGAAGAGCTGTGACGTTGCTGCTCATTGAGTTCTGTATTTTAATTCAGTAAACGAAAGGAAAAACTTGTGCCTAAGGAAATAGGGTACATAGTGAAGAAATCTCGTCTCTGACATTGTCTGTACACTTTGTGAACCCTGCTAAACTTTACTGACTTACACTGTTACGCTGTCTGCTTGTGCACACGCATTTGCCTTTTACTCTTGGTAGCGTAAGGGACCAGAGTTTGGGTAATCGAATACATAAAAATGTTGCACCCTGTGTATTCAAATGGAAAACTTCAAAATTCCCGTCCCTAATCCTAATAATAAACACTATTAAAACAATATTCATAATACAAAATAACAATCCTATTTAGAGTGTTGTCGCTTGTAGCCTTTCCCAAGTGAGCGCCAATCTTGCTGAGTGATCCCACCGAGTCCAAAGATTGTGAATGACATTTTTCAAAACATTAGACAATTCGATTGCGTATCTGGGTGTCGACCGAGACATATTACTGTGAGACTGGATATGATGTAAACGGAATGACACCAAACAAGGCAGAACGTTACTTTTTTTTTCATTGTCATAATGAACTCTCCACTCTAAATGTTCGTCTTCTTTTTTTTCATAGTTATTTTCTTTATGATTTATTGATTTCAGTGCTTTCCTTTTGGCTTATTGATTGCTTAGTTGTAGAAACCCTAATTTGTAAAAGGTTTGCCGCAGGAACGAGTAACGACACAGCACTTCGGTACGCAATCTCAGTTTCTGACGGAACAACAAATATGATGCGCAGCGGGAAAGTTAGGATTAGTTCGTAGTTATGTTTTTAAAAAATGATTTGTAAATTTAATTTTCAGCTTTTTGACACACTGGCCCATTTTCCTGGATTCATGAAACGGAAGCCATATGCACTAATATATATATATAATATATATATATATAATACATATATACACACACACACACACACACACACACACACACACACACACACACACACACACACACACACACAGTGGCTTGCGAAAGTATTGACCCCCCTTGGCATTTTTCCTATTTTGTTGCCTTACAACCTGGAATTAAAATTTATTTTTATTTGGATTTCATGTAATGGACATACACAAAATAGTCCAAATTGGTGAAGTGAAATGAAAAAAATAACTTGTTTAAAAAAATTCTAAAAAATAAATAACGGAAAAGTGGTGCGTGCATATGTATTCACCCCCTTTGCTATTAAGCCTCTAAATAAGATCTGGTGCAACCAATTACCTTCAGAAGTCACATAATTAGTTAAATAAAGTCCACCTGTGTGCAATCTAAGTGTCACATGATCTCAGTATATATACACCTGTTCTGAAAGGCCCCAGAGTCTGCAACACCACTAAGCAAGGGGCACCACCAAGCAAGCGGCACCATGAAGACCAAGGAGCTCTCCAAACAGGTCAGGGACAAAGTTGTGGAGAAGTACAGATCAGGGTTGAGTTATAAAAAAATATCCGAAACTTTGAACGTCCCACGGAGCACCATTAAAAAATGGAAAGAATAGGGCACCACAACAAACCTGGCAAGAGAGGGCCGCCCACCAAAACTCAGACCAGGCAAGGAGGGCATTAATCAGAGAGGCAACAAAGAGACCAAAGATAACCCTGAAGGAGCTGCAAAGCTCCACAGCGGAGATTGGAGTATCTGTCCATAGGACCACTTTAAGCCGTACACTCCACAGAGCTGGGCTTTACGGAAGAGTGGCCAGAAAAAAGCCATTGCTTAAAGAAAAAAATAAGCAAACACATTCGGTGTTCGCCAAAAGGCATGTGGGAGACTCCCCAAACATATGGAAGAAGGTACTCTGGTCAGATGAGACTAAAATTGAGCTTTTTGGCCATCAAGGAAAACGCTATGTCTGGCGCAAACCCAACACCTCTCATCACCCCGAAAACACCATCCCCACAGTGAAGCATGGTGGTGGCAGCATCATGCTGTGGGGATGTTTTTCATCGGCAGGGACTGGGAAACTGGTCAGAATTGAAGGAATGATGGATGGCTTTAAATACAGGGAAATTCTTGAGGGAAACCTGTTTCAGTGTTCCAGAGATTTGAGACTGGGACGGAGGTTCGCCTTCCAGCAGGACAATGACCCTAAGCATAATGCTAAAGCAACACTCGAGTGGTTTAAGGGGAAACATTTAAATGTCTTGGAATGGCGTAGTCAAAGCCCAGACCTCAGTCCAATTGAGAATCTGTGATATGACTTAAAGATTGCTGTACACCAGCGGAACCCATCCAACTTGAAGGAGCTGGAGTAGTTTTGCCTTGAAGAATGGGCAAAAATCCCAGTGGCTAGATGTGCCAAGCTTATAGATACATACCCCAAGAGACTTGCAGCTGTAATTGCTGCAAAAGGTGGCTCTACAAAGTATTGACTTTGGGGGGGGTGAATACTTATGCACGCTCAAGTTTTCTGTTTTTTTGTCTTATTTCTTGTTTGTTTCACAATGAAAAATATTTTGCATCTTCAAAGTGGTAGGTATGTTGTGTAAATCAAATGATACAAACCCCCAAATAATCAATCTTAATTCCAGGTTGTAAGGCAACAAAATAGGAAAAAGGTGGGTCAATACTTTCGCAAGCCACTGTATATTATAGTAGCTAAATGTAACCGGCCCATTCGGGCCTGTGGTGCTTCTAACTACCAGCTAAACTGCGCTCTCTACCAACCCTGGGCCACTGGGCCATGGTTAATGTCGAACCCTGTAACCCCAGGGTTAAAGAGCAGCTCAGACACTTGCACAAGGGTGTATTGTTCCATCCATTTATTTGTTGTTTGTATTGATGGACAATTAAAGAAAGCAGTGAATGAAACAGCATATAACTGCCATTTTTTTTGGTAGTATTTACCTAAATAAGCAACAGATTAATGTAGTAGAGCTTGGGCACTATGCTGGGTCTAGAAAGAGACCAACTGAGTCTTGAAATCCTGAAGTGGTTCCAGCAGGAAGGCTAAACTGAACTTTGGAGGGCTGGTAAAAACAGAATTTATAATGAATAACTTTCAAAGAGGATGTGTGTTTATACTTGAAAGGGGGGGGGGGGGATGCTGGTACTTGACAAAGATATTTTCTAAGGAAATGGTGAAAAGTCGAGGATGACTGTGAATGCACATTTGTTTGCATAGATTCCTGTACCTACAGAGGTTCTGCAAGATTGTGAACTTTGATAATAAAGTTACTGCCTGGTAAGGTTTGTTTGTTTACAGCATATTCTCATTTCCTTGGAAGTTCTTTCCATTTGCTGGGGATTGAGAACTTTAATGAGTCCTGTGGGAAGGCAACATGGCCAGTACTGCCAGTATTTTTATTTAAGTGCTGAAGATTGTTTGTTTTTTAACTTTTGTTTCCCTGTAAGACAACACTTCTTAGAGCACAGTGCCCACACAGGCCCAGTCTGTCCCAAAGGAAGGTTTTGAATCTCTAATATTATTGCAAATAAACCTACCCAGAGATCCATAAGCAATTACTTGTGTATTTGTTTACTGGCAGGTAGTCTGTGAAGCAAGCAAGAACCTTGTTAAATGTAGAGGGACTCCTTATTGGCAACAGTGAACGAGATACAAAATCAATGACAGGATGAGGTAAAATGCAAGTGTAGCTATTTGCAAACTGGGGGGAAAAAACGAATAATGTAAGATGCTCAAAATAATATTGTTGTCAGGTTCAATTTGAAGGTGTCTTTCAAATTTATATTTGATAAAATACCTACAATAAATGTAAAGTATATGAGTGTTTCCTCTAAAATATTAAAGTTATAACATCAATTTCTGTTTTACTATAATATAATAGAACTTAAAGCTGTAATTATAACCTGCTGCATCTAGGCGTGTGTCCGTAGAACCCATTGCTAAAACTGTCTTTGGTCATGATGTACTCCTGTGGGAAGATGCAGTATAAACACCAATGAATTAAATTTGACTTGAGAAAAAGAATGGCAGCTTCAAAACGTCATTCACTGAGTGAAAGTGTTTATTTTTTCCATTGTTTAAATTTTTTATTAGAATTTTTCACATTTGGAGTCCTATCATCTCGTTTTTAAGACAGCAGGGGATTCCAGCCCCTTGCAACCTATGAGTGAAGCAATTTAACGTTGACTCTAGTGTGACTTCAGCAATCATATTACAGTGTTCATTTCTTAGGTAGAACATAATTTACCTTAATATCTGCGGCCGCCAACTGGCAGCTTGTCAGACAGTTTTATCTGCTTTGGACACAGCAGTTGGTAGCATGCAGCTTCTTCCCTCTTGTGGTATCACATAATACCTGCTTTCTCATTCCATACCACATACAGGCACCGATGAATAAGATCACATGAGATTAAAATGTTTACACTTCCAGTTTGACCCTTTAGTACGTGTGTGCAGATAGTGTGGATTTAAAATAATTTAAAGTAGGTACTTTAATTCCCTGTGGAAAGTACGTTCGTGCTACTAAGAATCACGTATTGCTTTAGTTCCGAACAGTGCAATGAAAATGTGTTTTCATATTGTGTGGTGTTTTTTGGTATTTTAAAAAATTTTATTAGCAGAAAGACATGGGATTAGCACACCTGTCATTCTGCATTAGAAAAAGAAAGGCCTTTCCACAGTCAAACTACTTTTTTTTGTTGTTTTTTTGTTTCCAGCAGCTTTATCAGGTGATATAATTTCCTTTAAACCTGTTACATTTATTCCAGGAGCAGCCAGTATCCTTGCACAACCACAAGCTTCCTGGGTGAGTGAGATAGAGGCTCTCTGTCAACTGCAGGCATATTTCTTTCTTTCTTTCTTTTCTTTTCTTTTGAAGAAAAACGAAAACTCAAATAATACGAGGACATCTCCGTCAAGAAAAGGAAAGAAAAACAGAAAGGAAGGGAAAGAAAAATCAGATAGAAGGGAAAGAAAGTTCTTTCTTTCTTTCTTTCTTTCTTTCTTTCTTTCTTTCTTTCTTTCTTTCTTTCTTTCTTTCTTTCTTTCTTTCTTTCTTTCTTTCTTTCTTTCTTTCTTTCTTTCTTTCTTTCTTTCTTTCTTTCTTTCTTTCTTTCTTTCTAACACTCCTAGGTGGGATGTTTATTCATTTTATTGTCTGCTGTGAAGTGTGCAGCCTGGAGAAAAGTAACTCTGGGGGTACCTTTACAAGACCACTTCTATACAGCATGAAGCAAGTTAAGCAAAGTCAGTTTCCATGACTAGTGATAAAAAGAAGAGAAATCTTGTAGAAAGGGGTAAAACAAAGGAAAATTATTTCTTTTCCTCATTTTCCTGACACTAATTGGGAAAAGAGAAGCCTCTGTCGTAAAGACTGCGGCTTAGCAGATAGGCATGTCATCTTGTTAGGAGACTTAAAGGATAACAGAAGTGTCCTTATGGGGATTCCATTAAAGCTAAATTTAAAGCAATGCTCTGGGAAGAAGCAGTCCTAGATCTGCTGTGCAGAAATGGAAACAGAGGAACAACAAATCTAGTGGGAGAAAAGACCCAGTTTATTTTTATTCATACTTTTATAGTGTTTACAGTGGTGGGTTGTATTCTCTTCAAGAGGGAATCCTTAAAAGTAACTCCAAAAATGTATTTGTGAAGAGCTGTGTGAAGCTTTAAGGGCTGCTCTCTTCTTAGATTCTCCACCCTCCCATTTAAAGTATTAACGAACATCGCTTTTTATTACATTCTCAGTTATGTTCCCAGTGTACTGCATATACATACATACAGGTTTACATACATACATACAGAGTAACTTACCCTCTAATAACACAGAGAGTAAAATGTATTTGCAAGGAGTAAAATGCAACATTACCTTGAAGTCATGAGCAATCTCGATTTTTTTAAATACGGTACAATCTTTAATGGTAATGGGGTAAGCATTAAAAAAAAGAGCCTTCCATTTTAACTGCAATGTTATTTCTGAACTGCTGTATAAGCCTGAGTGTGTTCTACAAGGTTCAAGAGAACAGGAATGTCAATTAGTTATATTATTATTCTCTCAACCTCATTGCTGGAACTACTATCCACAGCAACAGTGCCTCCAAACCTAAAGGTTACATCATCTTTGAAGCCCATAATGTGATGTCATCTTTGATTAATCATTTACCTTGCATTAACCAATGACCTTAATGGTGCAAGTCTTCAAACAGAATGTGTATTTTTTTTAAAGATACAAGGCTTCTTTTCTCATTGATGCCCATATAGACAAATGTTTCACTGAATAAAGGGGTTTGGGCTCTTAGTGTATGTGTGTGTGTGTCATTTAGTATGCTAGATTTCTATGAATAGACACATTCAGCACTACCACAGTTTGAAATACCTATTTCTGTTGAGGTAGTTTTTTTTTGTATGAAAAACTGGTTTTTCATGGATACAGGTGATTGCAGTTTAAGAGAGTCAATAAATTGTTTGATATAGTATACAATGCTGTATTTATACAGTTTTGTTATTTTAGTAGTATCACATGCTGGGAGATATTTTACCGTTTATATATTGCTGCCGGTAAATTGCATGAAATAGATTTTCTGTCAACTTGGTCCGGAACTTTATTATTATGTGGAGTTTGATGCACCACCTCCAATAGGCATTCTGTCCTTTATTTGACATGCCAGATAGATGTTTCATCCACTGACTGCAAAACCTTACTTGCACTCTTCCCACCCCACATGTCATCCTTCAGCAAGTAATCCTTTCGTATTTAAGCACAGCCTTCACCTAAGGACATCCAGACATCCAGACGCTCCTGTTGCCAAGCTTCAAATGTAGGCAGAAATATTTTGAAAGTATTGGATTTAATAGCTTAAGCCTTTAAAGCTCTTTATAACCCCAACCCCCACCTCCATTTTCCCCTATGTGTCTGTTCCCCAGAATATGGGTAGAGGTGACTGTAAATCGTTCCCCTGCTTTTCAGAGTGATCAGATTGTTAAATGTTCACTTGGAGAGTTATTTTCTATCCAGTCAAATGAACGAGTGATGGGCTATTTATCCAAAGCAGAGGCAGGGCTTGTGAGTAATATAGTCTGATATCAGACCGTGTGATCTGCTCAAGCTGAATGGATAGGCTGCCGTTATCTTGTCTGCGGAGAAAAGGGGAAGAAAAGGCCATGTCAGGGATAGTAAATGGGACCAAAATGATAATTAGCCCCAGGGCAAACTGCCGATTGTTAAGGGGAAGACACATTTTCACAAACACGCTAATAGGAATACTCACTAATGACTGTCTGGAATTTTTCTTGCTAATTTGACACACGCTGAAAAGAGCTGGAGAGATTATTGACACCGGGGCAATTGCTAGCTTTGCAAAGCACCCCCACCACCACCCTCCTTTCTTTGGCGTTTTGGATATAGATGTTCAGCAGATAATGAAGCATTGAAGGTTGCATTGTTATTATATATATATATATATATATATATATATATATATATATATATATATATATAGGGGAATTAGGTTTAGGATTTCAGTGAATGGACCTTTCCAAAGCCACTTCCCCCTCACAAGCATTTCATTGCCAAAAATGTTTGATTAAACTTGACTGTCTACCCATTCATCATTAGGCATCCCATCTGTGTATTTGTATGCCTAAGAGGTGTTCATTCAACTATTAGCAACTAGTGTTTTTTGAATGCTTTTTCAATAATTTGAAAAACATAATAAAGCAAGTTGTCATATTTGAAATAATCAGACCTTAAGCCATTCTACTGGTTGCATCGCTAATGTCCCTGGAACAGAAAGCATGGAAATGGGTTACTTTGGTGCTCAACCTGCAGAAAAACATGAGAACTGGGAAGTAATTATTTGGATTAAAAATAAATTTAGACTTGGCTAGGTGGCTGTGACGCTGCTGCCAAATGAGTTTAAGCCATCTGCTTTTGCTTTTAGCTAAAAGCTAGCAATGTATTTGTCATTCTCTGTTTGAATTGTCCAAGTAATATTTTACAGTATGTCTATAATGGGGGGGAAAAAAGAGGTACCAGATAACCCAGGCTCTGGAAGCCTGGATTTAAAATATATTTACTCAATTCGGCACAAGAGTGAATGGCAAGGGGTGTTCATGCCAGAGTGGAGGTGGGTTAGCACTAGTGAGAATGTTTATAACTTCTAAATTATATACTTTAATTCTAGGGACTTCCAGTAGGTGGAAACTGATTCCTCTTCAACCAAGCTGATGTTTTCCCTATGTTTGTTAACCAGTGTTTTTAAGATATCGCCAACTGCAACCAACGCAGTTCTGCTGTTTCTCTGCCTTTTTCTGCTTTTCTTGCATGCTTATCTTTTGTGAATTGATCATCCTTAGTCTTTCTAGCTGCTGTTGTCAGTTTCTTTCTTTCTTTATTCTCCCAGCCTTTCTGCTTCTTTTTATTATTTCTTTGCATTTGTCTGTCACTGATCATCAATCAATCTCTCTCTCTCTCTCTCTCTCTCTATCTGTCCATATATCTATCTATCTATAATTAATCACCTTATTTCATGCATCTGTCTAATGACATCCTATGCAGGGGGAAAAAGAGCTAAAAAAATCTCTTTGAAGTCCGAGGAAACTGAATAACAGGCCCTTATTTATTTATTTTTTTTGGCTTATAAACAATTCATAATGAGCTTTTCCCTTGTAAGAGGAGACTGGAGGCAAAGATGCAGTGATCAGATATCAGCAGTGTATTGATACCCCAGCAGGCAGTAGGGGGAAAAAATGGGCTGTGCTGTTGTGAGAAGCAAGGACAGCTGCCAGGATTTTCAGCAGCTCAGAGCAGGAACACTTTTCTGCCCGGAGGATTGAAGGCTGGTTTTCTCTACTTTTTAAAGCTGTCGGTGTGGTGGAGGGAAGGCATGAGGCACAGTTATTAGCTCTCCTGGCTTTTGAAAGAGAGCAAATTGGGCAGTGAGTGGTGGGACGGGGAAATAAAACATGTAAAAGGACAAGAGATTAAAGCTTTTGGGAGCAGTGCTAACGGAGCGGTCTGCTACAGGAGAAAAACTTCAGTTTCCAGAAGGGAAAGCGAACGGGTTGGAAAATGCACTCCAAAGCCCCAACTTTGAATCCCCTCTGCTGCTGCCTCCAGTTTGCTACGAGAGTAACTTCTAAAGAGCCTATTCAAACTGGGCATTCAAGACCTTGTCTCCTCTGCTGCTGACACCTTGTGCTCACCACCGTTGCAGTGTCTCCGGCTTTTCTTTGTCAAGCTCAGCGGTTTGTCACAAGTCACTGTGTAATCATGTGGAAACCTTGATTGCAAGTGGAGCTTCCCCCTCCCTCTCTTCTGACAAACCCCAAACCCCCGCTTTGCGTATATCTATATGTTTCTAAAACACATGCAGGATAATGAAGTGCCTGGATGAAATGGATGGGAAAGTTAAGGTTTATTTGTTTCACAGACTGGTTATGAACACTAAATAAATGATGGATTGGAGAGAATTGTAAGTACATCCCCACATCTTTTACACTGTTTGTTCCTGATATTGATTCACCGCAGTTGTCTCTGTAAATCAACATCATGTTTACCATCAGTCTATATATATATATATATATATATATATATATATATATATATATATATATATATATATATATATAATAGTATATATATATATATATATATATAAAATCTAAGTCTATTTAAGTTCTATTCAGTAAAAACACAGTTTCTGCTAAACCCCTCAGGAATCTTTCAAAAAGAGGGAGAGGGGAGGGGCAAAGATATTATGAATATGTGCAGATCAAAAGGTGTTTTCAGAAAAAACTGTTGATGCCTTCAACCTTTTAATGATCAAAGCAATGCTGATAGCTAAGTTGATGCCGTTTGTGTCACTAAACAGGTGGATATGTCTAGAAAGCAACGGATCAAACTGTGGATTTCTAAATATATCTATGCTTTTCTGCACGTTCTGTGATCAAAGAGACCTATGTCGACAGCTAAGTGTGCAAGCAGGCCAATGACAAGCACATCTTTTTACCGTTAATGCCTTTATACATCAACAGCATCAGAATGCAATATATCGGTACCTCAGGTAGAGTTTCTTTAATTTTTTTTTTTTTTTTTTTTTTTTTTTTATGTGTCTATGTAGTCTGAAGAAGCACTGGCACTGCTGGCTGTTAAAGAAGCAATGGTATAACTACAGTAGTGGTATTTATTTAGTCTGTCTGAAAAGGCTAAATGAACAGTCCCCTCTCTGTTTGGTGTTTACACCAGGTTCACTAATTAGTAGATTAGGTTATGGGGGATTTTTGGCTTTTAGTTGTATTTGTGTGTGTTATTAATGAATGTGTGTGTTTCAGGCACATAAGCTTTCTGTGGGAATGCTTTGTCTGCATGAGTGAGCACTAGATGTGCAAATGCAGCCCTTGCACGCCCCGCTTCCTTTCACAAACCCTTCCCCTGGGAAGCGCCTCCTGTACACTTTATGGAAGTAATAATTATTTCATCAGGGGGTCATGTATTTCTTGATTATGCCTTTTGCACAGCTTCAGGGGTGGAAGGAGGGTGTCTGGCAGGACCGTGAAGTTCAAATTGCTGAACGGGACGCTAATGAGCCAGCTAAGGTTTTCCAGTATGCAAACGGAAACACACCCAGCTACTCTGTCAGGAGTCTAGCCAGCCACACGTCCTGTCAGCCTGTACGTTTCTCCGCCACACTCTAGAACTGCCTCAATGGCATGGAGTCATTTAATATGCCAAAAATGGCAAACAGAACATGTAAAAAATCCTGCTACACTCCACCTTGATTATACGTCGGTGGAAAAATAATTGAAAATAACAAAATGTTTATTTGTGCTGAAGCTAATTTTAAATATGCAATATTAGGAAATTATTAAAGGGCATTTTCCTTTTAAATATCCAGTTTCATTCTCTTTTACAGCATTATAGAGCACTATAGCAGGCCAACCATTAAATCAGAGATTCAAAATGCAGTAAACATCCTGCTACTGTAGACGGGTGACACCAGAAAAACTGGAGCAGAGCAAAATAAAAAAGAAAAAAAGTAGGGTACCAGAGTACTATCTAGAGAGAAGACTAATTATGTATTTATTTGTTTAATTAATGTTCTCTCTTGGTTTGACCCTTATTAGATGCAACATACTGTTCCCAATACAATTGTACCAGTACAATGCCATCTCTCAACTTCTTAATCACTATGTGCTCGTCAAGGCTGCTGGTAGTCTGTTGCATCAGTGTAATCTGCAACAGTTCAGCAGAATTAGTCTGGGCTATGCTTTTTCACAAGCCAGCTAAAGATTCAGGTCCATTCTGTGGTTGTCTACATTTCTTCGTTCAGAGATGCCAAAGTGTAGATGTATGTTTTCTTAGAAAGCAATTCTCACATTGCGTATGTCTTTATTAGTACAACTCTGGCACTGTGTATTCCTAGGTAATGTTAAAGTCGATAAGGGTTGAAGTTTTCTGAGTCAGTTATGCAGACACTTGAAATATATATTCTATTAATAGAGGGAGACATGCCTTATCTGCCCTCAGCTGTATGAAGAAATGTCATTTATTGTGAATGGGTCACCCTGGAGATTAGAGTATATCACTTTTCAAAACTTTATCGCCCATTCATTCCAACTGGCCTCGCTGGCAACAGGAAGTTTTTTTTTTGTTTTGTTGGTATGTCTTAGATTTGGGACCACAGCTGCTACAACAATTTAAGAAAAGTTGCAGCCTAATTGAAACCCCACTCTGAAAGAAATGTGTGTTTGTATCTGCCCATTTTATATTTATATGTACATGTTATCTTTTGGATAAAATTTGATTAGAATGAAGTGAGCTAATTTGTAAAACAGGCTGCATGACAACAAACAGCTGTTGTGATGATGTGAATGATGTTAGATGTTTGCTTGAGGTATAAGCATTTTAAGCATGCATTTTGCACTGTGTAATGTATACTGGATATGTGTGCTATTTTTAAAATCTGATGTATTATTTAACATTATTTATAAAGACTTGCAATGTCATTTAGGTATGTTTCATGCTGTGATATTTTTATAAGTTAATAAATTGTGTGCTTGTCTTTTTAAATAAAAAAAAAAAACTGTTTATGAAAGAAAGATCGATAATGCTTTTCCGTTTATACACTCAAGCTCTGTGTCAGAGGAACATGATATCCACTCTTTATTCTTCTGTGTGCTTCTAAAGGACTCAAAAAAGCTGAGGCCGTGACTGCTTTTGGTTCTGTTCGTTCCATCTGTGCGAGACGTCATTTTTGGCAGAAATCCAAGCAGACTCGGCCAATCCTGTTGATGAAATAGAATGAAATAAGCACGGCACGGAACTGCTTTACCTTGCAAAGCAATCAATCTTGTTGTGGTTGCTAGGTTACATGTTGCCTGATGTTGTGTCATTCTTACTGTTGCTAAGGTATGTGATGCCGTAAGTGAGCGAGTGTGTGTGTGTACGACAGAGATGCCATCTTAACCGTGTATGTCAAAGCAACAATAAACAAGCTCCATGATTAAGATACAAACGCACTTCCTTTTTTCGTCTTCCTTTGTACAATATAACAAGTACCATAGAACAATACTGGTTTATATTTTATGCATTTTAAATAATATAATGTGTTAACAGTAATGGGGCTTGACAGTAATGCCTACCCAGACATGTCAACCATCACATGTCACTGATTGTGTCTCTTGGAGTTGTATAAGCGAGTGGCCTATGAAACAAAGCTGAAGGACTCTGGCTGCTCAAACTGCAAGAGATAATGTTGTATTTACAAGAAGATACGTGCTACACATGACGTATTAAGTTATTATAGATCATACAAATAAAGATTGTACACAGGAATAGCTTTAAAACCCCCAAATATATTTTGACGTGAAATGGTTCAGTCCAGAAATCAACCGACCATGTCCAATAGTGTGTGTAGGCCTATAGGGGCTGTGTCTTGGAGAGACGAGTATTTTTTTAAAATTTGTACATTTTTTTAAACGTGCAACTGGAGAAACTTTACACCAGTAGCATTAAGGGGTTAAATGTATTTGACCTTGTTCAGATTGTAGCAATTTTAATTTATTGCTTTTGTATTTCTGCGTGTGTGTGTTTATTGTTTTTATTTATTTTATTCTTGAACATTGGAATTAGGTGTGGTGGTCTATTCAAGGGATGACATTTGCACACGGGATAAGATGTACCATATTGATTTATTTTAAATCAAATTAGCCAGGGGGACCTTTTGTTAGTATTTTAGTTCTTTTGTATTTTAGTCCCACCATCCCTCTCTCTGAAGGTAGTTTTTAAGGTCTCTTGTTTTGTTTTTTGTACAGGGCGGCACAGAAGCTGAACCTGTCTTCAAAGCGAAAGAAGCATCACCCACCATTGCCTCACTCCCAGGAGCCCTCAGTCTACCCAACCAGCTTCAGTGGAATTCTACAGCTGTCCCCTCCCCCTGCACCGCCATGCCTTCTGAGAGCTGTGTCGAAGGTCAAGGACAACCCAGGAATGGGAAAGGTATGCAGAGGAATTGCTTCTTCATATTCTATTGTATGTTGGTAGCAGAGAACATGCCTAACTGGCTGAAAATATGCTAATTGGACAACCACAGGCGACATTCAACATTCAAACAATTTTTTGGGGTAGATTTTCCCCAATTCCCCATTGACCTTGCGATTGTGATAATCAATTAAAAAGAAATGTGGAGCCACATTAATACAACATTGAAAGGGGGCACATGATGATATAATCACCTTCATTCCCCACTCCATGTCAGCCTTTTTCATACTATTTCGTTTTACTGAATCATCATTCAGCTGTCATGTACAAGACGTTGCAACTTCTTCAGACTGGTTGGTTAAAAGGTGCTGCTGTTTAGGCAAACCAAGGGGATTTACAAACTACACATGACAGCAGTGTATTGAATAGCCAGTGGGACACACCTCTGGACTGTATGAAAAGGATACAAAATAGGCTATGAAGCTTTTTCACCATAAGATTGTCGGTTTGAGTCCATCAATAGTCACTGACAAAGTAATGTTTAGTTCTGGTGGTCTCAGCCCAGTGCCTAGTGGAAGAGCTTTAAGGATGGTCATGTAATTCCTTGGTCTCTAGAAAGGACCCTCAAGGAAAGTGTACATGGTCCCAGCCTGTGTAATATCTGTTCTGTGGGAGAATGAAGGACTTCATTCTCCAGTGTCACTATTCATCACAAATAGACATACACTGCAATGACAATGCAACAGGGTGGTGCCTAATGCCGCTATGCTGGGCCAATTTAATTTTTCCTGCGGTATTAAACCAACCCAGCTCTGATTTGCATATGGAAAGTGAACAGAAGCAAATGCAACATTAAAATGACATGAATTAGAAGTAGTTCATTGAACACATGGTGTGTAGAGCACATCTTTATTACTGTTAAAGAAGAGGGGATGTGTGTTCAGGTCTGTCTGCAACATGAGGGACAGTTCAGCTTCATAGCTGCAATGGAGATGGATTGGAGTGTGCTGGATGTTCTCACAGCAGAAGGACCTTGTCTAACTGAGGCAGTGCACATAATTAAACCTTTCCAGACTGACGGGTAATCGTTCACCCTCTAGATGATGGTCATAGTTCTTTCTTGGCATCTGTATGTTGGCATTTAATACCTGGGTTTGTGAAGATCAGAATTGGCATCACAGACATAAAGATAAAACTGATAAGTCAAGTAGTCAAACGTTTCGGTTAGTGTGTGAACGTCAGTGTTTAAAGACACGACAGGCTACTGAATTGACAGTGTCTTGCATTTAATATGGAGTAGGCAATTTGCCTATTCTAAAAAAAAATAAATAATTAAAAAATAAAAAAGCAGTAACTTTCAACAGTGGGCATGTGCAGGCAAGGATAATGTCAACCTATGATTCTCAACTTAAACAAACACTTAGAGCTTCAGAGTTGTTTTCTTTTTAAATGTAATCATGTTAACTGAGGTGGAATAGGTTTACTGTACATTCTGATAGATTCAGTACCTTGGCAAATGTATCGGTTATTTATTGTTGTTTGTCCTGGTGTAACCTGAGCACTGAAACGCGTCCCAGTTTGTCAGCACTTTGCTGAGGGCATGGCCCCTTTTTGCTTTGAATTTTACAACTTTGTCTGTACTGAATTAACATTGCTGCATGAAGAATTTGGAATGCTCGTGGAAAGCACAGCAGGTAATGAAATTGTGCTTTATCCTGTAGCATCGTATGTCTAGCATTGTAAAGGACTGCATTACAGAAAGAAAAATGGCTCCGCCTTTTGTTCGAACTTCTTTTTACTCCCTCTACATCTCCCGGCCTGACAAATGTTTAGATCCTAACAGATTGATTACATTGTGCATTATATCATGCTTTCATACGTCGTTCATTTATAACAGCTTGCTTGCTTGTTCCCCATAGCAGGAAACCATAGGCATTGCATTGCATACAGCTTTTCAAGTGTGCTGGGCAGTCTTGGAAAGAAAATTAAAATGCCCAGAAGATACAGGCAAGAGATTGCAGTTTTTATTGAATCCTGTCTCCCCCCCCCCCCCCCCCCCCCCCCCCCCCCCCCCCCCCCCCCCCCCCCCTAGTCTAGATAATGTCATTAAGTCTTGCTTACAGGAAATATTCGCTAACTTTGATGGCTGTCCACATTCTCTTTTTCTGTTTTACTGAGCTTCATTATTCTTGGACATTACATGTGCTAAAGTACCTTGCTGAGGGTGATAGAGTAGTTATTTTTGCCAGAGAAGTCTTTATCTCTTTATGGCTTTGAAATTTAGTGCTAGTTTTTTGGCCTTAGCAAAACTCACTTCACCAAAGTTCACCAAATCTGTATGCTTATTTAATCACTTCTGTTATTGGTGGGGAAACAAAAGGGTGAAGAGGGCATGTGATCAATTATGTGATCTGCGACTGCCTTAAAGCAGTGTGCCATCGGATTGCCATGGAGTGTTGAACACAGTTTGTGCTTTATGAAGACATTGATTGGGCAGATGTGAGAGTAAAATAATTATTTTAACAATTGCTGTTATTATCTGTGCATAAATCCCAAATCATTTAGATGTAAAACAGTCCTTCCTTTGTAGAATGAAGCAAATGAAACTTGTATGCTCTCTAAATGGTAAAATAGAGCCGCCACCATGTGAATCTCAAACAAAATGGTTGTGAGGTCTCTGTCTGGACGTGTTTAGATTTAATGTTAATGGTGTACAGGGAGTCATAGCTGAAACAGCCATTTTTTATATTAACTTTGGAAAGAACTTTGAGTTCACTTTCTGACATTAATGTGCTATGTAAGATAATTAATCACACATTGCAGTGTTAGTGGAGACATCTCTGCCCTTGTGTGCTAGCTAAGCTGGATCCTAATTCAGCTGAAGTACTATTAAAGCCTGCAGACAGTTGTATTCTGCAAAGTGCTACACAGGTCTCTAATTCAAGCTTGCTTCCTGGAAAGCCGTTTCTTTCCTATAAAGCTCTTGTTTAGATTTTGTCAAGCAGCGAGATGATCTGCCAAAACTGTCCTGCGGAAGATGCAGAGAACAGCAGTCTTCAACAATTTAAATACAGCCAAGCTTAAAATAGAACTGCTTCACACAAGGTCTGACAATCCAGTATTTCCAATACGTAAACATATCTATTGTAGTGATGTATCATTACTGCACTATGCAGTGTTGCACAAAACCCAGTTGCACAGTCACCATAGACATGCAGTGCACATTGCCACATAACATTTGCTGTTGGTTGGTGTTATCCAAGATAGGGTTTAGACTCGTCACGCAGAAAGTTACCTCATTGTGTAAGCTGCAGCAGTCGTCTAAATGTAGTCATTATAAATAAAACAAGGGCAGAAGTGAAGAGTATTCTCTATATAGAAAATGTTATCCATGTCCATATTGTACATATGAAGTTTGCATTATTTAGTTAATATACTATACAGTAGCGTCCTGCGTGTTTTAAGCTGTTGTTGGCACTGTTTGAAAGAACGTTTGGTTAGAAAGAAGCTGAAACTGAAGCCAAAATTATTATTTGATTTTATTTTTTTTCTGTCTTTAACTGGTTTTGCGTACCACACATGTTGCTGTTTTGGATAACTGCCATGGAAAATGTACACTCCTACTGCCAGTATTAACTTAGCAGACCACAAACTGTATTTCAATTATTTCTCTAGAACCTGTAAACTAAAACTACTTAGGAATGAACATACATCTGTGGTGTTCTTTTGCATTTTCTAGATATCACCTGCCTAGTGCCTGTCTTCTCCACATTTAGTTAGAAATATGACAGTCTGGTTTTAAAAGTACACAATTTAGAATGGCAGAGTTGCGCTTTGTGGGGGTTGAGGGACTGTAATAGGGAGGTGGTTTTTAATTGGAACTGTCCAGAATAGACACAATACTCAAAGCATAGTCAAAAATATATTGTGCAGCATTATGAAAAGGAAAGAGGTAAATGCCAAAGATAACGATGATTAATTTGAAGCACAGACTCCCTTTTGATAAAGTGTCTGTTACACTCTGGGGTACATGTGTACAGGTTTATATTAGTCTGACATAGTTCACACTAAGCGAGGGGTAGAAACAATCTGTCAAGCTCTTATATCCGAAAAAAAAAAAAAGTTGCCTGGTATTTGTTACTTTGAAAGTTAATTTAGGAGGAGTCGTTTGCTACCACAGACGTGTATATATAGGAACAAGCTTAAATGTGGTGGTAAAAGTAGTTTGTCAGGCATATGTTTGTGTCAGTCATTATACTACCCCTAGAAATGAAAAAGGAGTTTACAATGAGCTCTAGGAATGCCGTGTTAGAATTATATTAAATCCAGACATGGGATCAGCCCTGGATTTGTAACAATATAGATTAAATACAATGTATGTATATAGATGAAAGAATGGGCTTTTTTGACTTGAGACAACTGTAAAAAAAAAAAAGGGAAATAAACATATCTATTGCCTGATATCAGGGTGACTATGACAGGTATTTTAATTGTGTTTTCAACCTGAAGCCCTTTGTTATCCAAGATTGCATTTCTTATCACTTTGGCTGCTCCCGCTGGGCTGTTTGTAGTTATTGCAAAGGAAACGAGGACGACCGCATCCGAGTGGCTCTCTTGATAAAAACACAGATTAGTTAAAGGCCTTTACCTGACATTTGACAACGTTTTAATGGCTCTCCACGCATTCCTCATGGCAGCAGTTAAGTCGAGTAGGGATACAAGACATGCAAAAGAATTAAAACCTCTAATAAATGTTAAGACGTGTATAAAGCACAGCACTATGAAAGTGGATTTAGAAACTTCTTCAGGCAACTTTGCCCTTCAAAACTGAAGCTGGGTGGTCCTAGTCGGCAAACCACAAACTGGAAGGCCTGCTGTGTTGAATTCTTTGGGGGTGAGTGGCAGATCGAATGACCTGTAAAGCAGTGTCAGGCTTCCTGTATAAATAATACATATATAGTGGAGAAATTCAGTTTATGTTAAAGTGGGTGTAAATGGATATAGCTGGTAAAAACGGGACAACTTTACTTTGCTCAGGGCCCTATATTTCAAAGGTCTGCTAAACATGTTTGCGGCCACCTATCATGTAACAGCTTATGCTTTAGATGACATCTGTCACATAAGCGTTTCATAGAACTAAGTACGCTTAGCATAACCACACAGGCAGAACAAGTTTACACCAGTGGCAGTGATGAAAAGTTCAACTGCATTAACCTCAATTAGTGCTTTCCAATTAGTTCCTGCTTGTAATTGCATCATGAAAAGGGTCTAGGAGTGCAGTAGTTTCTTTACAACTCAGATGGCACAGTGTAGGAGGAATAGAGAAAATAAAGGTGCAGCGCACAATTATTGTACCATGGGAAACAGTGATTTCAAATGTCAGCTTTACTTGCCAAACTGTATAAAACATGTAAATCCTGTTAGTTTTAGTTTTTCAAACAGTACTTAAGTAAATAAATAATAACCTTGAATATCTAAAATAAATAAATAAAGGAAATAAAGAAAAATGTACTCGGCAGTAATGTGTTTTTTTTTTTTTTTTTTGTTTTTCCCAGCAAATTGTTGTGGGTTATTGCTTACTTAACTGTGACTTAATATTTTTCATGGCAAAGTAAATGCCGTAGAATTGAACATTTTCGTTGCAGAAAATACATTTGTCTCTGTAGCTTTTAGGACATTTTTGTACAAATTTCAATGGAGACTATCTAATGGTATTCCTTATTGGAAACAGCTGTTTCATTTTCTAAGCCAGTCTTTTCAAATTTGTGTCAGTCGCCACTCGCCAAACAAACCAGGTTTGCTTTATTAACAACAACAACAACAACATTAAAAATCAGAAATAAGCAAACCAACTCTGCAGAAACACTTGTTACACTATGTTTCTCCAGCACAAGCTACGAGTTCACCTTCTTGTACTCTCATTGAAGACATGCATTGAAATTCTGCCTCTAGCAAACTATTGTAGTTCTGGAACTGCCAAGAAACTTTAAATCTTTGAAAGCCTTATTCCAACGGTTTAGAATAATGACTTGATTCCAGCTTGTTAGATAATGCTCTGTGTTCATTAAACCATGTTTTTAGTTTATGCATTGTAGCACTTTTTTGGGAGCAATGCTTGTATTAGTATGGTTAGCAAAACTGACACAGTGCTGTAGTGCCTGCTGTGGTGAGAGGATTGCATATTAACATAACCACAAAGTACTTGAGCAGCTCCAAATATATCTCCAGACAAAGTTTTGACGGTCTGAACCTGTGTTAAGCTTGTTAAACAAGCTATCCTATATAATAACAGGAAGGAAATTAGTAATCAGACCTGGGCTATTACTACTTTATATGGTGAATCACTTAAAGTTTCCTCCTATAAATATTTTAAGTATATGGATTGATGAGCATCTTACATTTAATTATCACTTTGATAAAGTGCTTTCAAAAATAGGACCTAATCTAGGTTTACTTTATAGGAATAAGAAGTTGTTGTTTTTCCTCAGGCTAGCAGATTAAAGTTAGTGACTGTTTTGGACCATGGTGATTATCTATCAATTTGCTTCCAAGCAGTCTCTGCAAATATTGGATGTAATGTATAATTCATGGTGCTGTTTTGTTTGTGTCCTTTTTTGACATATCTTTGCCAGATGTATAAAATATTTCTCATTGACAAAGTGAAGGCTTTATCACTGGTATTGCTTCGTTTTTAAAGTTATTAAAGGCATGGTTCCTGATTATCTTAGTACTTTGGTCAAAAAGGTCAATACTGGCTGTAGTTTGCGATCTCATGATTCTGATAGTTTGGTAGTGGCTTTTTCTTATCGATTCCCAAAAAACTTGGAATTGAATTTGATAACCATTCATTTTCTGGTTATAAAGAATGGATTCGAGATTTGCTTAAAACTCCTTGCCATGGCTTTTCTTTTAGTCCACATTGAAAGGAAAGAAAAAAACCGCTGTATTACTGCTCCTTCGTGTATTTGTTGTTGTTGTCTAAGGCTGGACCACACGAATATTAATTGTGGTGTTTTATGTGTGATTGTGGCTGTATATGACAGGACCCCGTTGTAAATGAGGCATTGGCCTCAATGAGTTAGTTTCCTGTATAAATAAATAAATAAACAAGGTGTTCATTGCTGTGTCTGCCATCTTGATTTTCAGGTAAAGGTGATGGTGCGCATATGCCCCTCTCAAGGAGCGCATGACACGTCAGAATCCATGTCTTTCCTGAAGGTGGACCCTCGCAAGAAACAGCTAACTCTTTACGACCCTTTGGCAAATGGACACTCAAACTCAGGACACAGACGAGCTGTTGTTGCTGCCCCAAAGATGTTCACGTTTGATGCAGTTTTCACCCAGGATGCTTCACAAGTAAGTGAAAGAAAGAAAGAACAGGTGCAGTCAAAACTAATTTTAACATCCACTCGTGGAAAAGTGAGAATAAGGCATTTAACAAGGGAAGTGTGGCTGGGCTGAACAGTTGGCCATTGTCTCTCAATTATTTAATTCTTCAATGTATTTAGGGTTAAGGAGAAAAAAATTAAGTTTTTTTTGTAGACAAAAGTATGATTCAAGCTGTGCATATGAGACACAAGTATATGCACAATCACCTGTTTACATTACCTTTTGAGAAGGGATTACCTTAATTGAAACAAGCCCCAGCTGGCATGCTGTGAGCCTCTGAAATGTTAAACAAATATTGCATCTATTATCTCTTTCTTGGCTATAGACCTGAGAGATACCTTTGAATTAAAATCCTTCCTTGCTCAAAGCAACCAAAAAAAGGTTTAGTGTATACCAGATTTATTATTTATTTATTATTTGTTTATTTATTTATTTTTAAGAATTCTGCACTGTTGTCTTTTTTGTTTTGGATGCCAAGAGTCTCATTTTCCCTGTCTGTATTATTCTCTTAGGCAGAGGTGTGCTCAGGAACAGTAGCAGAAGTCATTCAGTCTGTTGTGAACGGTGCAGATGGCTGCATATTCTGCTTCGGTCATGTCAAGCTTGGTGAGCTCTTAAATTTGTTACAGTTAATTACGATGTCAGCCTGATAATTACATGCTGTCAGTTACTGGAACAATAAAGCTGTAGTGTGTGTGTGTGTGTGTGTGTGTGTGGATTAGCATTCTCTCTTTTAATTGGCTTTGGAAACTTAACATATTGTGCATCCGGAAAGAAACAGGCTTCAGGTATTCAGTTCCCAACGTTGAAATTAGAAAAAGCTTTTCACTTGGAATGCATTCATATAGACATGGGTGATATTAGTTCCATTCCCCATCTCTATGTAAGGTAAAAAGAAAAAAAAAAAAAGATGAAATAAAAATGAGTACAAATGCACTGTTTCAATAACCCCCGTACAGTGCACCTGAGGTGCTTTAATTGTGCTGCTTGTCAAGGACTTATTTGGATCAGACATTTTTAGCAAGCCTCCAAAATATGTTCTCTTTTAGTTAGCTTTATTTTTAAACTAATACCCAATGCTTAGAGTATGAAGCAGGATTCAGTAAGCTTTAGAACTATTTACTTTGCTACAAACATCTTGGCACTTGAAATAAAAATAGTTATAGTAAGCATTACTGTGTGTTTAACTAATGACATCATTAGGAGTCACAAGAGGGGACTAAAAGGTGTACTTTGTACTTTCACTTTCCCTCGCGAGTGTTTTAACCTGAAGAACCATTAGTGGAGCGCTATATTGCCACAATTAATTTTGAACAAACACTGCACAGTGGCGTGATAAGATCACACACTGGCACTGCAGTAGATTATCAGCATGTTTGGGTTCGCACCACTGTGCTACTGTTGTACTGCAAGTCACAATATGAACATGCTACTGCTGAGGTATCATTCTATCAGTGGCTGCTACCATTGACCCATAGTGCAGGCTCATTGAGGTCTTTGTGCCTAAATTCCTGCCCAAGCTGTGTACTGGAGCAAACTCACAGAGCAGAAGGGCTGTCATGCTTTCAATTCAGCTGTTGGGTTTCAGTTGTTCTTCATGGGTAAACTAAACCTGTTTAAGGACAAGGAGAAGCTCTGCACATTTTTTGAACCTAATTGGCTGTAGCACCTGCTTGCTGTTTATACACATACACAGTAATTATGCCTCGCTGATCCAGGATTTAGATAATCCTATGTAGTTACTTTGAATACAATCTCATTACAGACGATTGGTACATGAGATGAGATCTCTAAAGAGGGCATTTTGGAAACCATTTCTTGACCATTTGTTAATGGAGGAATCTTGGTATCCTCCACTTGGCATGATCATGAAACACAAACATATATAGACAAATATAGACACATATTTGGTGTGTACGTTTTCTAAGGTTTTTGGTGCAATTGACAATATGCATGGATTATCAGTAGAAATTTGATATTGGCATTAAATAGCAGTGACACCAGAGTATTGTTCATAGATTCGTTTAATGTATTTCGATTTTTCTTTTACTGCCTTAAATAGAATGACTGTATTTGTATTATTGTAATATACTGTGAGGGGACACCACAACCGTTTTACGTCCTGGTGAAAGTGTTGCTATTTTATATATATATATATATATATATATATATATATATATATATATATATATATATATATATATATATATATATATATATATATATATATATATATATATCTATATCTATTAATTTTCTTTTCTTATACCCAGCAGTATGTATTTTACTATGTGATTATACTAACTTCCATTTCTTTCCCTCCACGCTTCCTCAGGAAAAACGTTTACTATGATCGGGAGAGATAACTCCACTCAGAACCTGGGGATTGTCCCTTGTGCGATATCCTGGCTCTTCAAGCTGATCAACGAACGCAAGGAGAAGATGGGCACACGCTTCTCAGTCCGGGTGTCGGCGGTGGAGATCTGTGGCAAGGATGAGATTCTCAAGGATCTGCTCTCGGACGTGGCCAGTGGCAGCCTCCAGGATGGGCAGTCTCCGGGGGTCTACCTCCGGGAGGATCCCATCTGTGGAACCCAGGTACCTCCGTCAGCCTCAGCTTAAGGCATTTTTAATATCTTCCCTGGTAACACATTTTGCATTTTGAACCTTTGCTATGCCCAAAGCAAATTGCTATCTTGGAGTAAAAAAACTATTAAAGTTAAATTTGTTTATAAAGTCCTCTGAAAGGCCTTTATATACAGGTGATTTAATGTTGGAATATAGGAATCACATTGGTCATTATAGCCAAGTGATAAAAAGCAAGCTGGACTTTCTTTAGCAACATGTCTTTAGCATACATTTCTATTCACTTTGGTAACTGTTTTGAAGGTTTTACTGTATTTTGTTCAGTATACGGGACTCAACAATGAATTAGTAAGGAATTGTAAAAAAACATGAATTAACACAAAACCTGCATTCCAAAGTGAGGATCTGGAGTGGTCATATGGAATATTGTAAAAAAACAAACAAAAAAACCACACACACACAAATTTATTAGGTAGAACATAATGTGTTACTTTTTTTGTTTTGCTGTTTGGCATCCTGGCAAGGAAAATAAATCCATATTCTAGCCTAAGCTTCTTTTATCCAAGCCTGCCTTCTCACAAGACCATCCCCCCACTAAACATACAGTAAGCGAGCTCCAGTTATAATATTTTCTTCATCTTCCTCTTGAATTTTAACAAACTAGGAAGTATACTGCCTGTGCTTTTCCATTACCTTTGGTAGTCCCTCTCCCTCTGTGTGCATATTTTGTTTCTCTGATTGCCCAAGAGACCTAATCTAATGGGCTTGAAATGTGTGCCTGGATCCAATTAGTCAAAGAGACTTCTCCCCCCCACAGCTCCAGAATCAAAGCGAGCTGAGGGCCCCCACTGCAGAGAAGGCTGCCTTCTTCCTTGATGCAGCAATTGCTGCACGGAGCACCAGCAAGCCAGACTGTGATGAGGAGGAGAGGAGGAACTCCCACATGCTCTTCACCCTGCACATCTATCAGTACCGCATGGAGAAAAGTGGCAAGGGAGGAAGTAAGTATTTTTTTTTTTTGCCTGAGTATAATTTGGTTCTGTTCATAACCCAAAGAGTATACCATTGAGCCAGGATAGATGGAGAATACTTGTGTGCATCACTTTCAGAGAGTGTGTGAATGCAAGAACAACATTTGAAATGAATGTTTTTGTTTTTGATCATTTAGTGTTGTTGTTATTAATGTACTGCATTGTACAAGTTATGTGAGTGCTGGTCATCTTGTGATATTTCGCTTTGTCTAAACCACCCAAAGTGAATGTTATGACCTGAAATTTCAAGTGTTTTTTGAGCTGAGCGAGCCCTTTTGATAATTTATTGGATTGTACAAGGCATGAAGTATTTTTACCAATTCAATGCTGTACATTCAGTCTAACATTGAAAATGAATTAGGCAAGCTTCTGTAGTTTTGATTTTTTTTCAAAGCCTTGCCAACAGTAGGAACTGTGCAGCTTTAGAAAAACTTCTAGAGAAATGGTTTGCCTTTTTTCTGTCTCCCTCTTGTCAATGACTGAATTAAGTAAGAGCAGTCTCAAAGTGATTTGAAGTGACCTGTTTTACCTGGGCAGAAATATAATACCATGTCTGTTAGTAAATTTTTTTATCAAATTGTCTTTATTTATATATAGATCTATAACATTAAACACACTTTGAGCTAGCGGTAAGAGAATATGAAACATTTCAAGCACAGAGCTAAGAACTGTGATTCAGCATCAATATTTACAAAGCCAGTAGGTCAGGTACCTTCAATGTGCTTGTGGGCTGGTGGAACACAGCATTCAGAATTTGGAACTAGAACTGCTTGTCTGTTTTAACTAAACAATGCAAGCTAGATGAATAACCACCACATCTGTGTTTACAAAGGAAGCACTTACAAGTTCATGAAGCCTGCATTCAATAATGATTTGAGAAACTGCACTGATTATTTATTATATCCACACGCACATACACACAAGCCCTCGCTTGCAGAGGACTGTGTTTAGAACCACACTAACATGGATTCACCTAATATGTATTAGTCCCTATATTCTCATTTGACTACAGTACAAAACTGCAAAATAATTGCATGATTTAGACAAATTAATAAAGCTGTTTTTTTTTTTTTTTTTTTTTTGTGTTACAAGATTTCTTTTACACCAACAGATCTGACATTTAATAAGACTCTGCTGGTAACTGCATTTAGCCCATCATTAATATTTAACTCTGGTTGTGCCCTTGCTGAATTCATTATGGCTGTCAGGTGAATAAGCGCAAATGGCTAATGAGGCTTGTGCCCACTTGCTTTGAATGGTTTATGTGTGTGTGTGTGGAGACAAACCAGCTTTAAAAACCTGTGGTTGAGAAATTTTAATATATCCTTTTTTGAATAGAGAATGTTAATGTAACACAGAATAAAAGACTAGAGTAAATACTTGGAAAATATATCCCCATTGTGGAAACGTGTCATTTGCTATTTAAACCATCATATATATTTTTTATAAAAAGGACAACGCTGACTTAGTATTTATATTTTAATATGTATTTCATTCAAACTTTAATAGTAAAAACAAGAAAAAAATGCATACTGTTTATTGCTGGGTTTAGAAGCCTTTTCTTCTAGTATCTATTTTTGAGCTTTCCAAGAGAAATTCAGACAAGTGTAAAAAGTGGGATATCTGGAGCAAATCTGATTAAATTGGAGCAAATAGTCATTGTTGAATCAGATCTGACATGGGCTTGCTCATAAAACAGATCCATGCTGGATCAGATGATTGAGTCACCTTGGTATTGAACTTTTTCACCCCTGTCTCAAAACCTGTGCCTGTGTTTTGTTTCTTGTAGTGTCTGGTGGGCGCAGCCGTTTGCACCTCATCGACTTGGGGAGCTGTGAGAAGGTACTGAGCAACAGCAGAGATGGGGGAGGTGGCCTCTGCTTATCCTTGACGGCGCTTGGCAATGTGGTCCTGGCCCTGGCCAACGGAGCCAAACACGTACCGTACAGGTAAGCCAGGGTCTTCCAGTCTCTTTACTACAAAACACGTCTTTTGTATACCTGTACTGGCTTGTGTTGTACTGAATAACTGGTTTGTTTTGTACATATTAAATTATAAACAATTTATCTGTCCTTTTTATAGTGGTAAAAATTAGGTTTCATATTTTAAATGGTTTTGAATTTATTCAGAATAGGCTATCAATTGGGTCCCACTTTTCCATTCAGTTTTCTCACTCTGTACAACTGATAAACAACAAGTTCAAGTGAAATGCCCCTTAATCATGCAGTGAGTGTCACAGTGACAGCTGGAAATTAAATCCAGGATTTCTTGACTTGTAGCCTTTTCATCTAACAATAAGACAGGAACTGCAACCACTGTGTGCTGTTTTATTAGTCATTCTTATTCCTGCTGAGTACAGAACTATCCTAATATATTTGTGTATTTCCATTTTTATCAAATCTTTTAAGCAGAACCATAGGCTAATTCATAGAAATGCAGAAGCTGCTAGCACCCAGGACTGGTTGCATGCAACCAGATGTGTTGAGTGAACGGACTGCGATTGGCAGCCAGGTTGTTCCTTTAAATGACTCTGGATGTTTTAATGTGTAATTCAGGGACAGCAAGCTGACTATGCTGCTGAGGGAATCTCTTGGGAATATCAACTGCAGAACAACAATGATCGCCCACATCTCTGACTATCCAGCCAATTACGCAGAAACCCTCACTACTATTCAGCTGGCATCGCGGATACACCGCATGAGAAAGAAAAAATCCAAGGTGAATGAGTTTACAAATTACCTGGTTGAACCCGTTTTTGTATACCCATTTATGTATTATTTTTGTGTGGGATTGACGCCACTTTGTTCCATGAAAAAAAAATACCGCATGACCTCTTTCTCCACCACACACACTAGCCCACATTCACATTATTCTGCAACCCAGTATACATCATTCCTGATGAATGTTTGAGTTTATTTGTAATATTTTGACAACTGCGATGAACATTCATTTTGAGCTAAGCATGTCCTGTTTTCCTTATTGTGTTCTTTACTGAACCACCTTATAACAATATGTAATATTTTCATGTCACAAAATATGACCTCACATTTACTGTCCCCAATACCACACATTTAACTCTTGAAATTATCGAATGTCATTAAACGGAATTGGTATGTGTTTTAAATCAGTAAAAGCTTGATTAATCATTTAATTGTGAATAAGGGAACAATGCAAGTCAAAGCAAGGACTAATCAGTAAACGAGTAGCGTAAAATGAAACCATGAACAGAAAATGGAACTGAGAAAAGGAAAAACAAGTGAAAAAGAGATTTTTAGTTGGCAAGTAGAAATTCAGTTTTGTGCATTTACTAAGTATTTTTTCTTCCTGTTACCAGTATGCCTCAAGCTCATCTGGAGGGGATAGTTCTTGTGAAGAAGGTCGAGTCCGTCGGCCGCCGCTTCTGAGGCCCTTCCATCCCCGCACCATTGCACTGGACCCCGACCTGCCTGTGCTGAGCATGTCAAGCGATCCAGACTACTCCTCCAGCAGCGAACAGTCTTGTGACACCGTCATCTATGTGGGACCTGGGGGTGCAGCCCTGTCAGACTGCGATCTCACCGACAATGAGGGCCCACCAGAATTTGTCCCCATCATCCCTTCGCTTAACCGAAAGCGTGTGAAAGAAGGCCCGTATTGCGCAATCGGGAAATTCAACGGAGACCACTTAAAATGCAACACATTTGCAGAGTTGCAAGAGCGGCTAGAATGCATAGATGGCAGTGAGGAGCCCTCTGCATTCACAGTGGAGGAAGGTCTTTTTGATGTGAAAGGGGGTCAGGTTTCCTTAAGGACTGAAAGTATAGCATCCAATCCAGGGAAAGAAGGCAGTGTCCCTTCCCCTCGGACTTGTGCGAAAGCAGCCACTCAAGGAAGCCTTTCCCCAAAAAGGATGCATCATTCTCCAGCTGCAGGTCTCATGACTAGTGGGTCTCCACTCAAGTCCAAGTGGTCAGCTGCCCAATCTGAAGGAGGGGTGGATGGTTCCTTGGAGCACATGAATCGAACAAGTGCCGACGGGGAGAAGGTGATTGTTTTTGATCAGTGCGGTAGTATGACCCAAGCCATTGCCCCTAAAGCACAAGAGCATGGGTCTGAGCCAGTGGTGCGGGAAAAGGCATACTTCAACAGGAGACCTTTGCCCAAACCTGCCCCTCCCCCTCCCCAGATGGAGGAATCTAGGAGAGTGTATCACGAATTGGAAGGTAGCTCTGTGACAAGGACTCCTCCTGTTGGAATGAGTCACCAGGCCCTTAAAATGGAACCTGGAAGTTCTCCAGATCTTGGCAAGATCCACCCCACGAGCAGAACACCAATAGACTTGTGTTCAAAGTTGAGGGGAACGTGCTTTGACCGAGATATCGTAACCACCACAGTCACCCTACAGCAGCCTGTGGAGCTGAATGGAGAGGATGAGTTGGTCTTCACAGTAGTGGAAGAGTTATCCATTGGGGGAATGCTGGACAATGGAAGGCCATCCAGCATCATAAGCTTCAACAGTGATTGTTCTCTTCAGGCCCTTGCGTCAGGCTCCCGCCCTGTCAGTATTATTAGCAGCATCAATGATGAATTTGATGCATATACCTCCCAAGTAGCTGCTTCTCGGGCCAACGTTGACCTGGTTTCCCCCTTTTCAAACCCCTTTGCCTGTTCTGGTAGTAGGTGTTCTTCTATCAGTTCCTGGCTCAGCGACGTGAGCTACTGCACTTTGGAGAGCGATGGTGTCCAGTCCAGCAACACTTACATGGATCCTGAGGGTGCTTTCTGTTTGGGTTCCCTGGGAATGCTCCATAAGGAGATCTTGTCACCACAGGGTGCCAAGAGCTCCATGAATGACAGTGGCTTTTGCTTCTCAGAACTGGACAGTGATAGTGCTGCTTCCAGCAATCTATCTCTAAATGTCACAAAGTGCCAATCAACTCCTGAATCTAGCAAATCAGCTAAAATGTCTGCCTGTCCAATGGGGAAAGCCAACACCCTCAACAACTCCCAAATACCCACAGCCCCACAAGTTGTTCACTGCAGTCTTCCCAGGAAAATGAAACCTACCTCAACTGCCGCTCATAGTGGCAGTAGCAGCATCCAGAACTGCTGTGAACTTCAACAGCAGGAGGGCAGACCAGATGACCCCTGGCTGATGCGCAAGGACAACCATTCATGCTCAAAATCCACCGACTCTGCTTCTGTTAGCAAACTCTCCAGAAGCGGCACAAGCATCCTGTCCAAGAGACCAGGCATGAACATTAGCATTGTGCCCTGTCCGGCCAAGTCTCAGGTGTCTTCCTCATCCCAAAGGGTGGTGGATGGCTGTGAGAAATCAAGCAGCAAAAAATCTGAGTTGCCCAGCAAAATGCCTCAGTTTAGGAGAGGTGCTACCACACTTGGTACAGTCCCAGTTATCCATAATCAACCTTCCTCTGAGTCCAAAGGAAACCATGAGGGTGCCTCAACATCTGGCAGCCTAAAGTCCTCCTCATTAGGGAAGAAGGCAACTGTGCAGAAAGGCAGCTTGCTTCCGAAGCCTGGTGGTACTTCACCTCCTGCACCACCTGTCCGTAAATCCAGCTTGGATCAGAAGAACAGAGTTTTGCTGCACCCCAGTGCCTTAAAATCTGCAGGCCAAGATGCAGGGACATTCTCTGCACCCAAGGCAGCAGAAGAGGAGGTTGTGAGATCAAAGTTTGAACCCAACAGTCACAAAACCTCAAGCTTAAAGGTCGAGCACACTTTGGCCAAAATGACTTCCAGTTTGATGCCTCGTGGGGCAAAAGTAGATGCTGGGCAGTGCTATGGAAGCCAGATGTCTCTAGAGAGATGTGATAGCTTCAGTTCAGTGGGATCCAAAGCTGGACTTTCTAGGGAAAACTGTGGTGCCAGCTTGGGCAACAATGGCAGGAACAGTCGGTCAGTGCCGAGGCTTGGAGTTCCACCCTCCACCTCCACCCCTACTGCTACCTCCCCGCCTTTCTGTGCAATCCCGGGACCACCGGGAAAAACAGGGCAGATCAAAGGCAGCATCAACCCCAAGGCTGTTGGAGTCAGTGGAAACAAAACACATAATTTGTCTGCCAGCAGTAGTTCCAAGCCCTTGACTTCCTCCATGAAGTCTCTCACCCCACCAACAGTACGGAGTGCCAACTTACCTCCTAATGGGAAGCCGCCAACAAGGTCCATGCCAGGGGTCAACGGCAAGCCAGGCCGGGGGACTATCATGGGCACCAAGCAAGCCATCCGTGCTGCCAATAGCCGGGTGAGCGAGTTAGCTTCTGGAAGCTCCGGGAAGGGCCACTTCAGGGCCTCTGGGGACTCGGACAGTGGTAACGACAGTGGAGTAAACCTCAGTGATGACAAGTCGCCCCTTCCAATGTTGCCTTCTCCCTATAGCAAAATCACTGCCCCCAGACGTGCACAGCGCTACAGCAGTGGGCACGGTAGTGACAACAGCAGTGTCTTGAGCGGAGAGCTGCCCCCGGCAATGGGCCGGACAGCATTATTTTACCACAGCGGGGGTAGCAGCGGCTATGAGAGCATGATCCGGGACAGCGAAGCAACAGGCAGCGCTTCTTCCGCCCACGACTCAATGAGTGAGAGCGGCATGTCCTCTTCCAGTCGCACCAGGACTTCCAAGTCCCCCAAGAAGAGGTCAGCCGGTAAGTTGTTCTGCCAGTTCTTGGTTTCAGATATTATATTATCTAGAGCTCCAGACAATTCTATTGAGTGAATTATTACAGAATCGAAAACTCTTTTTGGATGCCAATGTGCAATCTATATGGCATTAAAGTCCGAATGCATAGCCAACTTGGACAAACTAAAACTGGCAATAATAACGTTTACAGGAGTAAAAATGATTTCTAGATTCTTTAGCTGATGGAAACATGAAAAAACAAACTTCATGAATTCTGGGTATCATGTTTGTTTGCTGGTGTTTGAACACATGTTCCTATTAGACTCCAGAGACTCCCTTTTTAATGAGCGTTTTAGTAACACAACACCCTTTGTGATGAACGGAAGGGAAAGTCTGTAAGTAATGCAGGCGGTAACACTAAGTGACTTTATTGCTTCCCTAATGGTCTGGTTTAAAGGTAATTGGACTTGGTCTATAAATACCTGCTGATTTGCTACTAGTACAGCAGCCCTGTGATCGAAGTGTTTGCTGATCTAGAAGTGAAACAGTGTTTTAGAGTACAAGTGGCTTGTGGAATGCATATCGGTTTCTGTTTTGACATGCCGGGATAAGTTTTTATTTGTATTTGTTAGTTACCTAGGTCTGCTACAATAGCTTAATAATTGAAGCTTTGCAAGCAGAATGCAGGCCTCTCCAGCACAGCAAGACAGGACCTGCTTTTCACAGCACACATCTTACACCTCAAATTTATTCTACAAATCAATAGCAACAGCTGTTTAAAATTGCACATATTTATCAAAAAGGTATTACCTCCCTGATGGGTTTGAATTTGTTTTGCCCCAAAGGCAGTTCATACTGGATCTGTAGAGAAGGCATACTCTAACTTTCAAATGGATTTCCTACTTCTCTTTATCAGCAAACTGTTTCTTGCCTGCTGAAATCCTAATACATTTTTGCTCACCTAATACTTCAGAGAAAAGAATGACAGTTCCAAGCAACCCCACCTGTATTTAAATGGAAAATCAAAATAGTGTTCCATTTTTATAATCATATGTGTGTGTGTACATATATATGTGTGTGTTTAGTCTACATGTCGTATCTCTAGTACAGTGGATTAATTTTATTCTTTGGTGCTTTTTTCTTTCAAATTTGCAGCAGTGTATATTGAGTGTGGACATGTATTGCTTACTTTCCTTCAGCGTCTGAAGTTCCTTCTGTTTTGCTTTTGCATGTTATTTTTCATTTTATGCATGTCATGTAATAATTCATTGTATTATAAAGCTGAATCTGTACTTTTAATTTAGTTATTTCAATAGAACAATTTCAAAAGATTAATTCTCAAACTAAACACAGTAGGGATTCAAGGAAATCCATGTACATGGATTAGGGAGCGATTAACATGTAGAAAACAAAGTACTGATTAGAGGAGAAACCTCAAAATGTAGTGAGGTAACCTGTGGATGACTTAGATTCTGGTATAGTAAGCAAACTTGTTAAATTTGCAGACAACACAAAAATAGGAGTGGCAAACATCGTTACAGCAGCAAAAAAGGTCATTCAAAATGATCTAGACAGCATTCAGAACTGGGCAGACACATGGCAAATTACATTTAATAGAGAAAAGTGTAAGGTACTACACGCAGGCAATAAAAATGTGCATTATAAATACCATATGGGAGATACTGAAATTGAAGTTTATGGTGACTCAGAAATGTCTTCATCTAGACAAATGCAGGGAAGCTATAAAAAAAAGAAAAAAAAAGCCAACAAAATGCACAGATATATAGTGAAAAGCCTTGAATTTAAATCAAGGGAAGTAATGTTAAAACATTACAATGCATTTTTAAGACCTCATCTAGAATATTGTGTTCCGTTCTGGTCACCTTGCTACAAAAAGGATATTGCTGCTCTAGAAAGAGTGCAAAGAAGAGCAACCAGAATTATTCCTGGTTTAAAAGGCGTGTCATATGCAGACAGGCTAAAATAATTGATTGCTATTCAGTCTTGAACAAAGACGACTATGCTGCAATCTGATTCAAGCGTTCAGAATTCTAAAAGGTATTCACAATGTCGGCCCAGGGGACCCTTTCGACCTGAACAAAGAAACAAGAACCAGGGGTCACAAATGGAGATTAGATAAAGGGACTTTCAGAACAGAAAATAGGAGGTGCTTTTTTACACTGAGAATTGTGGGTGTCTGGAACCAACTCCCCAGTAATGTTGTTGAAGCTGACACCCTGGGATCCTTCAAGAAGCTGCTTGATGAGATTCTGGAATCAATAAGCTACTAACAACCAAACAAGCAAGGTGGGCCGAATGGCCTTATCTAGTTTGTAACCTTATATTCTTAATTAGAAATTCTAGAAATCACTGTTTTGTGGTTTTTCTCATTTTGTGAACTGTCCAAATACTTTTGTCTGCGACTTTATGCAGTTTTGGCTATAATGTATTACTCCTTGAAAGGTATCCTAGTTCTGTAGATAAATGTACAGAATGTATGCCTGTGCTTAATACACAACACATGTGGGACTGTGAATCCCAATGCATTACCTATTATGCCTCATGCAAACTAACATGAATTCCATATTCTAGAATATATGTATAGCAAATTATGTTAGAGCAATTAATTTACGAGGACAAGGGCCCAGGGTTGGAATAATATCAATAATCAGGCAAATTTTTGCAGTGCTAAATTTATCGCGTTGAAAAATTATCGATAATCATAATTATCATCTGTGACCCAATGAAGCAGGAAGCTGCTCTGCATTGATTAATAAGTGGCACTGAACTGTCTGTGTGAGGCTAAAACATGATCTGTGTGAGCACTGTGTACATCGGGAAGTTAAGTATTTTTTTTAAACAATATTCTTAGGCTTTAACTTTGTCATGGTTTCATTTTGATAATACGTTTGACAAAGCACCATTGGTTTACTAACATAAAAACACAAATACTGTTTGTAAAATTGAATAAATGCAAGCTCACTCTAGAAATGTGGAACTTTTGACTAATTATGTTGACGTTAGGATTTTTTTTAATGTAAATTGAATGTAATTGCAAACACAACCGTATGGCAAATGTGTAATATAGCCTAAACGACTTAGTTGCTTCTGCTGCTGCTTTATTTTAAACTGCAGTAAAGCCATGAGTACTATACTGCAGCCTATGCCCCGCACAGGGGAAAAAAAAGCTTATATATATATATACACACACACACATATACACACACACTACCGGTCAAAAGTTTTAGAACACCCCCATTTTTCCAGTTTTTATTGAAATTTAAGCAGTTCAAGTCCAGTGAATAATCTGAAATGGTACAAAGGTAAGCGGTAAACTGCCAGACTTTTAAAAAAAAAAAAAAAAAAAAAAAAAAAAAAAGTTTAGGTTACCAAAAACTGAAAAATAATGTACATTTCAGAGATATACAAAAAGGCCTTTTTCAGGGAACAAGTACTGGAAGTAAATTAAGCCTTGAAAGTTGATGCTAACAATTCCTACAGGTGTCCCAACATTTGTTGATTACTTAAAAACCCTCTGTCTGTATAAAAGCAGTGTTGGAACAGACTGTGTTACTACACCCTCTTAAGCATTATTTGAACAGTATTGTACTGCAGGGAGTAATATATTGCTATCATAATGGCGAGAAAAAGGCATTTAACAAAGGAAGACAGACAGACCATTATAACCCTTAAAAGTGTAGGTTTTTCCTTTAGAGAAATTGCAAAGAAAGCCAAGGTGACAGTGAGTACAGTTTCCTACACCATCAAAAGGCACTTGAAAACTGGAGGAAACTGACAGAAAGAGGTCTGGCAGACCCAAAGCCACAACAGAATCAGAAGTAGTTTCTGAGAGTCAACAGCTTGCGTGATAAGAGGCTCACAGGACAACAGCTTCAAGCACAGCTTAACACTGGTCGAAGTAAGCAAGTCTCAGTTTCAACTGTGAAGAGAAGACTTCGAGCTGCAGGTTTGACAGGTCAAGTGGCAGTAAGAAAGCCATTGCTAAGATGGCAAAATAAGAAAAAGAGGCTTGCCTGGTGTGTGAAGACACCAACTTCGTTCAACGCAGGGTTTTTGTACGCTGTCGATGGAAAGGAGGACACCAACTGTCAAATATGGAGGAGGAGGGGTGATGATCTGGGGCTCTTTTGCTGGATCCAGAGTCGGCGACTTGCACAGAGTGAGTGGCACCCTGAACCAAAACGGCTACCACAGCATTTTACGGTGCCATGCAATACCCTCTGGTATACGCCTAGTTGGTCAGGGGTTCATCCTACAGCAAGATAATGACCCAAAACTTACCTCCAGGCTATGTCAGAACTACCTTAGAAGAAAAGAACAAGACGGTAGGCTTCAAATCATGGAATGGCCAGCACAGTCTCCAGACTTAAACTCCATCGAGCTAGTTTGGGATGAACTGGACAGAAGGGTGAAAGCAAAGCAACCTACAAGTGCAACACATTTATGGGAACTTCTGCAACAGCGTTGGGAAGATCTTTCCGAACAATATTTGATTTCCTTTGTAGAAAGAATGCCACGAGTGTGTTCGGCTGTTATATCTGCAAAAGGTGGCTACTTTGAGTCAAAAATTTAGATTAAATTTTGTTAAACAAAACGATTCCATGATTTCTTTTTTATCTCCGGTTGTTTATTTGTTCTATGCTTTAATTTCAGAGTACATTGAGACATTAAACTGAGGTGTTCTAAAAAAACTTGAGGTGTTCTAAAACTTTTGACCGGTAGTGTGTAATATATATATATATATATATATATATATATATATATATATATATATATATATATATATATATATATATATATATATATAAATGGTGTTGCTATTGTGACAAAGGGTAGTTGCATAAATAGAAGAGTTAACTTTTAATAGAATAAGCAGTTTATTTGATTAAACTGTCTACATACAAGCAGCAATGTGCAAAGCTCATTATATATACAACCATATATACAGAGACGCACACAGCTTTTTTTTTTTTTTAATAATTACTTTGATTATCTTAATGGCAGATTTGCCACAAAAGTAAAGAAAACAAATGCTTCCAGGTAACCTTAGCAATTTTGTTTCATTATATTAATACATTTGGTGGCTCTTTTTTTATGAAAGTGCTCTTGAATTTACAAATGTTTAAATAAGAACAATTATATATGTATTTATAGGAAAATTACATCATTTATTAATATAAAAATTACAATAGGTGTATTTTTATACTTTCATTTGTTCTGGGCACTCGCCAGAAATAAAAAAAAAAAAAAAACTGAACACATATACTGTCTAGTTTTTTTCTTCTAAACTCGGTGACCGAGACTGCCAGTTGTTATGCTGCTCAAATATAAATTTGATAAATTACAATCATTTTTTGTTTTATTTATTCGCTCGATAAATCACGATTATCGTGATCATACAGACGATAATCGATAGCTGAAATTGTTCTAGTCAGAGTCGAGGCTTTAGGAATACAAAACTTTACTGTGTCAACAAAAGAGTCGTAAGGTGCAAGTAAATATGCATTTCAGTTATGTAATTCCATTTGAATTTCCACCACACAGGACTGCAGCGAAGGCGTCTGATTCCTGCTCCCCTGCCAGACACATCATCCTTGGGGAGAAAGCCTAGCACGACTGCCCAGTGGGTGGACCTGCCGCCGCTGCCTGGGACACTGAAGGAGCCCTTTGAGATCAAAGTCTATGAGATTGATGATGTGGAGCGACTGCAGAGACACCGGCATGAGGACCCTTCGGAGGTCAGCACCCTTTTCCAGCAGATAAGACAGAAACACCAAGCCATGATTACAGCATGTGTCAGGAATGCCTGCTTTAAACTCTGTGTAGTTACCAGAAGTGCAACGGAAGCCGATTACAATTCAATTGCTATAAATGTTAATTTAAACTATACACATATTGTGGTGGCCTGGAGAGTAGAGAACACAAATGCAATTACTTTCTTTGGTTAATTGTGTTAAATATGACTGATTTAGTGGATTGTAAAGGGAAGAGTTTGGTGGGGGAATTGGGAGTGGGAAAGGATCGGTGAATATGTAACAAATGAAGATCTCTTACTATCTTAGACTGCTTGATCAAACTTTATCTGTCCCGTCACCAAGCATCATTAACTCTTCATATAAATGTGGAAGTGAGAGAGAGCAGGGGCTTTTGACATATGTATTAAAGCAGCTGTCTGGTAATTTGATTTAATTCTAAATCATCTTATTTTCTTCTTTTTCTTTTACAGCAGCCATTCCAGGAAGTTGAAAAGGTATGTAATAAAGCAGTAGATGTACAATAAACTTATTTAAACAGAGAGATACAAATTATATGATTTAGCATCACTCTAGCCCACATTTATGCCAACAAGGTAGGTTTAATAAAGTCAGATGGTGGTAGATGGCTGTCTAAAAAATATAGACACACCACCAAGTGTATTACTCATTCAGCAGGTTTCAAAATATTACTGAAGGGTATTTAAACCCAATGACACCACACAAAAAAACTGGAGTGATAATGTAGCAATTTGAAATTATGTAGGAATTATAATGACCAAATACTAAAGATAATGGGCTTTAGTGTATACAGTAGACTGCCATAACCTAAATTTATTTTTTCTTATAAAAGGGTCTGCTGTATTTCAACACAAAATTAAAGCTTCTAGAGAGGCGTCATCATCAGATCAGAGAGCTGAAGGCAAAGCATGATATGTTGAAGGTAGAGCTGGAAGATACAAAGCAAAGACTGATGATGGATCCTGGAAAGTGGACAGGGGAGTGTAAGTACTTGAACACAGACCTCATTTTTCAATGAACTTCAACAAAAAGCCATCTCTCTCTCTCTCTCTCTCTCTCTCTCTCTCTCTCTCTCTCTCTCTCTCTCTCTCTCTCTCTCTCTCTCTCTCTCTCTCTCTCTATTTTTGCTTTGATATCCCATCTTGAATTTGTTATGCAATTCTAAATCTTGTCATATTTTGAAGGACTAATTCCCTTTTAAGTACAGTGGATTTACTTCTGCAGCAAATTAGCAGGCAGATAATTGAATTTAAGCTTTGCTGTCAGAGGATTTGAGTTAACAAGGTTTTGCAGCTGCTTTGGCAAATAACCACAAGATTATTGAAAAAATATTGTACTTGATCATTTCTGTTTTTTTTTCTCTTTAGTCAACTGACTTTCCCCCCACTTCTTACATTTGTTCTTCTAAAGCCTCTCATGCTGGGAAATGTGGGGCTGGAACTGTAGTAGACTCCCTTGTGGCCACAGCGGTGACTTCCAATTAGAAGAAAACTATGAGGCAAAGATCAAGAGGGAACCCCCCCTCCCACCTTATCAATAAGAAATGATTCCTGTGCAGAATTTCCACACAAGCTGTCTAGTTGCTTTTTAACATAAATAACTGAACAACTGAAAACGGTGGTCAGCAGTTTTATATATTTGTGAATTTCCAGTTAGTCTGTGTGTACAGCCACTTGAACTAAATATGCTCTTTTCAGACAGAACCCCAAGAACAGAATGTTTTTCAGTGCCATTCAACAAAATGACATTTTGAATTAGCAGCCGCAAATGTTAAATACCTTTGATAACCAGATAATTCAGGTTTAACAAAACCTGAACCTGTAAACCTTGTCTCATTGCAGCTGTTTTTTTTTTGGTATATTATTTATTAGCTGTGGCAATTAATAGAGCTACATTTTACATATTATTATGACTATTTTCATGTTGGCCCCTTGATGTCACCCCAATTTATAAATGTTGAAAAGAAAGCTTGCTTTTATTATTATTATTTTTTTACATTGCAGACCAAGTATTCACAGAAAACAGTAAAGTTTTATTTTGCCTTATCCCACGTCCTATCTGAAAGACACTATTTACAGTGTAAGAGACGATTGCCCCCACAATTGTTCATAAAGGGACGGTCAGATAGTGTAATACTGCAAAGAAACCTACCCCCACCCCCCACTTGCCAGACATAAAGGAAAACAAGCATGCATGCTGAAGAGCCACCCTACAAAACCAAAAAAATTCAAATGAGAGCCTTAAAATCAATAACCTGTTATTTTCTCACAACATTCCATTGGTAAATATTGAGTTGTTTCTCCTAGCCCCTTGAGTGTATATGCTTTACACTGTCTGCCAGTGAGGACATTTACCATGCATCTGTTCCTCACGTCAAGAAGAAACCCATGATGAGAACAGACGTGTTAAATAAATCACCTTTTTCCCCCCACAATGTGAATCAAAGGGTGTTACAAAGTGATCCTCACAGGAGCTCTTACTTCTGCCTTTATCAAGGTCTTTCTAACCCAACTAGGTATCAAAAAAAGATTATCTTAACCTACTGCAATTCTTAGTCTCTTTGCTACTATGGAATGTATGTGGTGGTTGTTGCTGAGCAGTGTTCAGTATTTTTGATTGACATACATAAAGGGCCATGTCACTGCTGTGTGTTTCTTCTTATAAAACTGTTGTTTTCTGCCTAGATTGTATTTGGACAATGTTTGTGATTTGACTAGATGTTTATAGTACCTACAAGCAAATATGTTTCTGTGCTGAAATCTGTAGTTTATTAATACTTGGTTTAACAGAACCTGATTTAGCAGCAATCTTGGACTACCTTACCTAATATTAGGTTGTCTAAGATTAGTTCTAATCAGGGTTTTTTTTTTTTTTTAAAACTTAGACTGTGTGACGAGTCCAACCATATCTTGATTGTTAAACTCTAAGAACTCAAGTTCTCCACTGCAGCCATTGAGAACCTGAGCTGTGTCTGGGTTCTTTTATGAGATGCATTTCTAACGTGCTTCTTATCATTGTCGTTAACAGTTGAGGTTGAACTGGGCCTGGATGAGGAGTCCCAGGAGTATTTGGAGGCACTGGAACAAGCCACTGAGGAGCTGGAGTACTGTGTCAACCTATGCAAGTCACACGTCATGATGGTGACCTGTTTTGACATTGGGATGGTCTCTGACATGCAAGATGGGCTGCGAGAAGTCGAAGTTTGAAGGAGAGAGAAGTGAAAGGGAACAAAAGAAAAAGGAATCTTTACAGAGCCATTTCTTTTGGAGGAGAACATAAAGGAAAGACATGCAGTATTAAAAACACTATGAGTAGAAGATGGGAGAGGAATGTGAGTAAAGACTTAATGAGGAGAAGGTGGCTTATAAAAAAAAACAAACAGAAAAAAACAAAACTGTACAATTCTGTGGTGCCTCAAACCCTATTGTGGAGAAAGAGGAAGACTGAAAAAGAGCATACAAACTGTTTCTGCTCTCCACACGGCAGAAGGAAGCGAAGCAAACCAAGAAGATATTCAACTAAATCCGAAAGTGCCTTTTTTAAGCAACTATTTTTTTTGTATTGGTGCTTGTATTAAAACCAGCATACCTAAGCAAACCCTAAACATATTCCTATTAAGAAAAAAACAAAACAAACGTATTTTATATTGTATAGTGTATTTATATGAGTATACAGTATGTAAAAAATGTCATTGTAGCATCAAAAAGCAATAAGTTAAATACTATTGCATCCCAGACTTTGCCTTCTCATGTCAAACCTCAGAATCGACTTATACTCATAGTCATAAAGCCTTTAGAAATTTTGTTCTCTCTTCTTTTTTTTTTTTTATATAATATGAACATAGAAGTCAGACTCTAAAGGGTTCATCTTATACTGGGTTCAAACTTGATTTCCATAAGTGTTTTTTGACAGTGAAATGGATTTGCCATGTCTTTTTGGAATTCTTTGCCATTTAAATAACGTGTCTTCAGTTTTTCAGTTGCCTTGACCATGGCAATTCCCAATAGATGTTAAATGCAGTACAGTAGAACCTTGTTGTTTAAGAATTGAATGACACACTTTTTCAACTCCCTCCAGTCATGGGAGTAGCATATTATCAATGAAGTCTAAGCACATAACTTTGGCGTTCTGCTCTAAGGTGCTACACCTTGCCCTATGCACTCTTCTGGTCTGGCACAGTGAGACGATGCAGACCTCGACAGTCTAGTTAAGTCTGTTTAAGGTGACTGGTGAGAATCAGAAACTGACAGGCAGTGTCTGGAGGTTAACTTGCATATTCTGTTGTCTACTCTAGAAGGAGTTGCCAGTGTTTTATAAGTAAATAAAAGATCTATACCAAATCTTGACAACCCATTTGATAGATCCCCCCCATTAGCAACAGAGTCAGGGTTATTTTCAATACTTAGCAAGCATAAATAAATTGTGACAATAATAGACAGGCTGTGCTTTTGTAATTCAACTTAAAATGATCATTATTAAATATGCATAACCTGTGATTCACTGTTTTATTGGATTCTGCCAAGTCGATTCCCGTAAGGTTGCTGTTAAGTCCAAAATGTGGGTGTTGAGGGGGGGGGGGGGGGGGGGGGGGGGGGGTTGCTGCAGTATGTACACTGTTTTGTCATTGAAGATGTGCACAAAACAAACATTAAAATTTAAAGCTACAATACACAGTGCAAAGGCACACCATGGAAAAACACATCTGTAGGTGAAAAACACTAGAATAAACGTGGCTAGATTTAAAAAATATGAACACGTGAAATTTTCAGGCCACTAAAATAAATTGCAAAATTTGCAAGTAAGAAATTGACCAGTGTGAAAACACAACACGAAATACATTAACGTAGCATCCAAAGTAGCACTGTAGCATTAAAATGTTCAATACTGTGTGTGTGTATATATATATATATATATATATTATATATATATATATATATATATATATATATATATATATATATATATATATAAAAATATAATATTGTAGTGTAACAGGAAAGCGTAATCAATCGGACTCTGGTGTATTAACAGTGAAAGCGTAATCTATCAGACTACGGAGTCTATTATTTGATTGCAAACTGCCAAACTCCATGTCTTCATCAGAACCTTCATCACTGAAGATGCAATTGTCTGAAGCATTAATGCACAGAGCAACTACTTTTAGGCAGTTTTTTTTTTCTATTCATGTGAGCCATGATTATTTGCGCATGGTTATTAAAAAAAAAAAAAAAAAAAAAAAAATTAATGGTGAAAATTTTACTTTTCAGCTAAACAGCTAAGCGTTGACTTGGCAGAATCCGGTAGTTACAGAACTTGAGCAACAGAGAAATACTCAAAATATTCTCCTTGGAGATCAAGTTGTTTTGCATGGCTTGCCTAAATTTCCATGGCCAATAGATATAAAATAAGCAAAAAAGCTACACCAATTTCTATTAGACTAAAAGCCTATTATGATGTGCCAATGGGATATAGATTTTTTGTGTCCTTTACTATTACAGTGTTTATTTCTTTTACCCAAGGCAGATAAAACTCTCAGGCCCTTTTTGAAAATGCTGCATGAGATGTGTGCTTTTTTTTTAATGAAACAAAAACCTAGGCTTTCACTAATGTGGTTAATTAACTGTGCTGACAAACTGTTGCCAAACTGAAAACATTTTTAAAAATGGATTTAACAATGTATGTAATGTTACATTTCATATCAAATCATATTTTCTAATGTCATTGTTTTTGTATAGGGTTTCAGGTCCTTTGTATAAATGTATATTATGACAACTTACATCGGCTTTTATTTGTGAATAAAAGACATGTTCCTTAAGTGTCCTTTTTTTAAAATTGTGAATCAAGGTGGTTATTTTATTTATTTATTTTTTAAAACATAAATGTGAGATGTAGCCTCTAAATAACCTTTTCGTATTTGGGGTGACCAGACGTCCCGATAAAATCGGGATCATCATGATATGAGGGGCTCTGTCTCGCGTCCCGATTTGAGGTACTGTCTGGATGCCATTTGTCATGATCGTTAGAATAAACATTGAAAATCCAGGCATAAAATGTGACATTTATTTTCTCGTTAAATTTTGTATACGTGGCTGCTGTATTGTCTCGCGGTGCAACAGCATACTCTACTGGTTCAGGGCGTATTGTTTGTCTAAGTTGTTTACGTTGCAGCTATGCGGCTCTCCAATCACGTTAACCTGCAGTCATATGATGCGGTATGCGTCATGTGTTTTTCTTGGTGCGTGCGCCTGTGCGTCTGGTTTTACTGGCGCAGTGTCATAATGGCTGGTGTTGTTGACGAGCCTGTCACTAAAAAGCAAAAAAGTCAGGGCAAGTACCCAATGCAGTGGGGGGAAAAAATTGATTCAATCATAAGCCCATGGTCAAGTCTTCCAATTAGGATTAGGATTATAATTAGGATTTCAGACATTTTGGGGACCTGTTTAAACATTAAATACACCTAATATTTCAGAGCACAATAAAAGCCTAAAAATATCTCCCAAGAGTTGCTGCTGACACTCTGTCTGGTGTAAATTTGCCCATACATTGAGATTGCACGTCTGCATCCACTGAATTGGTTGCAAGTGTAAGGCAAAGTTTTGCCAAGTTAAACAGATGTGGACATCAATTAAAAACAGTCCCAAAACGTGGTTACCCAAAGGTATCTGACATTCTTTAATAGTCCATGTATGCATCATGTTTGTTGTCATGTTATTTGTCCCATCCAGGAATATATTTTATCAGTACAGTGAAAACAAAGAAAAACTGCCTATTCGGGTCTGAAATTCTAACTGTGTTTAAAAAGTAAATGGCAGGTTTCTTGAACCGAGGTAGCTGTGCTTGATTGTACCTGTAGTGCTGATTTAACTTGGCTAAAACTGACACAGGAATACTTTTTTGTCTGCGCTGACTTTCCAGTTTGTTTTCTGAAAGCTGTTTGTTTTGTGTTCTGTTCAGCAGCCTCTGTAGTAGCTGTTTGTTTAATGTGTGATTCTGAAGTTATAGCGATCGATCGTATTTTCTTTGTCACATTACAAGATGTGCAAAACAATTACCTTCATCTGCATGTACGGTTTATTTGTGAAATGTCTTAACACAGTCTTCAGCTGAAATATACTTTGCTTTTTTTGCTTTGTCGTCCATTTTTAGCATTTTACATCTAATGGCGAAAAATAGATTTTAGCAACCTAAATCAAAACAATGCAGCACTGACTTTGTCCGACCTGCTACGTACAGTACAGCAGGTCACAGAAAAGCCAGTACAGATGCACTGATAGGCTGATTAAAACATTGTTGTCATCTGAACCGTAAACAAGAAAGTTAACCGCTCTGGAGTATTTTGTTTTTTTTTAATTATATTTCTCAGTTTTTGTTTTTGCCTAAGTGGAATGCATACAGGAAGGCAAAAGAATAAAAAAGCCTATCTATAGAAGAAAGATACGTGGTTTGCATCTCTTGCGTTGTGCAGTAGTTCACAAGGTTTCTTTCCTCCCCTCACCAACTGAAAGTGTCCCGATTTTTCACCCTATTCATATTCAATACTGAATATTTATTTTATTTTTTTATTCTTTTTTTACTGGATCTGATTTTGGAATCTTGATCTGAAGAAAGTAAATCTCTAAAACCAGTTTCAGTTAGGTTTTAACATACTCCTTCACTATTCTTCGGTTATTAGGCCATCCAAATTTGTGAAATAAGTACAGCTCATTTTTACTAAGAAGCTAATGGATTTATATGTAGCGATTTCAAAACATGATTTTCATGCATTTAGTTTGAATCTTATGTAAACAACATGCTGTCTGATTGGTCTGTAACTTTATGACTTTGAGAGATTTATCAATCACATTCAAGACACAAAATAGGGACCTCCAATCGGGTTTTAGAAAATAACATGTGTGATGTTTAGTTTTTCCATTAAATTCTAGGCTTACTTTGTCCATTTTACAATCTGTCAACGTGCATGATAGTGCCTCGGATTATAACGCTTCATTACTATTAGTAGCAGCTGATCCTAATCAAAATACCAAATGTGATTTAAGATGTGCTCCATCTGGAAGTACAGATAAACATTATTTGATTTGCAAAACCGCCAAACTATTAAAAGATCAAAGTTTGTTTCCACCAACAGTCCACTTTGCTATTTTTTCAGAATTAAAAAATCTCCTGCAAGGATTCCAGATTTATATAAGCACAGTTTACAACAGTGCACATTGCCAAGATAAGTAACTATAACTAAACAAGTTTCATGTTGCACCCCCAGAGCCAGAAGTGTTATGTCTGTCTTCTGACAAAAACGGAGGCATCGGGGTTCTGGGTTCATTGCTTTTGAGCTGCTACTCTGAAGGGCACACTTCAGAACACCCTGCAGTGTTTACAAGAATCACATTACTCTGCCTTTGCTGTATCCTGTGTTGTCTGTATTGGGGTGATACATTCTTCACTATAATCCTAATATTTGTAATCACTCCTCATGTGTCATAAATCAGATGGGGGTGAGAAATAAAACCAAGTACATTTTTGTACTTTCACTTAGGAGTGTACAGCAGGAAAAAGACAATTTGTGTGTCCATATCGTGTTCCCTCCTGCAACACAGCTCATTGTTTTTGGTTTGCACATTAGTCACTCATTTCAACCCAGCATCAGCACAGAAGCAGGAAGGAGCATGATCTTCATGCTCATAAGACAAAACCACTTTTTCGTGGCACAAATCCAGAGTAAAAGTTGAAGTGTATTCAGGTGAGTTGTTGCCCAGGATGCATGAATACAAATGTCAAAACAACTATGCTGAAAAATATATTGCTGTGATAGGAGCACAAAGGATACAGCAAATGTAAAGTAATGTGTTTCTTATCAACACTGTAGAATGTTCTGTAACCTTAAGTTTCTGTTGTTGACTTCTAAGTATCCTAAAGCCTGCCTTGTCCCATCACATCTCAACGGCTTGCTCCCCTGATGCACTCTCCTAGATACAGGGTAATTGCACGTTGCTTGGTCTAGACTTTGTTCCCAGGTGAGGGGGGTTTATACCATTAGAACTCTGGAAGTGTCATTCCTGATCACTCAGAGATAGTGAGACAGTTATATATTTCTTTACTTGGTATTTCCCTTTTGACTTCCTGATTGGGTCCAATGGTACACGTCTTATGACCTGTCCAGACAAACTTAGCATTTTTTTATTTTTTATGTGTGTGAATAATTACATTGCTCTTTTCTATTTCTACAGTGCTTTGCTTTTGTCTATAGCGAAGAGCTGGGATAACGCTGCACCAAAACATTAGACATACTTAACATGATCAGCCATTTTGGTTTACTTGACGCTTTTATGGCAAAACAAAGTATAGTTGCCTTTAAGGCTGCATCTTTAAACAACAAATAGCCTGCACCTATGTGTTTAATCTTGTTTACGTGCTGAAAAAGTTCCAAAAGATGTATTGCGTATTTCATATCCTAATGTCTTTTAGTCCAAAGTTTAATTTCAATAACTTCAATAAACCAATTAAGCGGCTATATTTTCAGTACTAACAATTACAAGGAAACATATTTCATGTTTTACTTTACAAGGAACTTAGAGAAAGGTAGTACTTTCTTTAGGCCTTGTACTGCAGACAGCCTTTTTGAACATACCGAACCATTCCTCGTTGCTGTATTAACCATGACTTTCTTTAAAACATAGCAAAGTATAATTGCGATTATATTTAGCCTTTTTGATCTTGTAGACGTTATACATTTTTTAAAATTATTTTTAGAGAATTGGCTAGAAGTTCAAGCAACATAATGGTTCCTTATGAGAAGTCAAAGGTCACAGGGCTCCCGAGTTGTCAAATCTGGCCCTGTATTTGATTAGCAATGAATGTTTACCAGCTGCTTGCATCATCCAGCCAAATCATCTTATCCTGCTTTTAATATAATTAAATCATCAGTCTTTATATCAGTAAATAGTTCAGTAGTAAACCACTTTAACATGTGCTAAGTATTTAAACCCTCAGGAAAGCAATTAGTTTATTTTAAATCTGTGCTTTAAGACAATACAGTGAGCTAATACAGTTTAGTTTTAATTTGTTTATTTTTTTATTTATAATCTGTTCTCACTAAGGAAATAGAGGTAAGAAAATAATTCCAGTAAATCTAACCTAATATGATTAATTGGAAACCATTTTTTTGGGGGGGGATCAATGGTGCTTGCTTCCATTTTAGAAATGCTTAAATCTCATGAAGACTTACCTGGCTGTTCTGATGCATTCACAGCTGCAATCTGTGGCTTTGTCACTGTCCACGCTACTGACCTGGCTTTCTTTCAGAGATCGGTGGCTTTCTTCTCCCCTTGATGTGGGCGGGTCCAGCGACCAACTCTGTAAGCATTAACATCATCCATACCTCAAAAAAGTAAGCATCGTCCAGAACGAAATTCCTATATACACAGCACACACATTATGGTAAATGCATATTTGATTTTATAATGGTATTTTGTTCCAAGCTGCTTATGAAATACATATACTGATGATTGTTTCTTTCAGGTATTTCAATGCTGCACTTCTGCTGCATCCTTTTTCAAGAGGTCACATGAAGAAACATATACAAGAATTCTCTGCAGCTTCTCGCTTTGGCTTTCAGTGACCAATTCCAACAGCTCACATGTTCCTATATTTCCTAATGTGACCTCTTGAAAGGAAATGCGGGGTGAGGTGGATGTGCAGCACTGGAATATCTGATCTGTAAATGGACTTCATTCGAAAAATATATAATTTTAAAACAAAAATCAATTGCACATTTAGCATAATATGTGTGTCTTTTTTGTAGGAAAATGTTACCTATGAAATGATGTTAATACATATTTGGTAAGATGTACTGTAATTATTTTGTTGGTTCTATGTACTTAAACAGGACTAGGTGGCAGAGCAGACTTCACATCTTTCATCTCTGCAAACACGGATATGAAACCCTCTCGTTAGTTTTGTTAAATGTAATATGTGGTTCAGGAGCTGAGCCCAGAAAATAGCAGATCCTTTAAAAATCAAAGTACTGTGAAGTTCTAAGGCCAACTGTTTAAATTCCACACAATGTATCTATTGGTTGTAAACCAGTGAATTCATAAAATACAATTACTGGGTATTGCAAGCCTTTCAAAAACAAAGATAAGAACAAAGGAGAAAATTCTTTAGAATTACATTTTCTTCCTTGATTAGAATAAAAAAAAAAATGTGTTTTTCTTTTATAGAGCTACAGTGTTGGGCTTATAACTGTGAATCTGTGTGTTCTTTATTGACTGAATATGTATTCTTGACAAATAGGACTATTGATTACAAATCAAACTTCTTGAATTCACTTGCAGCACACCCACAGTTATGCTTTTGGTCCATGAGGGAATATTGCATTGCATTCTTGGCTTTGTGTTGCATTGAATTTTTTTCAAGATGTTTAACATCATCAGGATGGAATGTTTCACAGCCTGCTTACAGTAACTTCTTTTTTATTTCCAGTCATTAGATAACACTATGTAACACAATTTTTGTTCCTGGTTAGTAAGTGTTATTGCCTAATTGCTTATGCCTCAAAAGTATAGAACATGGCTATTATTCCCCACAAACTTTGCTTTCGTGACCAGGACAGTGATATTTCAAAATATCACTATTTCCAATGGGAAAATGGGCAAATGTGTGTCTTTTCGTTCACAAAGTCAGAAAAAAACAACATATGAATCCAAATTAACATGTATTTATACTAAAGTAATACAAAGATGACTACAAAAGATTTAGAAGTGAGTAGTTTTTCAAGATTTTTTACAGTATAATTGTAAATCTTGAAAAACTACTCACTTCTAAATCTTTTGTTTTTAAAGTTATTTATTTAGTTAGTTGTTTGTTAACCAGGATTAATGACTACGTGACAGAACCACGCAATTTACACAACAGTCCTATGGGAAAAAGCAAAACAAACAATACTCTGGATAGGACACATTTGACTGTGATTTGTTATTCAATATTGACTCTGTTGTGTTTGTTTTTGTGATTGTAAAACTAATAAATGGAATTGAAAAAACAAACATACCACAAATAATATTGTTTAAAATAAGCTATTTAATTCACTATACTTTACTTTTATAAATACATCTAAATTGTGAAGGTAAACAGACAAAGATCCCTATTTATAATCTTTAAGGGCTGTTTTAGAAATGATGTTGCCAGGGACTGTATTTTGTACATAAATATTTTTAAGAAAAATAAAAAAAACTGAAATATCTTGCTTGCATAAGTATTCAACCCCTGTGCTGTGGAAGCTCCCAGTTAGCACCGATGAAAGAAATTGCCCTAACAAGGACACAATTACCTTACCATTGGCCTCCACCTGTGAACCATTGAAGTTTCTGTCACATTTTCTGGATAAAAACCCCACTGTTGAAGGATCACTGGTAAGGCTGTGAATCTGAAGGAAAATGAAGAACAAAGAGCATTCTACAGAAGTTAGAGATAAAGTAATACAAATGCATAGATTAGGGAAAGGGTACAAAATAATATCCAAGTATTTGGATATCCCAGTGAGCACAGTTGAATCAATAATCAGGAAGTGGAAGCTGCATCACACCAATGAGGCACTGCCAAAAAAAGGCCGTCCCTCAAAACACAGCGCTCAAACAAGAAGGAGACTTGTGAGAGAAGCCACAGAGAGGCCACAATCACTTTGAAGGAGCTACAAAGTTCAATGGCTGGGATTGAAGTAATGGTGCACTAGTCAACCATATCAAGAGCTCTGCATAACACTGGCCTGTATGGGATGGTGGCAAGAAAGAAGCCGTTACTCAAAAAGTACCATCTGAAAGTACGTCTGGAGTTTGCCAGAAAGCATGTAACCCAGCTGCAATGTGGGAAAAGGTTTTTTGTGGTCAGATGAGACCAAGATAGAGCTCAAGACACACCATTCCTACAGAGTAGTATTGTGGTGGCAGCATCATGCTGTGGGGATGCTTCTTATCAGCAGGGACTGGGCATCTTGTTACAATTGAAGGAAGAATGGATGGAGCAAAATACAGGAAAATACTGCAAGATAATCTGCTTCAGTCCGCTAAAAAACTGATGCTTGGGAGGAAATTCACCTTTCAGCAGGACAATGATCCCAAGCACAAGGCCAAAGCAACATTGGAGTGGCTCAAGAACAAAAATGTCCTACAGTGGCCCAGTCAAAGTCTTGATCTCACTCCCATTAAAAATCTGTGGCACTATTTGAAAATTGCGGTCCACAAGCGTCGTCCAACCAACCTGAACAACCTGGAGCAAATCTGCCAAGAAGAATGGGCCAAAATCATTCCGACAGTGTGTGCAAAGCTGGTACATACTTACCCCAAAAGACTTAAAGCTGTTATTGCAGCGAAACATGGCTCTACCAAATATTAATGTGTGGGGGTTGAATATTTCAGTTTTTTATTTTTCTTAAAAATATTTCCCAACATAAAACCAATGTCACCTTACAATAATTGATTTTGAGTTTAAGTGTTTTAAAATAAAATATCGAACAGAACGAAATTTCAATGTACCATTTGTAATTCAGTAATATGAGAAAATTAGTCAGGGGTCTGAATACTTTTGCAAGGCACTGTGTATATATTCACACCAAATATTGATTTGATGTAGATTTTTCTTCTGTCCACTCACTTTGCATTTTGTTAATTGATAAATATAAACTATTAACATGTCTATTTTTGAAAGCATTCTTACTTTACAGCATTTTTTCACACCTGCCTAAAACTTTTGCACAGTACTGTGTGTGTGTGTGTATATATATATATATATATATATATATATATATATATATATATATATATATATATATATATATATATATATATATATATATATGATATCAAAATATACAATGCTAATGTTGACATGTAACTAATGGAAAGGTGAAGGAATATGACACAGCATACATTCTGTCATACTCTACCAGCTCTGGTCACAAGTCTACAATTTGGCACAATTTAGCATTAGCATTGCAAATCTCTGCTTGGGAGAGGCCTAGGGCAAGATGGCAGAGGGTCAGGGCTGAGGTATGCTGACAGAGCTCTGATTGTGCCTAATGGTTCTATGTCTGCCTGTATCCACTATGCCCGTCACTTTATTGAATAATTTACATAATTAAATTAAAGATTCCCTGGGTAAAGGAGCCCTAATTTTTCACACTTGTATTTTTTTCAGTGTTTATCCATGAAGCGTTTGAAAGTTCATGGATTGGCTACAGAAATTTCTTATGTAAGCCAGTGATGTGATAGCAACTGTCAGTAAAGTTAGGAATAGATTGTTTATTATGCTTTTTTTTCCCAGGACGGGTGTCCATGCTTGCATCAAACAAAGTACAGGTGTCAGAGGGGGATTGTTTCACAGTAACTGCAAGCAAGCAGAACAACTCATATGAAACTACTGTATAAAAAGCACATTAAATTAGACATCTGTACAGTAGCTGTTATTTTCTTGGTTGGTTTATGGATGTTTCACTGTGTACCAGAATTTTAATTTTTTTTTATTACTGTATACTATCACAAGGATACCCTTATAATTCAATATATTATCTGGGAGATACCTTGGCATTACAATTAGCAGGCTATGACTGTGTTACCAGAAAGCCAGCACACTGTATTTGGAGCTAATGTTTCATTGTGGCCCTGATAAAGTAGTTCACTGGTACCAGCTGCTGGAATGTCCCACTATATATATATATATATATATATATATATATATATATATATATATATATATATATATATATATATATATATATATATATATAATAATCCCCCAAATATTATATCCCATTCGTATCTATTTGAAATGTATATTTTAGCAGATACCATAGATTTGAGAACTTAAACTTATTGAACACCAAAAATATCCCTCACCCTTTTTTTAACCTTCATTTGAAAATTAGGTTACTGTTTAAGTGTATTTTCAGTGCTTTGTGACAGCTATTAAGTCCAGTATTTCTCAATGCAAAAACATCCCTCTCAGTTCAGCCCAGGGCAGTAGCAGAACCCTGTTGCCTTGTGATGAGTCAATCAAAAACTCTCAGACTGCTGTGAAACTCATTTCCTTTGACAAACTAATGTGAGTTTATCCCTAAAAGATGATACCCCACAGAGAATATTGATCAGATATTCTCTCCTCTTCTGTATGGGTACAGTATATATCCAACTCCAAGCCTAAAATGACCTTATAGCTTATTAGCCTGTTTAGCTAAGACTTAACTCTCATTAGTTTAAATACATTGTCACAGTTCTTTCTCTACAGGGGATGGCAGTGTGTGATTTAACACCTTATCGAAAAAAACAACCCTGTTATCCTTATTGAACTTTGTCTAAGTTGCTTTTTAACCTCATTTTTGAACTGGCAAGCATAGCTGTAGTAGAAAGGGGTCTGTTTGGTTCACAGAGTGTCTGAGTGGCAAAGTACTTTCAAGGGAGATGGAATCTTGAGTCCCTGCAGCTATGACTACCTTTGAGGAATGTAAATAAACTGAAGTGTGCTTTTTGATAAACAACAGTGCATGTGAGGCTAAACTGTTGAAGAATGTAAGACAGAGACACCACGGAATCGTATTGAAGTATAAAATTGAACATGATTGCGGTACACTAGCTATAAATGGCAGTCGATGTACAGCTGTTGGGGCCATCAAAGGAAATTGTGTGATGCTTAAAAATTGCCCGATAATAATTACAGGGATAATAGTGATGTCACAAAGGGGTCCCTTTATCGGGATGGAGAAATTGGACAGTTACTTTCTTGACACCAGAGAAAAGAAGCGACGATGAAAGTGGCGTGACAATTTGAGCTCCATTAGAAAATGATCACATGTTTACTATTATACTGATTATTATTATCACATCTATTCAATATGATATAGTTTGTATATAAATATAAATAGAGAGTTGAACAATATACCATTCCAAATACGTTCTCCTTACAAACAGACATTTATATTGTTCCAATACAAATGTATCCATCTAATGGATGTCCAATTTGTGATAATTATATATAAGAAGTGCAGTGCTCAACAACCCTCCTTTTCTGTTCTGGGTCTGTTTGACCCAACAGAAGTTGGTATATATCATGCAATTTTGAGACTTTGGGCATGATTTGGAGTCTTAAACATATACCAAGGCCGTAGCCAGCTAGAGGCATGGGCCTCTGTTAAAATCATACTAATTATTATTTATTTAGCTTTGCTGTAAAATAAAATGCATTTCTTTTATGCGGATGCATTCATTCTCAAGACCCGCTGATATATTTAGCCTCTGTGCATGCCAAAATATTTTTCTGCCATTGCAGACTCCAACGATACCGCTCAGTTCACACCACCATAGCAGTTAAACATGCTCAAAAAGGTTTCAAAACGACCAAGGCTGATTAGTGACTTACAAGGTGAGACAAAGTAATAATGCTGATCAGAAAGAAGTACATATCGGACTAATAATAAAGTCCCTTGCTAGTCCGCAGTTTAGCGAACCCGGCTTATTAATATTCCAATTCTAAGCTGCTAGTGGAAGCGACTTGTAAATTGCAGTATATTGGGGGGTGGGGGCAATGCATGGGCAAGTGCATCTCTGATTTTTCATGGCTGGCTACGGCCCTGCATACACATAGAATAATAATTCTTTCTTGCCTAGTATCTTTTATTTTTTTGTCTGATTAGCAGTATGTACACAGACGTTATGCTTTGGGTCATTATAGAGGGATAATAGGAGGGTGAAGGTGCAGTTTGTGGAGTCTCTCATCTAGTAGGAATTCTTAATAAAATACATGTAATAGACCAGAACACAGCAACTTAGGCCTATGAAAAGTGTTTGATTTGACAAAGAAAATGGTTTCTTAAGATCAAATAAAGGAGGGCATTAGACAGAACTGTATTCCATGATCTTAATAAAACCAAAAATATGTTTAAGGATAAAAGAAAACCACACACAGTGTATAGGGGCATCTTGTTGTTGTTTAGTCTAAAGCACCTGCACAGAAAGAGGTTCTTATCATTCTTTTACTTTCAAGATTAAAAAACTCCAATACAAACTTCTGAGCCCTGACAAAAACAACCAACTTTTTGTTAGCAAGATTCCCAGACTCCCCATGCTTGACCCTCTCTGTCTTAAGTATACATTTATATTTGTTATGTTTTCCTCAGTTACGGGTATGACAAATATTGAAGACTTATACATATTTTCATGATCAATCTTGTAGAGAACCCCTGGGGAAAGGAGGGACAGTGTCCACTCCTTTCAGAAATATTTAGAATAAGATTATTTGTATACAAAGAACAATGGTAACACAAACCTTAACACAAATCTACACATTTTACACCCAGATAATCTGCAATTATCAAAACATGTTGTCTCTTAAATGTTGTGTTTTTAATTGTGTTTCTGATTTGCTATTTTTTGTATTAATTACAGTTATTTGATTGTAAACCTCTAGATTAAGCAGGTCTTATCCACCATCAGTACTTACCTCCTCAGATATATCTCTTTACTTTGCACAGTTTTTGTTTTCATCACAGCTCTTTGTACACGATCAGGATATCTTTTTTGCCTTTGAAGTTCTGTCCAAAGTTAATGCAACGTTCCTACATGCCATCTACGGAATGCCCTACATGCCACCTGCGGAATGTCTGATTGATCGCTACACTACTTTAGTGGCATTTAAAGTGACTTTAACACAGTAATGAAGTATCCCATGTAAGATCAAGAGAATTATCAAACGGTATTGACGAGGGTATAGGCAGTAGTGGTCTTAGAACAACATAATAAAAACACATACAGGTACATTGGGTTTAATGGCTGTCAGCTATGGACTATATTAACAAATGCAAAATACACTAAATGAAACTGTGTTCTTAATGTCTCATTATGTAAGGCTGCAGAAAATCTTACTCTAGCTTAAAGTTAGACCTATTAAAAGGATCATTTCCATAATAAATTAGTATATAATTAGATCTTGTGCTGAGACACAAAAATAAAAAATCTGACGCAAAAAAAAAACCCTCTAATGTTTCTGCATATCCTGAACAAATAACAGGTTTTAATAATTACAGAGACAGTGCACATCAACAGGATGTAATTTATAAAAAAATGTTTTACACTTTATAGATACCTATACCAGACATACCCTGTAGATATATAATACACCAACAATGCATTATAAAATAAGTCATTCACTAAAACTTTATGAATACATAAGGACAATATTTTGTGGGTGTCATGTTTCTAGGGTATTGTATGCTAATGAAGTTTATATATCTGATGTCAATCAAGCGCAAGATTACATTCACACAAATTGTGCAAAACTGGTGGTCTTAAGGTCATAGCTGTAACAATTTGAGGGGCTGTATATTTATTTTGGAAAACTTTGTAATGTTAGAGGTTAATTCCTTTATAAATGATTTTCTTTTAAATAAGAATGCTGCCAATAAATACATAGATTTTTCAGATTCATTTCTCATTACTGTAGGTTATATGATTGACACAAGATCTGTGAAAACACAGTTTTTGACCTATAACTCATTAACTATCAACTTTAAAAAATGAAATCTTGTCAATTTTGAAAGAATCCATCAAATCATAGGTGACTGAGCAAAGAAGGTATATTTTATGATGCTATCCCACATTCATAAACACATCTTTTTAAAGCCTATATGACGACTACTGACTACAAAGGGAATGGTAAAAGGATATGAATTTGAACCCTTGGTGTAGTATTATCACAGTACAGTGAAGACATTTGTTAAATGTATAGTCTGAAAATCTTTTTCATATTATACATTAAAATCATTTGACACCACTTGGGTAGCTAACAAAACGTTTAAGCAGAGCGGACCAAAATGACCCAATTGGTTACAGCTGCTAGTGGCCCACTGGGTCACAGATACACTGTATCAAGGGTTTTCACTTCAAAGTGCAGGAAGTGAAGGAAGTCATGCCCTGCTTTCTTTAACACTCATTAGATTTGGTATATTGGGGTGGTACAGTTAACAAAACGAAACAAACATATTAATGCACTGAAGCTGCTAATGTGATTAATTTCTATAACCAGGTAACTGAAGAAATAAAATGCCAATTAAAGGGGAAGGAGGAGAAACCCAGCCACACACATTACTAATTATTAAATATGAGTTAATTAAAAACACTACACATTAAATGAAATTACTAATAAACTAGATAAACATTTTGAACATTGTTCCAATGAAGGTGTTACACATTTGATTACTTTTGTTCACACAATTTTAAGTTATGGATGAAGTTTAATATGTAATGTAAAGCTATATACTTAAATATAAAAACTTTTTAATCCAGAATACCAGCATTTTTCATTAGGTTATTCACATTTTATGAAGGACTTTTTTAAGTTATGGATGAGTATTTAGATAATCGAAAGGTTCAATTCTTTTAGTAAACTTTAACACCTGCATTAGGGTTATACATTGTGATGCCTATATGTTTAGAATGTTTCAGGATTTGCATTCAATTACTGTAGCACTCATTTGATAAAAAGATAAGAGGAAGAGACGAACGTACCGTACAGTACATTTAAATCTATCGTTCTAATAAATTCTGATTTAATTTGAGAGGTAATAACAGCCTAATATCGATTAGACTTTTTATTCCCCTTTGTAAACCCCAACAAAAAGAAATTAACTCCCTTTTCTATTAGATTTCTTTGTTAGTCACAGAATTAAATATTCATGGCTTAATATGGTGTTTGTTTATAACCACTTGCGCCTTTTGAGATAACACCTCTATGCCTTTGTCTGTTTTCGTCTACGGTTTTAATATTTGTAGACAAAGCTCCCCGGGTTTCCCCCCTCTCTATTGTGACTTCCTGCTATTAGAGGATGTGAAGGAGCAGCTGTGAGTTCTGGGCTCCCAGCCCAGAACAGCTCATGGGTCAGGACTGTAAGTGGGCTTACGTTATAAAGGGTATTTGGAGATATAGTTATCTCAGAACTGCCAGTCTCCTGGCCCCATCCCAGATGTAGGTGATTTTCAAGGAAGCATCTACTGTACAAATGCGTTTGAACTTTATTAGGATTAAAACATACTTAGATCTTTGTTCAATAAGGTAACACGTATGTAATGTAACGTCCTTCTTAGGCTGCATGTAGCCTATTCAGAATATACTGTACTCAATGTAATTATGGTATACCAGGCAGGCAGTACATTTTATTTATTGTTTAAAGATTTTTGTTTTTCGTTCCCAGAATGTTGTTTGACGCACATTAAATTTGGAGAAAAGACAAAAAAAAAAAGCTAAATGTTTATCAAATCAACCATAGCTTAATGTGTAATGATTATAATAACCACAAAAGATAGTACATTTTAATTGTAGCGCTATATAAATAATAATTAATGTCACAAACAATGTTAGCCAGGACTCAATCTCTCGTCAGAGGTGTCAATGCTTATTTACTACTGTCACGGTTTTGTTGAGCCACATGATATGAACAGAATTATGTTTTTTCATGGAAAAAGAAGTCGACCACATCTCGAAAGTATGTCATGAATGATGAAGGCGATGTGACAGTGTATGTGTAGAATCATTTCGAGATGTATTTAATTTGAGCTTATGCAAAACATGTTTTCTTTAACTGGCTAGCAATTCCAAACCAGGGTGGAGTAGATTGTATATACAGTACCACTGCTTTTGGGACCAGGTTTGGAAACTTAAGGCTGGTTTATACTTCTCTCACAGATAAAGCAGTACGTCAGCTGCAGACACTTCTATGGGTGCACGAGAAGGACTGAATACCCCCGAGTTCGCAGACTTTTTGACGCAGCAAAGTGGTTGTAGCTGTCAGTCATTCTTTCAGCCAGTCTGCTTACTGTCGGTGTTGATTTGTGACTAGGCTTGCCACCAGGCTCCACAATCCTGTGACACTTTAAGATGGGATTTTAAAATGGCCCATCTCGTGAATTCTGTGACTGTGTAAATTGGCTCATATATATTTTTATATAAAATCTATCAGCTGTTTTCCATACTGTCTCCAATCAGACGTATGGAACAGCTGAGCAACGTTACTGATTTGATGGGGGGAAAGTAATTGCATACAGACAATAAATAGCTATGTTAACTTATTAGTGACTCAAATATATGAAAAGAATAACAATAATATAACTAAAATACATTGTATTCATCATTATTGTTATTATGCAAGTGTTTGGTGTGCATGGTTGCCTGTGTAAGCACCAGTATTCATTTTAATAAATGTTCATTTATGCTTTAATTTTATTCATTTTAGAGGCAAATTTAAAACCATCTTCTCTTGCTCATGTTTATTGGGTTCCTCAGAAACTTGCTCTATCGCGCCTCACTGGCTTGTGACCATGCAACAAATGTTGGATTTTTCCAACATCATCCGACCCTGTGTGTTTTGTGGTCGCAGACACACAAGAAAAGTCTGTATGACTTTTCAAAGAAGACGCAGCTCGCTGCAGTGCGGTTGATGTCATTCTGACCGTCGGAGATCACTGACTGAGACCAAAAATTGGGTCACAGTCGGAAGTATAAACAAGCCTTTAGAATCCAAGGGCAGCCTGAAGCACTTAACTACAATGATTTCTGTTGTATTATATTTGTCAGGGGAACAAAAAGAAACAAAATCTCATTTTTTTTTTGCTATTGTAAACATTTGAACAATAAAACATTTGAATTGAAAACGTTTGAATTTATTGACCTTTTCAAAGTTTTGTTTTCCATTTATTATTTTAATATTGCTCATCTACTGCAATCTTCAGCTCATGGTGTATGATGTTAGCTTATGTTTATTGCATGACTGAAAGCATATTCAGTGTAAACTGTCTATGGTCCTTTGAAAAACAGTATCAGAAACCTTTCATCGATCAATCAGGAAGCTACATCAATGGGTACTACCCCACCATCAGCATTTATTTATTTTTCCTTATTATTTTTTCACTCCAGGTGCCTGTGGTGGGGTAGTGTTGATGTAGCTTCCTGATTGATGAATTAAAGGTTTCTGATGCTGTTTTTCAAAATAATAATTCTGTTCTTGTGATGGAAAATCAGCACAAAAGAAAATTACACCTTATTATATTACTGAAAAAAAGACTACATTATGTGTGTATTACATCCCAAAGCTCAAGGCAGGTTTGTACATCTCTATGTGTTGAGCTGCTCTGAAGGTGAGATGTGAATGCCATGGCTTTGAGTGTGCTAAAAACTTTGTACAGTGAGCATATCTGCTCTGGCTATATTAGCTGGACCTGGCCCCTGACAGTTTTTGGTAAATGCTGGAGGCCCGCCTAGTGATTGTCACTGTGTGTGCCTGTGTGGATTTACAGCGCTCCAATCAGACAGATTGCAAACTGACTTGTGTTCGCTCTCTCGAACAGCACCCATAAACTTCATCAAATGCTGCCACTTACTCTTGGTAATTAAAGCAAGCTGGTGTGGAAAAGGAGTAAATTATCAGGCTCTGAAGAGATATAAAGCACGCACATGTCTGTCCTGGCTTAGGGGAGCAATCATTAAAGCATTTTATGTGTCACTAGAGTAAAGGTTCTTAACTGTTCTTTCAAGGCTTCTGTATTTTATAAATAAAATGGACAAAAACCTCTTGTGATTGAGATTATTCAGGATAAAGTACAGAAACTCTGCTTAATAAAAGGGAGGGTCAACTTGCACCGAGTGTAAAAACACCAAATAATTAATTATAATAAAGGCTTTAATAAAAGCAATTTGTCAAAAACAGCTAAGATATTCAATTAGTTCTGATGCACCTTCTTTCAAAGGGCTAGAGGCTTTCTGTTATAAGGGCCAACTGAAAATTGAAAAGATGACTGATCATTATTAGATTTCAGTGACAAGTCTGGCCCAGCACCTAAACGCTACTGAAGGGTGCTAGGAGTTTTCTGAATAAACACTGCTGTGGGTTTTCACTATTACATGAATTAGACTTGAAGAAAATTAATGGCTAGCGGAGAATGGCAGTTAATTCCACTTCTGTTGGTTTTGATTTTACATGACATGACAAATTGCTGAAATAGTCGCTCTCGACATGTTTTACCTTTTCTGCAGTTCTGTTTCTGCAATACGTTTGAAGAGACAGTCATAAGGTACAGTATATAGCAATATTAAAAAATAGATGTATTTAGTCAATCATTTGGAGAGACTTTTTGCTGTTTGAGTAGATTTTATATTATTGAGATGATGTTGGCTGTGGACCAATTGTTAATTTGTATTAATCAGTCCCATTGAGAGAAATTGTTTACAACACAGGACATGGATTTTTTCTGTTATTGTTACATGTCATTTGGTCGTATAGGCAAGTACTGTAACTAAAAAAGGAAAGAAAATACAAAATTACAAAGATAAAATAAAGAAAAACTGTAAAATAGTCATAGGTGAAAGATAGAACAATAAGGATGATGTTCAGACATCAACTGGGGCTGTAAGTAGAACTGGTCCATAGATGTGTGCTATTGTAAATGGGTTGTTTTCAGCATATGCACGTGGAAGCAAGGCTTACTAATTACACATTGACACTTGTGTTCCAGGAGCATCCACACTTCCATGGGCATCTACACACAAACCTAGACCTTAACTTAATCCTAACTTCAAAATCACTATCAGATTGCAAAATTGCTATTCAGTCCCTCAGAGGGACAATTAAAAAAAAAAAAAAAAATCTATATAACAGATGCTATTCAATGTGTGTATGTTCCCTGAGTATTTAGTTGTGGGAGCAAACCTGCTTACTAATTATAGTACTATAGACTGCTAATATTCATGGCTTGTGAGGTTACAACAATCTGTCCCGTTATTGTAATTTGAGTGCTATATTAAATTTATGCTGAGTTTAATTAATAGCCATTAATGGCCACATAAAGGCCTCTGATTACTGCTAATCCTCACCCTTTGAGTTTAAGGTGTTTTGGTACCAAGTTTATTAGTATTTATTGATGTTGTAGTACTACTGTATCATCTGACTGTTTTGAAGTTATAGCTGAATTATTAAAGCAATATATATATATATATATATATATATATATATATATATATATATATATACTTATTCTATAATATATATATATTTAAATGATATGGTACAGTAAAATATATATATATATATATATATATATATATCATATGTATATTAAGAAAAGATCTTGAAGATTCGGAAGTTTTTCATTCAGAAAGGAAGTATCACAACAACAAAAAGCTGTTTTTGTCCAGACCGCATCAAAACAAGAACAATATATTTGACTCATTTATGTAAAAAAAAAAATTATTTGATACAGGCAAATAAATAGAGGCTACACCATGAATGTTCATAAAGTACTGTAGTTATTCCACAGAGGGGTCAAAGTTTAAACCTATATTTAACTTCTGATGTCAGAGAATTACTTTTCTTAGATCAAACTCCACATCTGCTTAATTTGGAACCCTGTGATCTGCCCGTTGTGTCGTTGAATTTGAATGAATGATGGTCCAGTAAAAAAAAAAATCCACTCCGCTCCACCCAATATGAAAAATCTTTTCTATGCTAGATCTCTCAACATGTATTGTATAAAGCAGATGATCAGCAGTATGTATTTATTAAACCAGGTTGCTCAAGGGACACTTGAATTGCTTTAGCTGTTTTTCATTCAACCTTGTATCACAACAACTTCAAGCTGTTTTTGTCCAGACGTCTCCATACGGACCCATATATAGTAAGCTGAAGCATTATTTCATGCATTTATAATTATGTAAAAGTCCATGTAGAGTACCTGGATGAGTTGGCAAGTTTTGAGGTAGTCTTACTATAGATGCATGCTCAGCACAAAACTGATTGAAATTGGCACTATTTTGGCAAGTGGTTTGTTCAATGGTGGCATCATGTCTGGATGTTGCACATTGACAGAAAAACAAGTTTTAGAGGACACAGGTGGGTGGGATTCATAGTAAAATTACGTACTTATTTATATATATTCCACCATGGTTTGAATCTGAAATATTTCCCATTGAGGTAAGCCACAGTCAGTTACAGGCACACACTTATTCAAACAAGATGAAGAGAATATAAATTAAAACAAGTCAGCCATAGATTTAAAACCTACTACATACATTTGAGGTAAAACTAAATCCAGCAGGGAAACATTCTGGTTAATGTCGTGATGCATTTATGCTGATTACGTTATTTAATTTCAGCCTTCAACAGTTTGCACTTATCTATCCCTTTTGGTTTTTTAAAGTGTATCACAAAATTATAAAAATCCACACAGCACAGTATGGAATTACTCATTTATGTTAGTATGCTATATTTAAAAAGTGAAATACAATGAATGGGTAGGAATTTCAGTACAGAAACACATTCCATTTCGATGTAAAGAAAAGAATGAATGTGAAAAAAGTAGATATCTGAGGCAAACCATGTTCAATATATGTGCTATATGATTGTCAAAACCCAGTAATTTGGGTGTAACCATGATGTATTTTGAATGACGTTACTTGTTTGCAATTATAGATCTGCAGCAGATCTTCCTTTGTATATTGCATGAATGTACCGTACACATTGCAATTGATTTTCGGACAAACCATAAACTTTACAGATGGTATTGTATTTCCAGATTACCTTTAGGAAACAATAACAAAAACCAAGTGTTGCACTGGTCATGAAAGTTGACCATACACAGTAATAACTACGCAGTATTTAGGCCACTCGTGTTGTTTTCATTACATTATGCAGGTGGTTTGCAGTTCAAATGCAGGCTTTTATATTAGAGTCTCTATAACAGACATGGGCAACTCTGGCCTTGAGACCAGGGGTTCCCCATCATGATCATCTTATACACACTTAAATGCAGATGCAGGGTTGATTGGCTCAAGTCCTGAATTGGACTTAGACTCAAGTCAGATTGTTTGTGGACATGTTCACCTGTCTTCCCTGTGTATTTAATTCTGTCACTGTGCCATCAATGTGCTCTGGATTCACCATACTAAAAGTAGGGTCCCTTTCCTATATAATGTAATCTTGTTCAGCAAGTGATCTGTTATTTAAGCAAATTACTCAAAAAAGTTTAGAGTTATAGGGCTCGATTTTGATTAAACGAGTTCAGCCACAGACGCAGTGGTTAAAGTCAAATGTGTCTGCCCTGTAGGGCGCGGCTTCTCCAAAAGTATGATTTTGATCAAAATAAAAACCTAGCACAAGCGCGTTTAGTGGTGCAGTGACAGCGCCCAGGCAATCAATACTGAGTAGGTTGGGGAATATGCTACCCAATCAGGGCCAGGCCACAGTCCCTTTAAGAGACAGAATGCACTTGCATCATCGCAAGGCTCCGATTTGAATGTAGAAAAAAAAACCACACACAAGTCAGAACAGCAAATAGTAGGTCACTCGTTGAGAGAATGTGTAAACCATGCTTCACTGTACAGGGATTGTTATATTAATAGAAGAGGTAGAGGCATGTAGGGCAATCATTTATTATTTATAATAATTATACAATGTACATTATTTCATGGCATTGACATTACTACATGTAAAGTGTAAAATACTTATTACCCTTGCTGATCTGTCTACCAGTAGGCAGCAGCTGATTCATTTTCTAGTGGGACATGAAGTGTTGCATCACGTTCCCTTTGAGCTTGTAATGTACTAGAGTTTCAATATAAGATAATCAGGGCTTTATTTCTCATGGAATATTTCCCAGAGCACAAATCATGCATTTGTTTATTATTAATTTATATACAGCTCATAGCATTTATATTAAAACCCTTTTTTGCCAGTCCGCAAGAAACAAGACTGTAAGTGGGGTTAGATTCCCTGTATTCCAGATACAATACTGTAGTGCAATAAAAATGTATCATTTCTCCCAGAGAAAATATGTTTCAATTTAATACAATTTTTCTGTAAAATACTGAAAAGGATAAGAACTGATAATGCTACAATCCTAGTGATCCACAGGTTGTCCGATACTTTGAAGCTTTAATTGAACTCCTGAGCATGCTGTGGATAAAGAAATCACAAGTGTCAAGTAGAAGAGTCTAATAGTTTTATAGGAGTTTATTTTTTCAACTGGTATGCAATTTCATCAGGTCTCCAGTTTAACAGATGGCCCTGACTGATGAAAAGAGCCGTTTTAATTAGTCCGTCTGATGACATTTATTCACATCGGAGGACCCTCCCAATAAAGTTTCATTGACCAGGCTTGATGCTGTTGGCTCCAAGAAGCCACCATCTGCTTGGTAGCAGAAATAGGAGCGGAATAGCTGCTTGTACTTCTCACTTCAGTGAGCCGGAAAGTGGTTTATACGACATTGGCTGCAGGAGCCCTTGCTACAGCCTGTGGCTCACAGTAGTGTTATCTTCAGGCCTTGCTTTCTCATACAGAATGTATTATTTTATTTTCTCCCCACTCTAAAATGTCTATTTTAGTAAAGATAGCACTATTCAAGACCAAAGAAAACTCAACACTTACTTGTACTCCTTACTTGACCTTCAAAGTGCTTAGGTTTCAAATGAACTGGTTCCAAACTGTATGTGATATGTAATCCAGTACCTAACTACATCAATACTGGTTTACATGATGACACAACCAAGATTTCTGAGACCCGTTTATAAAAAAAAGGTACGTATTTTTGGTAGGACACTTGCATGTGTAAAGGGAAGTCATCTTACTGTAGCTAGACAAGGCTTACCTCCATTTGGAGTGGCTATGTTTTGATACCTCTCTGGTTCATCCATCCAGTGTGGTTCAGCCACATCTTAATTGCAGACATGGTCAAGGCCATTAGGCAGCCAATGTATTTATTCTTGTGAACTGTATGTATTTTGTTCATAAAAAAAAAAAAAAAAAAAAAAAAAAGTTTTCTTAAAATAAGAGTCATATTTCACTTGGGTCTGTATCATCAGTCAACTTAACTTGTCAAATTTATGACAAATTTAATAAAAGCTAATCTGTGACACACATACACACATATATATATATATATATATATATATATATATATATATATATATATATATATATATATATATATATATATATATATTGCACATTTTTCACATTGAATTTGTTCAGATCTTTTTGTGGGATGTAGTAGTATGAGTCTGAGAGAAAAAAAAAAAATGACACCAAAGTTTGGTGCTTCTTTCATTTGTTTGGTGTGCAAGGTAATCAAACATGCAATCTTCAGATGTGAAAAAGTAATTGACCCTTGTCACAAAGATGGATGTAGTGGGTGACGTCAGAACAGAAACAGGAACCAGGAAATAAACAACAGAGAGGTGGAGCTAGGTGGAGCTGAGCGATTGGTTTCGCTCAACATTTAATAATCAACAGACAGAAAATAAAAGGTTGTAAAGACAAACAAAACACAGGACACGGCACTTTCACCAAAATAAATAAACAAACAAAACTGACTACACAGACAAACACGGTGAGCTGAAATTTTAACTATTACTTTGATTATTACCTCCGTCTTCAATCCCGTTCTCCACTCACCGAACACACAACCCCGAGTGAGCGAAAACATGCTGCTTTTATGCAGCTGTACCGAGACTCGATTGCTAATCAATCATTCAATTGAAGTTGCGGTACAACTGCACATGAATTAATAAAGTACAATTCCCCATTCTCACATATTACTTTTTACTTCCACGTGAAGTGCTGTGCAATCCTCGTGCCTGAATACAAATATACATTTTAAACACTCGTGATACACAGACCCATTTATATCCCGTGTATCAATGACTATACACCAACATACAAAACAAAATACACACAGGGGCGGGGCACTTTGCCACAACCCCCTAGGTCACTCAACCCAATTAAAGGAATAATTAGGGTCAGCTGTTTGAATACTTTGGTTAACAATCAGGCCTGATTTGGGCCAGCCCTGCCCAATATAAATCTGATTTACTTTGGCCCTTACCATCAGAGTGAAGTTGTCAGTACAGGTTCTAGAGGCACATCATGAAAAGATCAAAAGAAATTCCTGAAGACCTTCAGAAAAAAAGTTATTGATGCCTATCAGTCTGGAAAGAGTTACAAAGCCATTTCTAAGGCTCTGGGTTGCCATCAAACCACAGTCACGGTCATATTGTCCAAATGGAGAAAGTTTGGGACAGTAGTGAATTTTCCCGGGAGGGGTGGTGGTAGTGTCATGATTAGGGGATGCTTTGCTGCACCAGGACCTGGACGACTTGCCAACATTGAAGGAACCATGAATTCTGCTCTCAGATCAGAGAATTCTACAGTAGAATGTCAGGCCATCTGTCCGTGAGCTGACACTGAAGCAAACAAGCAAGACATGCAGCAAGACAATGATCCGAAACACACAAGCAAGTCTACACCAGAATGGTTGAATAACAAGACATTTAAAGTTTTGGAATGGCCTAGTCAAAGTTCAGACCTAAACCCCATTAAGATGTTGTGGCAGGACCTGAAACAAGCAGTTTATGCTCAAAAACTCACAAATGTCACTGAGTTGAAGCAGTTCTGCATGAAGGAGTGGGCCAAAATTCCTCCACGGCGCTCTGAGAGACTAATCAATAACTGCAGGAAGTGTTTGGTTGCAGTTATTGCTGCTAAAGGTGGTGTAACCAGTTATTGACTCTAAGGGGGCAATTACATTTTCACACGGGGGCATTGGGTGTTGCATAACTTTCTTTAATAAATAAATTAAATAAGTATCACAAGTGTGTGTTATTTTTTCACTCAGGGTCCCATTTATCTAATATTAGATTTTGGTTGAAGGTCAGATAACATTCAGTATCAAAAATATGCAAAAATGCAGAAGATCTAAAACATCATATATATACACACACACACACACACACACACACACACACACACACACACACACACACATATATATATATATATATATATATATATATATATATATATATATATATATATAATTCATTCAGTATCAATTAGAAAAGTTGTTATATGTGTTAGAAAGTACTGTGCAAATCTAATACAGATCTGTCAGATAAATGTATTCTAAAGGAAAAGGGCTGATTGAAATCACTGTCCCTCTGTGTGTAGCTCCCAAAGTCTTGTGTGATTTTTCTCTCAAGTTCTCTCCCCCTATTAAATAGCAAAATAACAGTTCTGTACTACAGAGTCATAGGACAATGACGGTCTGTGTATAAAACAACATCTCAGCACAAATTAAAAGAACAGAACGAGGCTCTCTATATGTGTTACAATCAAATCCATACTCAGGATCATACAAAGGCCAATGGAGCAGTATAATACAACATCCAACTATATTTGTTTGATATTCATGACCAGCCTTTACTTAATCCATTGATATTTTCATTTTCATCAAAAGCTTGATGAAGATTATACCGTGAAGTGGATGACATTGTGATGTCACCATTCTAATCTGACTTTGCAGTTGAAGGGATTTCCAAGAGGTGCCTCTTATGATGACAGGTGACATCAACCGTACTGATATTGAGATAATAAAGCATAGCAGAAACTCAATCTGGTACAATTGTTGTCGTGGTGGCTTCTTTGAGATGTGCCGTTGCTTTCATCAGGTGAAACATGCGCTCTTATTGGCTGAAAGATGCTTAGCTGTGTAAAATAAGGGACAACACTATTAGCTACAGAAATAAAAAGATAATCTATTGGTATAATTACACCACAGTGGTTCTGTTTTTGAAAAAAGACAATGCTGGTGTGGAATGACCTAGGAAGTTGAAGTGCAACAGATTTAATAGAAGGCAAGCACAGTGAGAATGATCCTTTATCTAGTATAGTACCAGGTGCCATGTTTTAAAATTCAAGTGTGCAATATAATGTGTTTCTTTCAGAATTTCACATTTTAGTCCTATATAGTGAATGGAAGTGCATGACAGGCAAAGTTTATGACTTTTGTTAGCAACAAACATTTTCAGAGTTCTTCTGTGCAATGCATTGGTATATAACTTAATACTAAAATTCCATATGTCATGTTTGAAGGCTAGATCAAATCTTCATTTACATTTTTTGGAATTCTTTTAATGTTTTATAGTTTATAATGATGAATTAATATATTTCAGCCAGTATGAAAGTAAATAAATGGCCTGGAATGCTCTTATAAAAGGTATAAGAATGTTTGTAAATTACTGGAACATTATTCCAGTTTATTCCACTGAAGGACTGAATTCTATAGAAAATCTTTGTAGTATAACCTACTTTCATATGAAGTAAATGTTTCCTTTCACCATCAATTGTTTCCTGTTACATAAAACAGAAGATGAAAGTACAAAGAAAAGCTCAGGTGATTAAACATAACAGGTTTATGGAGACACACAGGGATTGCTAAAACGTGCATATGCTTCTTTGTAGTGCTGTCACTATTTTTGTGACAATTTTGTAAGATGATATGAGCGAATAAAATACTAAACATATATATTCCTGTGGCAGCTTAGAAGCTTGTAGTGATTGTAGCTAACAAAATAATTCTATAAATCTTACCTATTGTGTATTTCCTTTTGCTATATAGATCTAAATGTGCAATGGTGAATAAAACACGTGCTGTAATGAACATGTATTTTTATTTTAAAACATAATATCTGGTACTACACAAGGTTAAAGAAATCTCTGTTTGCAAACTGTGTTTTCACATAATGTTGCACTTCACAGGTCATTTCACCGTTTCAACGGCTTCTTTCCTACTATTTGGCAGGTGCTTCCTCGTTTGACTGACATGCTTTCTGTCAGTAACACATATTGACCAAGAAGATACTGCTGAGGTGAAGTGACCTAGGAAGTGCATGTGCGACTGATTTCCAGAGGTGGAAACTGAGAACTTTCTTTAATCTATCGTGGTACCAGTTATCACATTTTAAAATGAAATGACATGGTTGCTGTCTTTCAAATTTACCTACCTGCGATAGTTCCATAACAGTATAATATATTCCCTGCCCTTATTTTCTGTTCACATTTATTTACTGCAGGACTCTCAAGTTAGCACCAGACTTCCCCCATCAGGGATTGTGTTCTGTCTGTCCAGTCATTAACAGCGAGCCCCAATTGAAATTGTTTCAATCTCACTCTTCTGCTGATGGAAATGAAAAAGTCTCATTTTGAAACCAGCTCCAGTGACAGGTTGAAACATGTCAATGAGAATAAAAAAAGGTATGCATATGAAAAAATGGTATCTTGCACGAATGTCCATCTTTAAATTACAGTATGTCTTATACTTGTGTACAATTTCCAAAGGCAACAGTTGATATTGTGGCACGTGTCTGGCACACTACTTGCATCCTGCTGTTTGCTTATTTGAAAGACTGGAATCATTGGCAGCCATGCAAGGTTTACTCATCTTACTATCTTCAGCAACTGTCAAAGTGGATGAATGATGAGTAAATTCTGCTCTTTAAAATACTGAATCAACAAAGCGTGTTATTAGTCAAACATTAGAAGCTGGACAGAACATTTTATGGGTCAAGTTGGCATTGGTAATTTTGTTTATTGGTGGATTCATTGGCTGTCAATGGCAACAAAAACGATTAAATAAATTCAACATTCTCATACGAAAAATAATACGTTGAGGTTCAGCAGGTGGAGCATACTGCCTTCATCATAAAACATAATGATGTGTAGGTGTAGTGGTGTGAGTGCTCTGTTCTTAAAATGCTGGGACCAGTTATAAGCATTCAAACAGAGGACCATTGAAGGAACAAGTATTGATGAATGTAAGACGTTTCCAGTGAAGGAGACTATACCCAAATGACTTTGTAATGGCAAAGTAATGGTCCTGTACTAGAAGCACAAGGGGATCTGTAATGATATGAGCTGTTGTTAGAATGGACCACAGTGGTATCATGTACCATACTATCATATCGGTGCCAATGTGGTACCATACTTGTTCCAAAGCCATTGTATTGCCATTGCAAGAAATCCTTTGGTCCGCTAATTGATTATCCCGTATTCTTGTGCAAAAAGCATGTACTGTACATGTTATGACAAGTCATCTAGTTTGATAACCTTGTACTTTTCAATTTTCCCTAATAATGGAACTCTCAATCACACATTATTATAATCGTTATTATTTTTAAATTCATCCTGTCATGATTTTTTTTTTTTGTTAACCTTTAATATTTTCAGATAAAAAATTAAAGCAGTATACTATTCAATTTTACTGCTGGGTATCTGAAAAGGCCCTAAAGCTTTTTCATTTGTCAAGATATTTAATGAAGTTAGCAGAGATTTTCACATGCCCTCATTCCCAGAAACAAGATTGTGACCTCTAGTGCAGTAGACAGTGAGTCTTGCCTTTGTCATAAGACCAATTCCTTTAAAGTCAAAACTCAGTATCCATTTCCTTTTCAGTCTCTATTCATTAGTGAATATAAACCTTGGCCTTGATGTGCCCCCGTGCTTTGCTGCAGTGGATGGTGGCATTACCTCATTCCCAAGCTATTGAGCTAATTATGAAATGTGAGAATGTCTTGCAGAATAGATGCCAGTTACACTGACAAAGAGAACAGTCTGCTTTACCTCTAATTAACTTAGCTACATTTGCTTTGCTCATTTGTAGTTAATTGATGAGAATTGTGTTTTGTGACCCACATCTTTGTAAGAATTTGGAATGGATAACTATTGCATGTTTTTATGTGATCCATTTTACTTATCATATTACTTTACAGGCTAACCCTTTGGGCACGATTACTTAATTGAAAGACTCTTTATTTATACTGTAGGAGACTTAGGTCACAGGGTTAATGAATGCAGCTCATCAACAATAATTAGATATTTAACAAAGCAGCATTTATGTTTCATGTGTATGGGATTGTACCTCTTACAGTACTACAAACAACAAAATGCTATTGAACCAGTTGAACCAGTGAACTTTTGGATTAGGAATGAATGTATCCAGGCCTGATACCCATTTTTTGAGTAGAGACATTTTCCTCAAAATATCTATACTGGTATTTAAAACAGTGACATTATACTTTTTTTTTAAATAAGTCTTTATTGTTTATGCTATGTTTTAATTTAAATTTAGTTCTGCCCAGAACAAAACCAGCTTTTCCTCCTTCTTTCTTAAAGAAAGAAGAAGAAAACAAAAGGTGAAGAGTTAAGCAAGCCAGTGTTGGAAAAGAATACAATCACGACAAAATACAACTACAGATTCAGAAACAAACAGAGATTACCAGCAAGTACAGGTAAACAATACGTTTCATACTTTTCTTCAGTGATTCCTTCAAAAATGATTTTGTCAAACCTGCACTCCAGTAAAATGTATACACTGATTCTAGCCAACATGCCTATTTTCTCTTGGCTTAGTAGGGATTTACTTACTCCCACAGATTTGCAGCCATCCTGAGTCTAGGCTCATCTAGCCTAATCCAACCACAGAGGGATTGAACCAACGACCTTCCCAATCTAATACGGTCCACAGCTTCCCCAAACCATCATTGGTTTTTGTCCATTCCCCTGTAATGGGCATTTTAGCGACCTAACCCCCCTGATCTATTACTCTGCCAACCACCACTGGTTGAAAGCCTCTTCCAATCTGGTACCAGCAAGCTGTTTTTCTTTTGCTTCTCTATCCACAGGCTTTGTTGGATTGCAATTACCTAGTAAATGGTAGTAAGAGACTTTTTATTAGTTTGCTGGAGAATAATCTGAGAGGTGTGCACAGCTCTGCTAATGTTGAGTGCTCTGATGGGGAGGAGACCATTAGGTGGGCAGCTTGGAGAGTGTAGTAAAGGTGGCCAGACTGACTACCTGCAATGAGTGCTGACCTTATATAATTCTCTTTAATAAACAAAAGATTACCGAGCAATCCTGCGACATTTGTCAATCAGAGTTGCTGAGCGATATGACATTTCTTCTGAGGACTCCCTCAACCTCAGTCAGGTAATAAAGGCAAAACACAAAAAAATAAGCACTAGGAGTAAGCATTAAATCTATTCAACTGCAGGCATATATGTCCCCCCCTTTTTAATGAGGAAACTGCTACAGACAAGTTAATGAAGCAGAAATGCTTTTCTAAGCTCCGTAATTATTGTATGTCTAGAAGATTTTCAAAGGCACATATTTTTCTTCCTATTCTAAATAGCTGGAAGGGATATCTAAATGTACAAAGAGAGATAGAGGTAGAGAGAGGGAGGTTTTAGCTGTGTTATAGAATTTAAGATTATATTGAATCGTACTTAAAAATGTTGTACATTGCTTCAATTTTGCTATGTGTGTAAATGTGAATCTGAACTCAGTCGCATGCTCTCAGCCAATGAAATCCTGTGGCAGTCTACTAGCCAGACATGTGCCTGGAGGTCTTTCAGTAGGAACAGCAGTAGCTAGTCCCCCCTAAATCGCAGTTGTTCATAAATATGGATTTTTTTCAGAAACCCTCAATGGTATCGTTAATGTGGCAGGAGTTTAATATAAATTATATCAACATAAAAATGTCAATACTTTGATATGTTTTAAAATATCTTGATAAAAGGGTAGGAAAATAAAAAGATGCTTGAGATGGAAAATAATTATAAATTAAAAATCTGAACTATATTGATGTGTTTTGGGGGAAATACCATGTTGTAGATCTAAGGCAGAGCTTTTTAATTGACATACGATGTCATTGTGATTGATCTCAAAGCCATTATAATTACAATAGAGTGTGCTGTGCTATACAAGCTGGTATCCACTCTATGAGAGGTTCAAATGGCTACACACAAGTGACTATGCCATAAGTTGGTTTACCAGCTGCTCGCTCCTTGAATGGGTGAAAATCAGCTTGCATCTTATACAGCACCTTAGATTTTCCATAATGTGTGGTTAAATAAGAATATTTAAATGGTATGGCAAATTTCAACATAACGTTACTTCCGTCTGAAACAAGGCATCTGATACAAAGAAATGTCAGACTGCATCAGTATGAGGGTCTACTATATATTATATAAAACTACATTTCTTTTACAAATATCCAATAGCTGTTCAGAAAGAACAGCTGTTTTCTGCATTTAAATCGACTTGAAATGACATTATATTTTTCATTTGTGCGAAGAAATTGAGTACATTTTGCTGGATTTAGTTTAGGTGACAGAAAAAATCCTGAGATGTTTGTTTCAAACCTTTTTTCTACATTTGCATCGACAATGTATTGAATTAAAACCTAGTGAGCACAGTATTGTTGCACATTCTTTTTTAATAGTTTAAACTTGTGTGCTCTACTTTTATTGAAAGGCTGATTGCAGTGTCTTTGGGTTTCAAACATTTCATTTTAGCTGGTGGAGCACAAGCTTCTCCTCATGAAAAAAGTAAAAAAAAAAATATCTCTAGCTTACAATTATAATTAACTGTGCTACTGAATAAATATCAGACCACACATGTAGTACACACAGATGGTGCAGTATTCCATCAAATATTGATACGCTGTTCTGTGGGTAAGAAGATGTTATGACATTACCAGCAGTAGCAAATGGACTAGGAACAAATACTGCAAGGAATATGAGCAGTGCCCTTTGTTAAGATCTGCCTCCTTGCCATTATATCACTCCCAATGTCAAATAGCAGTAGTAGCATTATGAAAGTGTTTTGCCTTTCTTCAAAGTGTTAAAAAGCAGTAAAAGAGGGTAACTATTAAGGTAGAAACCTCTTCCTCCTCTGTCTCTCACCCTCATCAAAAAAGGAGCGGGGCTTTCCATTACCTGATGGCTTGTCACTACTCAGACATAAGAGAGGGGCATTAAACATTCTGGGGAAGCCAGCTCATGTAGAGATGACAATCATTATGAAAACCCACTTGATAAAGAGCCTACTCAGCTGTACATGTTGCCATCTGCCAAAGGGCTGTCAGAGCTGAATGTTTTGAGTGCTGATTATCAGAATATTTGAGTTTGTTTTACACACAGGTGCCAGGAAAAGACCTGTCACTCTGCCACTAAAGATCTGCACATTCGCCTGTTGTGCTCCTAACCTTTATGATCATATCAAAGGCAGTTTAATCACTTGTGGACAGTGAAATCGTACTGAGAGTATTTTTTAAAACTTTGTAGTAAGACAGGTTGTAATATGAATGGGTGACTTCTAGCAGTTTGTTTTCTATAGAACTTTGAAAACATTTGTGTATCTGTGTGTTAAACTTACATGTTTACATATACCTGAAAAACTGTGTTTTAAATTGCTTTGAAACTAGATATTAAGATAGGAGTATCAGGTTGTAAGGATTTAAGGAGGTGTCTCTGTCGGTACATCCGTCTGTAGGTCACATTTTCTTGAGAACACAAGAAGGTATTCCACATTCTGTAAACCAGTCATTAGTTTACCTTGGTAGCAACACCTAATTTCCTTACCTAATGACAGAACAAATGGGCGCTGATGCTGGGCTGCCCCACAAAGACTACAACTCCTTCACAAAATATGGGAGGACCGGCAGGGGCTTACAGTGCTGTGCAGTCAACACTGAGGTTTCAAAAACCAATTGGCAGACCTGGATCTCCTCAGTCCAAGGGATCTGGACCCAGGCAGCAGCTCTGCTCACAATGGCTGCTAGCTCTTCCAACAGCGGACTTCTAGGAGCCATATAGGTCAGACAGGGAGCCCTCTAAACAGTCCTCCGTTCCCCCTTCGAATTTGCCATCCTCCATGGAGGCAGCTAGGGACACCACATCATCCTGCTCCTCCTCAATCAGCTGAGACTGAGGGAGAGGAGGGACCAGTACTGGAGCTGAGGGGGTCTCTAGTACCCCAAAAGCAGGAGTAAGTGCAGTGAGAGCTGTCAAATTGACAAGACGCTCCAACAACGACTGCTAATTTGCAACCGTGCTAGCTAGCTGCATCATTTGTTTCCTTAAGGCTGACACATCTTCATTGGGCAAGTGCCAGTGCTTCTTTGCTTTCTTGGTCTTGTGCTCCGGAGAGCGAGACACAGACGGCTAATGCGAGAGGCTCCTCAAGAATATCAGTAAAGGCCGTGGAGAGACAGAGGAGGTTGAATGACCTTTAGCATGGTCTGCCCTCTTAGCCCTGGACCTCTTTTGAAAGCTAGGGCACACCGTACAAAAGGTGGGATCTACCAGTGCTTGCCAGGCATGATTAGCACTCAGGGATTGGATGCACAAATTGTGGCCGTCCTCTGGGGGGAGGCTGGCCCCACATCTCAAACAATCGTGGAACGACATGGTGAGGAAGCCGTGTATAGATGGATAAACGTGCAGGGTGATCTGCACATGATTGCTATGCACCTGTACCGAGCACAGGGTAAGACACTGGTGCTATGCATGGGAGAGCTAAGTGCCGAGGTGTCCTGGGCTGGGGGGCACCGAGGAAATGCACAGGGATGTACAGAGGTGTTATGTGTACCGGGGCTATGCACAGAGGTGCTATACACCGGGTTAATCCAGATGAATGCATGGTACACCGAACATGGGGTACCGAGGGTGCTACGCATAGCAGTACAATCCACAGGGGGACAAAATTCAAAATGGACGAGGCTGTAAACAGCAGCCGCTGCTTCTCAGCCACCAAAACCACACAGCCGTGTGAGTTAGATGAACTATAAGAGAACTACCTAGGCAGGGGCAAGCCGGCTTCCGAGGAGGAATAGCGACGTACTTTTATTACCAAAAGAGAAAGAGATTCTCACGAATATGGAGCAAGTGAAGACATGTCTGCTCAGGTTGGAGTGAGGAATCAAATGGCGTTGTGTGACGTACTGTCTTGTTCCAGAATGCAACAGACACGTAGTCACACCGGGACTATCAGGCATCTTTTTAAATATGTGCTCAGGTCATGTGACACAAGGGTCATTTCCCAGCTCGTCATGGTTGACATTTCGAGATTGAACTGTATATTAAATTGCGATGACACTAGGTATTAACATGGCAGTATCAGATTGTGAGGATTTAAGGAGGTGTCTCTGTCTGTACATCCATCTGTAGGTCACGTTTGCATGTATCTTGGGAACACAAGAAGGTATTCCACATTCTGTAAATCAGTCATTACTTTACCTTGGTAGTAACGCCTAATTTCCTTACCTAATGACATATAGGTCTTACATACTGCATATCCAATTTTCATTAAACTGTTAATTGCCATTTCTTATTCTAATCATTCTATACATACTTATGATAAATGTTGTGGTCATCCACTTTTTTGCAATACTAATGGCTCTGGTTTTGAATTTACAGCTGTGGTGGGGGTGTATGTTACTGATGTTATTTTAGCTAGCTCTTTTCAAATCACATCTAAACATCATATATCATCACATGAAATGTAAAGTACTTTGAAATGCCTTAACAAAAAGATACAATATCCTACTGCGTCCCCAGATCAGAATGCATTTTGTGTTGTACAGTGTACAGCATACAGTACAGGAAGGTTGCAAGATGATACAATTCTCATTGTATTGTAGTGTGTTACCAAGGCTTAATTAATTGGTCATCTTTTCCTTCCAGACCTTGAGACGTGGAGATTAAATAATTAACAGCTGTGATATAGAGTTGATAAAGAAGCAGTATCTGGAGCCTCTTTTGCACACATTTCTAAAGCAGCCTCATCATGGCAGATGTATAGGGCTGCAATGCTTTTACCAGTACATTTATGTTTTATAGTTATGGCATATTACAGAGTATGGTAACATCATCTGTGCCAGCCACAGGATTTAAACCACAAAGTAAACATCTATCTGTTTTTAACTAGAAAACACAACAACTTTGTCATTAACTATAAAAATAAATTGTGTTTATCACATGGGAAAAGGAATTATGATATATTTTCCCCTTGACCAAGTGTGTTGTTAAAATTCAGCGTCACTCATGTATGTTACATTTCTACATATTGCGTTTATGTTGCATCTCATTTACTATGATAATTCCTTTAAAAATAAAAGGAAAACCATTGAGGGTTCTTCAGCCCTATACAAGGGAGAAAGGAGCATCTAAGGGCATCTGTAAGGTATTTTTCTCCAGTATAATCAGTAAAATATATGTTGCATACTCTGTAATTCACAATGTGGCATATTTTATTATTTGTAGTTTTAGAAGAAATACAATTAGATAAAAGTAAATTGATAGACTCAATACCATGATGCCGGAAGGTTTAAATAGAAAGGAATGGTAGATTGTTACATTAACTAAATTACATCACAAAATACATTAATAGATTTAAACAGAAATAAGTGAGTGAAGTTAGCATGGCATCAAGAGCCTATAAGTACCTCCACTGTTTGTTTTCAAACACACTTTTCTTGACAAAGGTATGTTAAAAATAATGAAGCAATGGGAAGTTTGCTCTTTTGAGCAAAACACAATATATTTGAATACATTTTTGAATGATAACTACAAGGCGCATCAATTGCACAAGATGAGTCAATAATAATATCTGACTGAATAATATCCGAGTATGTTAAGTCCCTTTTCACAGTGGTAGTCCTACTTGGGTCCCGGGTTGAGTGAGACAAAATGCATGATGGTCTTTTGTAATCTGACAAAATAACAAATAGCTGCGTCTGCATGCAGGTTTCACTTCCGCAAGGAACATTCCTGTTTATTCTCTTTATCCATATTTTTGCTGATTGAGGCACATCATGAGCTAGATTGCTGCAGGGATGAGGAAGCATTTGCTTTAATCAACATTTGAGCCTACGGTTCAATCTACAGAAGTGTGGATGGAAGCGTCTGTAACAAGCTGCTTCTAGGGCTTTAATAAGCACATTGTGCATTTGCTTCGTCACCCAGGTCGACCCTGTTTCTTCAAAATCAATGTGAAATCACATAGAACAACCCACATGACACTGGGTCCCAATACAGGTAGGGTCCGACCCAGGCAGAGCATGCCAGTGTGAAAGGGGCTTCAGTTATACCTGTGAGGGAGACTGTTGTCCCATAAACAATAAAGATGCCCTGTTATTATAGCTATTACATGTTTGGTCTCTCCTTGCTTTAAAGTGATGGCTTCCTAATAATAAAAAAAAGTCAGTTAAGTGCTGTTTCCGTTCTGATTTTGACTTGAACCGAATTCGGTAATTCAGCTCAGTCAGGCTGCCTTTGCTATGTTACTAGACTCTATGCTGTTTGTTTCCACAAAATGTACTATTTTATAACAGGATTTTGAATCCCAATGAAAGTGAATGGCACATGAATTCTACTTGCCATATAATTCTGTGTAACTGATGATTAAAATCCCTAACCGCTCATGAAGACAAGCCTGGCTCTTTTGTGCAGTTGGTAAGATATCGGGGACTGTGAAGTAATTGGTTCTCGTGGATTTACAGAATACAGTTGTATATACTATTCAGACCCAAACACATTTTAGTCTAGTAGACAATAATTTAATGGGAAACTAAAACATTTTACTTTTAAAGCAATGTAAATATAACACAGACTCATGCACATGTATCATCACGGGATTATGAATATGAAATCAGTCATGAAAGTCTGTGTCTTCTCAAGTTCAAATGGGTTACATTGCAGGGGTTTAGACTTTTTGTGAAATCACAAAAGACAAGGAAATGTCACTGCAGTACTGCAAGCCTTTGTCTTTGAAAATAGAAAAAGCATCTAAAACGTATAAACTATGCAACATTTAAGCACGGTGGGAAAGAATAAAGGCTGCTTGGGTTTGAGGAATGTTTCATACATCTCAGCTCTTGATTGATTTATCTGTACCATTTTGCAATGGTCTTACCTTAATGAGAATGTTGTTCCAAATGACTTTGGTTTGTAATGAGTTGTTTTGTATGCCCATTTGGTTTTCACATTTATTGCTTTCTAAGGTCATTGGTTTCAATGAAAATAAATATTGAGGAAGCCTGGGGGTCATTAGAAAATGCTTAGTCTCACAAAGCAGTCATTACTCGAATCAACACCATGATAAAAAGGATAATAATGCATATTAAGCTTTCATTCATTCTGCGCTGATGCCAGTGCATTCAGAGTAGATTTGTCCAGCTCATTAAAAACCTGGACATCATGTTGCTTGTTCATTGCAGCTTAATACATGTGGCAGAAAGGAGTACTAATTTAGCAGAGACAATTAAATGTAATGATTCACAGCAATCAATACTGCAGGTAACAAAGCTTTCACCAGATACCATTTACCTGCTGCATTTCAGACAGAGTGATTACTCATACATTGTGTTGAGCTGTAATTTCTGATTTAACATTAATTTGTTATGTATGGTAGGATACAAATGTGTGTTTACTGTGGAACACACACACACACACACACACACACACACACACACACACACACACACATATATATATATATATATATATATATATATATATATATATATATATATCCCATCACTCCCAGAGCTCGCTACTGTGTGGTGGATATTGAAATCAATGTGATATAACAATACTGAACTGTACAGTAACTGAGCTGTAAACAACACAATAAAACAATAATAAAGTGAAGTGTAAAATTACAATCTTAATTACTTGTTAACCAACCTTAAAAAATACAGTTGATTGAACAATCAGTCACAAATTAAATAGTGTTACAAATAACAACACATTTCGGACATCCTAGGAATAGAACTGAGCAATATTTGCATTTGTTGAAAGGACTCCCAGACTCCTCCCATTATCAGCGTTCATGATCTAGATATCACTTGAGTGACTTCAATACTGCAATGGTCGTGTACATAAGGATATGCTTGATTTGTATTGATCTTTGTACATTGAGCCCTATATTATTGAACCTATACTATATAACTTCAATACTTACTGCGCATCTGACTCTAGCAACCAGTGGGTGTCAATGACTGGAACTACTTTTGATAAACATATCAGTTCTAGGTGAACAGCCTATGTAACCCAATTCTAATAAAGCCTTGGTTCTAGTGGGAGTAAGCGCTAGCCTCTGGGACAATTTGGTGTAGGCAATTTGTTGTTTTCAAACACACACTATCCAGTTAATTATATTGTATATTGTATACTACCTGTACCAACCACTTACATATAGTCAGTGACACCATGCTGCCATGGCACCTGCACCCTTTAATTACTGTGTTACCATGCAGACAGCACTCAGTTTGGGAGGGGCTACAATTACTCTTGCAGAAAACAATAATGGCGGGTGACAAACAATCCCTTGGAAGGATGAGGAAAACAACATACATCAGCAACAGCTAAAATGTGAAATATTAAAGTGTTTGAACAAATAAAGTACATTATTAGAAGTGATGGAATAGATAAAATTGCAGTACAGTGGCGAGAGAATTGAAAAAGTTAAAAGTTGAACACAGAAAGTATAAAGACCACAACGGAAGAAGTAGAAACGATTGACACATTTTTAAATATGATGATAATTTCCGTGATCAACACTGTAATAAGTCATTTTCGTGCATATAACGTTTATCATGGTAATGTCAAAGTGATCTGTAGGTACCATGCTGACACAGAATGCAAATACAATTTGTGGAAACAAAGTCAAAATGGTCAGATTTTTGCTCCCTTAAATTGATACGACTCTAGCTGTGCACAGCATTATAGTCGAAGGCTTTACTGTTTTTCAACCCTTTGTACATTATTATTCTAAACATATTCTTCCTTTCCCCTAGTATCCATGACAGCTAGCTTAGCAACAGTACTTTCAACAGTGATACTAATGGTTTACTTTTGTTAAATACAAACGTGCAAGACTGCATAGGTTCCTTCAGGGTGTATTTTTTCAGAAGACAGAATTGCAACTTAAATTTACTTGGTTCCCTGTCTCAGGTAAAAATTACGCCTGAAGCCCTGGAGAAGCTTTTGGTTGTGTGTGCAGATTTGTGCACTTGTGTTTTTTTATTTTTTGCCTTCATTGCAGAATGCATGTGAGTGACCCCAGCTACATTACATTCTGTGTCCCATATAAATTGCATGAGGCTTAGCAGGTCTGCTTTTGGAACCCATAAAGCTTCAAGAAAAAGACCTACAGTGACAGTGGAGCTGACACTACATTTCTTTTTCTAGGTTCACAAATAGTATAAAAGTGAATAGGGTGCTGAATATAATGTCACATGTCCATCTGTCACTGGGATTGACTTGAAAGTGATTTTAAATTGGACTTGTTTCCATAGAGATCAAATCAGTTTCAAGTGGGATTGCAGGCTGGCAGATATCGCTTTCTCCAAGTTGCACTGATGGTGAAAGTTACCTAAAGAACGTCCAATGAGAAAGAAACCAGAAACATCTTGAACTAGAGGGGAAAAAATACAGAGCATGCAGGTCTGTGAATATATTATACTGTCAGAGTACTATTAGTAGGTTGCTAAGCTAATTTTATGCTACGATTAAACATGCAAAGTAATGATCATTGAAGAGGAGCAGAGCTGTTAAACTTGTTGCTCTGGGAATATTCTCTCGACAAAGAAACAGCACTTCCCTAACCAGACATGGTGCGTTATCTCTTTAGAGAAGAACATGAATGCTGAAAGGGCTAGTAAACATAACCTTGAATAATAACAATAATGCTAATTCTAATGATAAAATGTGAGTAAGATTTTTTTTTTTTTTTATATATATATCTTGGTGGAGGATTCTTAAAAGTCACCAGCATGAGGCTGGGAAGATAAGAGCTTCTTAATGCTCCTAATCCAGCCTTTGCTGTTCTCTTCATTGTTTTCTACAATAATTTAGTTGAAGCATATGCGTTATTGTGGAGAAAGCAAGGAAATTACAATAGAGCATTCTGAGATCCATAACTTACCTATTGAAAATTCTCATCAAATACAAGAGAATAGGACAAATGTTGATACATGCATAGCATTTGTATTTTAGATTGACGTTTAACAAAAAAAGTTTTGTAAAACCAGACTACAGTATGTCCATTATAATATGTATACAGTAACTGTTTCAGATGTATATAAATCTGCAAACAATTACTACAAAGTTGGCAGCATGCAAGCTATTGTATAAGTCTGGTGTTTTGAATGAGACTGTCAATTTCTTTATTGTGTGGTGTTATTATGTAGATTAATGTCCACTGTGGGATCCTTTGTAACCATCAAATCCAGTATTAAATGTTTACAGGAAGTTATGAAACTGTAGAAAAAAGAAATTATTTTCTAAATTACATATTCAACTAATATAGTTATAGCTGAAGCTACTTGCTTCTGAAGCAATTGTACACAATGAAGCAACTTGTCCAGTGTTTCGCCAAACAAGCAGACTGAGGTTATTCAAGCACCCACTCATGACTAGAGTCACTAAAACTGACCATGTCCAACACACAATTCTGACAAGTGTACAGTGTATATATTAGTATTTTGATTGATTGTTAATATTCTCTGCAGATTATGGTACTTTAATATCATACTGTACAGATGTTAAGTTCCTCATATTGTATTGAATGCAAGGTACTGTAAGTCTGAAAGCAGCATTAACTATGGATTAAGTTTAATTGTACAGCTCATACAATTTTACCAATGTGTTTTTTTTTTTTTTAAACAAACATTAGGATAAAGGATAAAATCGACATTTATTGGTTGCATTTAGTGAAATGCAATGTACTGGGATATAAAAGCTATAACAATGATACTGTACATGTGGCAGTGCTTGAGAAAGCCACCTTTAATGAATGGCCACTGCTGGGGGCTGAACTGGGACCATCCAACATATTTCACTGGATTAAAACCAGTGTCTGCTGATCTGAAAGGCTAATTATTTACTCATTGGACCCTATACTGTAGCTCAAAATTAAGAAATGCCATTTACTCAAGCACTGTTGATTTTAAAGTTTAAAGTGTTGCTTTCTGGTACTTCCCCTCCTGCCTGGAGATCAATTAAACTGGGACAGAGACCATGGTAGTAACAAGTGTATCATTCCAATGGAAAAGGAAGTGATAAGGTACCAGGAAGAAGCAATTTAAACCTCTATAGTGTGATGCATAACCCACTTTTTGGAAGATAATTAGCACAATATTAAAGGAACAAATGAAAGTGTTTCTTAAGTAATGCTAGATGAGAATCTCATAAAGCTTTGACAAATGTGACCTTTTGTGTGTGTGTGTGTGTGTGTGTGTGTGTGTGTGTGTGTGTGTGTGTGTGTGTGTGTGTGTGTGTATGGCTCTGCGTGTGCAATATACATAGCACATTGTCTGGAACAATGGTAAGACACTCAATTGTATTTGCATACACATACATTGCAATTGTCTACTGATTGATATCTGGAGACGTCTTACACTGGTATAAGTGATTCATACCATGTACTGCATCTTGATTATATTGTTTTTTTTTTTTGTGTAATCTGTTTTTAATGTATGTATAAACTGATTCATTATTAATTTGGTGAAGCAGGTGATGGTGAAGATAGATTTTAAGAAGATGGTTCATGTATTGTACATTTGCCACTCTTAAAGCAGGGGTGGACAGCTCTGGTACTACAGTCCTATTCGACTCCGTTTTTAGAAATATCACAAATAAAGATTAGTAGCTTCAAGGGTCATCTTGTTTATTTTACTATTTTAGGGAGTATGCAATTCTGGGTGGCTCTAGGTTCGACTGCTCCAGAATCTTTGCATAAGCTTGTGCTTTCACCCCTACTCTATATGTACGTATATGTATAGGGCTGGTAGATCACTTTGTCATATAGTTTATCTGTACTCACTGTGGGAATGGGGGCCATTTGCTGCAACCTCTGACTAGCCATGACAAACCTTAACCAAATCAGCAAGAATATTTAACATATCAACAATAACCAAATACATCTTTATTTTAGACCTATAACAATGAATTATAAGGAATGAACAGTAAATAACGGATTGTTATAAAAATGACTAATCTTTTCTAGAAAGATGCTGTTCTGTATCTCTTTGATGATAATATAGAAGGATTATAGTTTTGTTTGCTTGTGCTTTATTAAAATCAAACGCAAAATAATATCAGGGCGTGAATGCAGAACTTAACGTCTCTAAATTAATCATCTCATTAACAGAAAATACATTTTCCCTTATAGATGTCTGAAAATGGGCTGCACTTATTTTCAGTTATAAGCGCAATACATCCTTAGGCATAAATGTGATATGCTTTCATCACCACCTTCAGTAGCCAACAAAGCGATGGAAAACTCCTTCTCAATCATTTATTTTGCTGTTCCTCTATATATCCAACTAGGAGGGGGCGAGTTTAACAAATTTAATAACTGAATATGTAATACAAACAATTAGGGGAAGCAAACACTGCCTTGTGTATTCATTGATATTGTATTTAAATTCGAATGGTGCAAGGTCATTTAAAGATATATATATATATATATATATATATATATATATATATATATATATATATATATATATATATATATATATATATATATATATATTTTAAAAGCAAATTTATACGTTTATTTTAAAGGTCATAAAGGATTATGCACAATATGAAGGATTTGGGGGTTATAATGATTTCTTTAAATCACAAAATGCCTCAACAGTCTAATGTTGTCTTATCATTTATGTGACAGATAGAGATACACAATATGTTGCCCTAACACCCATGCTGCTATGTTACCTCCCCAGTCAGTATGGAGTCCAAATCCTTCTAATGACATCTGCTGCATAATAAACATTTCAGAAATCATTTTGTGATCAGAGTGACAATCTTCATTCATTGAGTGATCATCTTTTGTTCACATTTTGTAATAATTGTTAACAGCATGTTTTAAAGCTTCAGTGTACTACATTTTTTAAAAACATAGAATATATATATATATATATAGTATATATATATATATATATATATATATATATATATATATATATATATATATATATATATATGTATTTTATATATATATATACTATGACATATAATTTACCATAGCATCAAAAGCCTATAATAAATACTGCTATTATACGATGAATTATTTGTCTTCAATCACACCTGTTCACTTCGTAGTTTGACGGTATAATGTATTTATTACCACACCAAAACATTGGGAAAGTTGGCTTTTTTCCTGCATTGAACTACGTTAACAGTATGCTGTTTTGTAAATTTTAGTTTAAAGTTTTCTGGGTACCTTTTTTATTAGAACAACGAAAATAACAAAATGTAATTTTAAGGACAGTTTAATCATAGGAAATGAAAATAGTTGACATTAGATCCCGTAGTTGTTTTTGGTAAGTTTTATCTATATAAAATACCATCTATATATATATATATATATATATATATATATATATATATATATATATATTATATATATTATATATTATTATTATTATATATTATATTATATATATATATATATATAGATATATATAGATATGATTTTATAGATATGCTTTTACGTTTGTACCAAGGGTCTAAATAGATGCAACAAGGTATCCCAAAAATAAGCATGGAATATCAACTAAGGTTTTACATGGTATACTCCAAATGCACCCATTTCCTTTTATTTATTAAAATGAAAGTGTAAATTAATAATTCCTTTTTAAAGGATTCATATGGTTATCATTAGCAAATTAAAATCGTAAAGGTGTTTTGCTTAAAACATAATACATTTAAGAATCATCTGTTTTTGATTTCTAATCTTGCAGTTTAAGATTAGGTAACAAATCCCATCCCCCTAAGACGAACTGACCTAATTTGATATATTTTTGAGACAATGAAAAACCCTTTCAGGGAATTATAAGTTCATGTTCATAAACTGGGTGAATAAGAACCAATGAATATTTTGATTGAATTGACATTGGTGCTATTTTGATTCTATAAAATAAATATTGCTCCAGGTTTTGCAATATATTGCAAATATATTGCATAGTCCTAATACATAATTGCTCAAAATGATTTCCCTTGGGTAAAGGTCATTTAATTTAGGGTCTCTGTGAGTTAGCCTGGCAAGTATTATATGGAAGATAATTTAGGGTGACTAGAGTACAGTCTCAGAATCTCTACATCAGCTAAAAAAAATCATTCCTAATATGTATTGCCATCATTTCATAGCTCTCAGATTACTACCTGAAAGTGGATTAGATTTCTTTTAATTGTAATTTATTTGAAGATGTTAGTGAAGAATATTTATCTAACATGTTTCATTGCCTCCACTTGTGGTCAACCTTGTAAGACTGCATGAAGGAATTCAGTGGAAATTGAAAACATATCAATCCTAGAAAAAGCAATGATTGGTACTCCAATGCAAGCCAATGAGTCATTGCTTTTGAGTTCTTTTAAATGTTTTAAGAAAATAAATGGCACACATTTAGAATATATCATTTCGTTATTTATTTTTGTATTTTTGTGGAAGAGTTTTTGTCTTAAACTAAATGTTCAGAATTGTTTTTCCTACAGGGATTCAAACTCCCAGAAGCAGCTCTACTGTGTACCATGCTGGTACTGATGTGGTATAGTACCAATTACTCTACCTCTGAGTGGTTCATACCATTGTAATGCCATTGAAATGTCAACATTGATAAAATATGCCTGCTGTATACCATCATACCAAGGAGCTGTATCACTCCATGCTGACTGGTTATAAATAAATAAATAAACAAATAATTAAATACAGAACTAGCTGAAAAGTCTCTGTCTCATTGTTCAGCTTGAAATATATGTGACTTATATGTGTCACATATATGTGTCCAGTGTTGAAGGTTTCTGTCGTTTATTCTACTGTAGCATGTCTGTTGTCGACCACAATAACGTGTATATCTGCAGGCTCAATTGTTCATGAGCTGCTTATAGTTTTAGTTCTGCTTTCCCATAATTGTTGCTGAATGATTGCACACACCTCACAAAGTGGTCAGGTGACATGTCACAGGGTCTTTAGGTCAAGTGGCTCACGACACATTACTTGACTACACAAGCATGAATATGTTGCAGACTGTGGGTTTTTCTAATTGTAATTTTTCAAAGCTTATACACCAGTCTTTATTTCATTCCTAATTTTGAAAGGTGGAAAATGTTACAAAGCTCAAAAAAAAAAAAAAAAAAAAAAAAAAAAAAAAAAAGACTGTTTAAAAAAAAAAAAAAAAAAAAAAACCTTTGGATTGTTTTTTTGTAAAATTAGCAGGTTGTATTGCCTTTCAAAAAAAAAAAAAGAAGTTAATTCAAGACTGAATAAAATACTTCAATATACTGTTGAAGAACCACTGCACTATATTGTCATTGAAGATCATATCCTATAGAAGTGTTATCTGAATTGGTGTGATAATTCAAGATCTTCAAGGGTAGCATCCTTTTCCATTCATCCGTGTTTTGAATTTCTTAAGAGTTCTTGGCCACAATCACAATGTAGTCAACTTTACATCTGTCATCTTCTGCATGTGTGTAGGCTGGAGTGACACTATATGAAGCTGATATTAACACAGTAATGCAATTACAGTTCCACACTGGGTATTGAACTAAATATGTAATTATGTAATGATTTCAGAATTACATTATGGCAATATCAGCATTTCAGACTTTTATGTACCAATATGTTGAATGTTATACCACTTGACAGGTCAGCAGAATGCTAAATTAATACTAAAAAAGGGACTCTTATCCCTTATGTTATTAGTTCCACACCATCTTCTCTCAGTGTAATGTGTAACTAGAGTACATAGCCTGGAAACAGTGAGTTCTGAAGGTAATCCTCTTTTTTTCTGTTGAATATTTTATGTATGACTGTGATATTAAGGGCAGTCGGTCAGATAATTACATTTTCAGTCTTTTGATAAAATACAAAGAGAACCTTCTCATGTCAATATTTATTTTATGAATTTTTGATGCAAGATGATACAGTATTATATATTGCATAAATAAACGTTTATTTATTTTAATTATAAATATGGGCCAGTTACAGTCCAGTTGGGCTATCCAATAAATAATTATAAATAATGTTCACACAATAATACACATTCATATTTTACATTGAGATATTCTGGTAGTGTGTGTTTTTGTCTACGTTGCCTAATCATATCATGCGGTTCATTCATTCAAACCCTTTTAGGGACTTCTGTGACAGAATTACATTTCTATTACTTGGGTCAAATAGAAACAGACTTCTCTAAGGAAAAATCTTATACATTGCTGTTACTCAATTTTTTTAATTTCTTTTTTTTTATTGTTTTATGTTTTCTTGAGTTATCTTGCTCTAATAATATACTTAGCCTTGCTTAGCCAATCCAATGTTCAGTCATGTTCAGTCAGGACAATCTTGCTTTAAATAAACACCTTTATTATAATACAAAATCTTATGAATTTCCAAAAATACTGAACCCAAGCAAAGGGTAAATAGAAATAAAAATAGTTGGAGCACAGCCTCATCCCTTGGAGCACCTTGGTGCCACCTGCTAAAAAACACAAACAAACAATAAAATAACAAATCTATGCGACGTGTTCATCCTGGTGAAAAATGATTAGGCAGAGGAGCATTGTATACTCCCCCCCCTTACCCAACAGATGCGATGCGGCAAGTGTAAATGTGCACCGATGCGGCAAAATGAATAGAATATACTTTTGGTAACTATCTTTCACACAACAGGCGATGCAGGCGCGGCACCAGGGCAGCACTGGAGAGGCACTGGAACGACGCAAAATACCCAGAGCTTTACGACAAGGGTATCACAATTATAAAGATACAGATTTAAAAGATAATATAGGAGTCCATTTGAAGAATCTGGATAAGCCTGGTGTGTATGATCCATTGACATATATGTTGAAATACCTTCAGAGAAGACACTCATAATTTCCACATCATGTTGATTCATATGTACCATTCTTGATCATAGTTTTGTCAATAGCAATTTTGAACAGTTGTATAGATCTGGCAGTTTTTAAACCTGTCGTGTTGTCTCTGTGTCACTTCTGATGTGTGTTTCCATGTCTTTGCGAAAGTGTCTCATCAGCAATTAAAAAATCGCATCGCATCTGGTAGGAGACCTATAGGACAAGGCTGGGAGGGAGCTGGTGGTGGTTGGGGAAGAGGTGATAATTTGAAAGCATGGCAAGACTGACTTTGTGATATATATATATATATATATATATATATATATATATATATATATATATATATATATATATATATATATATATATACCTTATAGGTTAATTGGAACTTGCTGGTAATAGGCTTGTAGATTAACCAGTGAATGTACCAGGCACTTGCACAATAGATTTCCTGCCTGAAACCTGGCAAGCTTTCTATTTAATCTTTATTATTGGGGCAAACCTACTGAATGATAATAAGCTTGTTAAACTATGCAGTCTATATAACAAATGCTAGTAAACACATACTGTAATTATGTATTGTAGTTGATGTCACACCGGTAATAACTAAAGCTTTACAATTCATCTCTCCTATAATTGTATACTTTGGACTTCTAATGGACTCAAATCATAATAAATAGTATTCTAATGGGCTTAAACCTTAATTGAAATAACTAAAACATAGTAGAAATCAGTCACTGTTTTCATAGAAGAAATAACCAAGGCTTTAAAATAGCTACATTTTCTTGTTAGCGTTACCAGCATTATCTGTAGTTCCACTTTCATTGTGCAGAAAGTCCCTCTATTTTTGCTATTCAATTAAGGTTTTTTTTTGTTATAATAAAGAAATGCATCCCTATTTATTAAGCATTTAAACTGCTTTCAGGTACCTATCACTTAGTCTGTTGTTTATTTCATGTACTTTGGAGTGTGGCCTGCTAGTGATTTGCAAATGAACCAGAAGATATTTTGCATGAGAAAGGTTGTCAATGATACTAGTATCAATAAAAACATATTTTTAAAATCATTGGGTAGCAATTCTTTAGGTATAGTATCTGCTTTGAACTGTCCTTCACCGATCGTGCATAAGTATACATTTACAAAATAAATAAATACAAAATAAAACAACAACAGTCATAAAGGCATAGTAAATGTTAATTTAAAGGGCTGTATACTTTTTTGTAAATTTAATTTTGAAATAATTAATAATATATTCTTTAGTAGAGTAATAATAACTGCACAGTCTAGAATTTTAGAAAAGAGTGTCTGTGTGTTGGGGGGGGGGTTTAGAAAAACTAGATTAAAAAGTGATATGTTTATAATTAAATCTCCAATAAAATAGTTCAAATTTGCCAACAGCAATTGTTTCTAGGAGGAATTCCGCAAATGACTAAGAAAACCTTTAAAGGAGACAGACTCAATTGAGAGAAACATCGGTCACACAGATCTTATTAACACTCAAGGTCAGGAATAGATATGACTGAAAAAGCCTGGCAGGTAGAAATATGCATTCTTGATTAAAGCAGCCCGCTGTTTAATGAAATTATAGACTCCGGGTAGAAACTGATTGTGTCTATATTAGAAAGAAGGCAGTGGTGTCTCCCGACTTTATTTCCCAGCTTTTAGGATCTGCCATATGCTGCAGAGTCAGGAAGCCTTTTAGTGATAAAAAAGAAAGGGAAAAACCCTGGGGTTACAGACATGACACCAAATAAGAAAATAATGAATATGTTAGAGGATTGCACAGGATTTCATTACTGCCTATACTGGTCTTTTTCTTTTTCATGTTTCCACAAACCTCTGCAATGGGATGTGCTCCTAACATGTTATCATTATTCATCAACTAGTGGATATATGGGGTATAGAGATATATACAGTACATACATACATACATACATACATATGTGATGCATTTTGTAGTTCAATAAGTTAATTTGGTAGCTCAATATGCATAAGGAACAGCTACTCATGTTTTCAATTTGTAAATTGTTCTTTTAAAATGAGTTTTATTTTTATTTTATTTTTTTATTTTTATGTATTTTACAACCACATAACATTCAATTATTAAAAGGAATCTCTTTGGTGCATTGATTTTGATGGGATTTCAGTTGTATTATCAGTTTCCGAAACAGCACTGTTTAAATACCAATCATTAACAAATATGTATATTATTACAATTTATATTGTGAGAAATGATTTCTAAAAAGTTTTATACATTTCACATTATACTAACTAACATTGAAAAAGCGTCCTTAGTTCCTTTACACATCTCTATCTTAACACTTTCTCTGTTTAACCATAATTTGCTGCGACATCTAACATTTCCCAGTCTGTCCAAATCGGACCCCATGTGACCAGAAAAAAGCAATGTCTTGTTTTATTTTTTTTTCTTTTGATTTTTTTTCAAAGAGAGTAAACATGTTGTAATTTATGAAACACCTCTATTGATGGCATTAAAAAGGTGAAATGGATCAAAAGTTAAAACTGTCACAGCCCTATGTTTACTTTATTTAGGACCCCACATGAGCTACGCATTATAAATACTTAAATAAATTACAATTCAAATTACGAGAAACCTTTTTCCATGTTTTCAAATGAACCTTGCTGCTCACTTAAAAAAATGGGTTCAGGAAGGGGCCAATTACCTGTAACAAGGGAAGTTAATGGAGGGAGTATTAAGTTGTAGTTGGATAAATTGACATCAAATGCGTCAAAGTGAAATTAATATCTGGAAACCCAAAAAGTTAACCAATAAGAGGCTTATGACCAAGTTTTTGTGCTAGTGAGATGTAAGACACTATTACATAACACTTTAAGGTTGATAACTTCCGTGCAGTTCCTTAGGAATAACAGATCACCTTTATACTTCCATTCAGGCACCTGAGTTTGTTTTGCATTCCGTTCATTAATTTTTATTTGCGTTAAACACCTCAAAGGCCTGAGACTGTAATTTTGTTGAGCTCAAATGTTTACATTGACAACTAACAGCAACCTTTTGTATTTAATGCAAAATTAAATCTGTTTCAGATCACATTCTGTTTCTGGCATTTCTATCACCGAAGCACTGTTACACCATGAACGTGTTCCATCCACCCCTTAAACATATTCTTCTAAACAATAATGTAAGTGAGTTAGTACTGTATGTTCAATTATGCAAATTTGAAAATGTTTACAACTCACAGTTAAAGTTGTGTGTATTTGAGATTAACTTTTTTGGTGATGTCACTCCAGATGCAATGGCTTGTTGACAGGTCTGGAGATGTTATTCCATCTTCACATCAGGCCTTGTCACCAGAAAAACACAAAAGTAACAACAAAGTCTATGAGTGTGTTGAATCACTTCAGTTTATTCCATGACCTCACAACGATTGTGAATCGTTTGAGACGGAAAGCTTGACAGATATAGTAGCGAATTGAGGATGCATTGAATGGGTTATCTTTGGAATACTACATGGTTTAATACAAAAGCAAAATATAATGTAGGGTGTGATTAATGCCGACCCTATTTGTGCAGAATACTCTATATTGAACATGTTGCTTATTCTGTTTTCATTCAAAACAGGCCAAGACAATTTTCTCCTTCACGCTCTGTCAGTTCATATTCTGCTTCTGACACTTTGAAGGGCAGCAATATATACCCTGTACATACTGTATGTGTATGTGTTTGTAAATCTTTATATATATATATATATATATATATATATATATATATATTATATATATATATTATATATATATAGATATATATATAAGTGTATATATGTGTAAAATTAAATAAATACAGCAGTGCATATTATTGCTCGCAAGGGGGTCTAAACATGAGTACCACCAATTATCTTTGAAAATGTGCCCTACCCTTTTCCTGATGGCTCAATCGTATTAATAGTGCATGCTGACCCCTTTATGTTAATTTCTGTTCTCTTAAAGCAACATTGGATTGACTGAAAGAGTCATGATTTGTGCTATTTTGTATTTTCAGCTAAGTTCAAATGTGTAGGATTCAGCACTTAAAAATTAGAACTAAAACCTTTGTGTCCCATTTCTTTCAGAAGCATTACGTTATCAAGATATTAAAATAAGGAAATCACTCTTCTCTCTACAAAATCTGATCTGCAAGATCAAAGTACCTGTATACACCGACAGCAGCATGCAATTATTATCTTCAGTGAGTGTATATGTTTCTGTACTGCTGTGCAATTTGTTTCAGTGGGTATCTGTTTTAACATGCATTCTGCTGCAAAAATATATTGCTCATTTTCTTTAGCTAGGGTCAAATCTGTGCAGGCAGGAAGACCAACTAGGTGGGGTCTGGTAGATGGGTTATGAAAATACTCTGAACTTTAGGCCCATCGGCGAAAGGGCTACCTACTGTGCCACAACATTAAGGTTTACAATTCAGCACAAAGACATGCTTTGATGATTCCACCCCCTCATCACACCTCTGCACCCCCACAGCTAATCTTGGAAAAGCAACATATCCAGCATTGCCTGCAGTTGCAATTTCACAAGCTATCCTCCTGAGGAAAGACAGCGTCGCATCTTCACTATGCTTTTCCCTTCCAACACACACACCTGTGCCTCGTTTCCTCAGGCCACCAGGTACTCTGCTAATCCAGAATATAGACGGAGTTCCCACTGGGTCTTGGGCTAATACAGGAAATGGAGTTTCCTAACCCCTGCCACCCCCAACACCTGCGTTGCTAGCGGGCAATTGCTTTGACGTGCTTCTGCAGCCTGTCTTTAGCAGCAGAGAGTGGCTGTTAAAAATAAGACTCCAGAGAAATATCTGTAGCTGCACTCTTCCTTAATTGCACTGTTCCTGCATGTCAGCCCACCTGGTAGCATTTAATTGACCCCCCTAAAGAAGTTAATCACTGCAAACTTCCTTCATAATTTTAACATTTGTCATGCTTTGCCCATGCTTCATTTTATTATGAATTTACCGTAGCTTTATACAGTGCTTTACCATGTAATGATTTTTGTTTTATATTTCTTCCTATTCTTTCACTTTAATTTTATTTTTTATGATTTTAACTTGGTCTACAGTAGTAAAACTCAATTTTCTAAGAGCTGGACTTAAATAATAAAGCATTGCTTTATAATTTCTGTAGTATTGCCCAGTTTTAAAGCCATATTTACTTAAACGTCCAGATAAAGGAGGACATGACACTAAATCAGGAAACATGTGTATCTCTTGAGATTTTGCATGCCTATAATAAGAAATACTGTATATATCTAAAGGTACTCCTTTAAATTGTGTAAGACTCAAGCAGGTACTAATATTGAATTTTTTTTTAGGATCAATTACTCTGCTCTAAGTTAATCCACTGTAGAGTGCTACAGTCCTGTATGAGTTTGGCCCCTGTTGAACGATGCCAGAGTTAGTGGTAGAATATCCACATCAGGCTTGTTTTTATCTTAATTTCATATTCAGGTAGGTGTGGTCAGTTTCAGCATCTATCAAATGTTGAGTTTCAAAAGTCTGAAATATGTTTCCAGGAAAATCCATTGAACTCAAATGTAATCTAACTTTAACACGATTAATTTCCTACAAATGCAAAATTAAGGGTTTACTGTAAGCATTAGACAGAAGACACAGTACATTTGGCTCTGCTGCCACATTTAAGCTTATCAAATAAATAAGATGTTCAGGGTTGAGTTAAGCGATTGAAGAATACAATAGCTCCTTAAAGCTAATGGAGATTTGATGGTTATTCAGGAAAAATAATGGAATAATAAAAAAATACAGGAAGAGGATGATTTCCTAGAATATATAGGCTAAACTACTCATCGTGCGTTTCTGCTAAACCCATTTGGTAGGTGGAAGCCAGCAAGCCATAACTGCATTCCTGACTTGAAGTATTTATATTTATTTTGATTAAACATTTTATTGAAAAACTAAACAAGCCATCTGGATCTGTATATGAGATTATGCAGCAGACCGATGATATTCACATGGTTATTGTTAATGAAATATTTGCATCAATCATGCCTGTCCTGTACTTCTATTCATTATGTGCAGTTTTTAATATAGCAAACAAGTATTTTATTTAAACAAAAAAACAAAAACAAACAAAAAAACAAATTATATATATATATATATATATATATATATATATATATATATATATTTTTTTTTTTTTTATGCCATTGTAAGTTAAAGATAGCTTTGTCTACATGTCTTAGTATTGCACTTCCTTGCAATAGGCCCTACCTCTCAACGTCTCATTGCCTATTTGCAATGAGACGTTGAGAGGTATGTTACTAGATATCTTTTTTTTTTTAACGTGCAAGTCACTTATATATTTCCACTATAAAGCTGAATACACTTTATATCAGTTCTATTTTACCTTCCTGTTTTACTGCTGTGACAGAGGTCGAATGATTCTTGCAAAGCAGCCACATAAAGGGAACAAAATACCCTGGGCTAAATGGCACGACAGTTAGGTGGAAGTCAGCCGTCTAGAAAGGGGGCAAAGCTATTGTATACAAACTCAATGACCCGGATGGGAAATGCCGTGGCATCCACGGATTGTGGCATCAACGGTGATGTTATAAAAAGGGGGCATAGTTATGTGATCCGTTCCTTTGTAAATGGTTATATTAAAAGACCAGAAAGAGAAACTGTATTGTGAAACGTGAGTGTTTTTGTTTGTCGTTTGATAATACTCTTTGTAATTATATGGACGGCTAACACAATCTGGAGTTGTAGCCAAAGGCCAGCATTAAACACGGTTCAACAACACTGCACTTTTGTTTAACACTAATGAACTGTATTCACCACGAGCAGTAGAGAACAAACTGTGGACTGGTGTTTGTGTTTGTGTGTGTGTTACGTCTGGGTGAATTAAAAACGGGACTGTTATTATTTTGGGGCCAACCCGTGGATTACAAATAAGTAATTCACGTCGTTGTATTTCTTCAGTACCATTGTTATTATTTACTGTTGTTTTGACATCAGGCCATTGGATTTCAAAAAAAAAAAAAAAAAAAAAAAAAAAAAATCAGTAAACAACATTGTAACTGGATTTTATTTGTTTGTCTGTTTATTGATTGCCTGCACCTGCACACTGCTAACTACTTTGCCACAACTTTCTAGAACTGTATGCTTTGAAAGCAATGCTTGAATGTATGGGATTTATTTTATTATTATTGTTCTTATTGTAATCATTATTATCAAAGCTCTCAAGCACTAACATGTCACCCCTTCAAGAGCACTAAAATACAGCATTCTATTTCAGCTAAATATAGCAGACAATATAATTTACATATACATTCCCTGCATGAATTTTGCATGCAAGTTTTGCAAAGGTTAATACTGGAGTTTTCTCATTCGGAGCCCGGCATTAAGGTGGTTGAAATTTCCTGGCTGAACATTATAATAGAGACTCTTATCAAAACTGGAGTGGATTATTGTTATTAATAATTTAGAAAATAGTTCAACATCCATGGTGAGGCTAGTTTAAAATGCATAGAGTTGATTCTGTTCAAATATTGATTTTTCTTTTTCTTTTCCCTGAACCAAGGTTAATTTGATTTTATGTTTACCTTTTTGTCATGAGGATTAATATATATATATATGAAACTGGCCTGAATTCAATAGTATTTCAAGTATATTGACTGCTCATATCCTCCCTTTGTCTATGCAGATGCATCATGATGAAGGTCTTATAAAGCAAATAAGTGGATCTCTCAGGAAACAAGCAATGGCATATTACCCTTTCAGCCCTGGCTAACTAGTTTAGATATCCATAAATATGTCCTTTATATTTTTTCAAGGGGGAGGAATGTGTCCCTACATCCAAAACTCTCAAGTTCCTGGGTGTAAAGAGGCAACTGGCTTGGTCGTGGGATTGAGGGCACCCATTGACCTTCATTTGTCTTGAGCTGTTTTGGGCAATTGCTTTGGTGAGGGAACATAATTTGGCATTCTAAATTGGGGGATAATTGAGCACTCCAAATTATTATTTTTTTTTTTAAAAAAGGAGCTCAGAAGCTGGCCATGGTGGTTCAAGGAGCTTTAATGCTGGTTGAACAGGTAGTTATGGTGGTTCAATGAACTTTAACAATACAAATTCTGCTTTGAATCAATCAACATATTGAACATTATACCTGGACACATGTCCTGTTTTTTATACGTTAGCAAAGGGACCCATATGATGTGTATTCCAATTCCCAACTTTCGCAGCAACTGTCATCAGTGTAGGAGTATTGCTGAGTGTCTAGCAGGCAATTCAAAAGCAGTTTAAAATACTGTAAGGCATGGAAAGTGTTAAAACACAATTAGGCGGTTTCATTGATAATGTCTTGTAATTGGAAGGCTTTCTACAACTGGTATTGTTATTCTTGGATTGACTTTTTTACAGTCTACTGTGGTCAATCCATATCTCAAACTGATTGTTAGCAAGGTAATTTACAGCACAGTACCTGCATTTACAAAACTCTGATCCCCACATTTACAGGAAAGCACCAACATTTTTTTTGAAGCGGTTTACAGTAGATAGTTTTCTATACTGTGGTTGTTAGTGCTGTCAGTCTAGGTGTATAGTTTTGGTATGTGTGACAGGATAGAGTCATGTATTTTTACATAAGTACAGACAGGGACATTAACAGCATGCATTTCAAACAGCTTAGCACTGTCTTCAGGCCACAATTAATCTTTATATTTTGTGTTTCAGACAGGAATCCATACTGTTGTGCCAAAAGTGGAAATTGTATTTGCAGTATTATAACACTCTTAAAAAACGGTCAGATTCTCCTGAGGATCGATGGTCTCTGAAGTTTAGAAAAAATGTGATATTTAACAAAATCTGTTTTAATGTTTGTTACTCTTTATGTATGTCGTTTTACTATCTCTGTTTAAACACCCCCAACACACACATCATTCCCATGGTAGTGATCTGAACTGCTAATGTTATTACCTTGATTAATCACTTCTGCCATGAAAAGGAGATATGTTTTGTCAGCACTGCATTCAAAGGACATGTCTTTTATTGATGTGATGAGGCCATCCTTTTTTCACATATATACAAACCAAATTATTATTATTATTATTGAAATTCTTACTATGAGTTTTGTGATTATTTTCTCTTATTATTTATAATGCTTTAATACATTCCTTTAAGGAATAATCATGTTTAACAATTTAATATGATTTTCAGATGTGCTGAAAGTGAATAAAAAGAGTAAATGCTTCCTTGTTTTTAAGCACTGCATGACATTGACCATTTCATAATTAGTTGAGAGCGAGTGGAATTCTGTATTCATCCAGCAAAGCAGCTTTGAATGGTGCAATGGTAAAATATTGTGGCAATTGCTGGCAAAGGCTGTTATGTTTGTTTTGCCCCATAGTTAAAGCAGGATGTCAGAGTAGCCCCACTATGTAACATGCACTGTATAGATCAGACTCTGCTGGTTAAACACAGTGATCATCTAATCGGTAAATAACACTATTGCAAATTAAGGGTTAAATTACTGTATTTCACTATTGGGCCAATACCATAGTTAGAAAACTGGTTATGACCATTTTTCAGACAATAAAACACCAGATTTTGTTCAGTACATTTTTTTGTTTGTCCGAAAAGCCTTGCTGATAATCTCATTCCAAAACGTTGGTTTTAGCATACAGAAAAGTTTGATACCAGCATATTGAAGAAATCCTAGCATGACGAACGGCAACGGCAATTTAATCACTGCAATGCATTGGTAGTGTAGCATGGTACTGAATCCATTTCAGCAATTGGACATTACCTTGTGCCCCAAGTAAAGCAACTGTGTATAGTCATTGTGGTATTCATCATTTGATAAGGGTAAACACCTCAATTGATTTGTGTATGTCTATAAAAGATTTGCCATTTTGAAAAAAAAAAAATGTAGCAATTTAAAGTGATTTTAAATACTTGGAGCGTATATTTCTATATTGCTACAATTGCTAGCTAGGCTATGGATTGACATAATAGGAAAGAAAAGCATGAGATATTTGTCAAATTATTTGACACACATACACATAATATGTCAATATTCTACCAGCAATACATTCTGAAGAGACATGGTGGGCTTTTTTTTTATAGAATAGTGTAGTAATCTATTCCTTGGTGTGTTTGAGGCAAATAAAATAATGTAGGAAACAATGTAATTTGCATGTCATCTATATTTTATGTACTGCTGATAATACATACATGCATTCCTTGTGATACGTTCCTAATCATGATCCTGTGTAGCATCTAAATAATTATCATCAGTAATGTAGCTGAGCACTTCTGCTTTATACAACTCCATGTAGAAACCTTCTAAAAGTAAAACAAAAAAGAAATAAGACAGTTCAATGTTTCAAACCATTACATTTTCTCAGTACTTCCTCGTTATCTTCTGATTTGTATATTTACAAAAAAAAAAAAAAATAGAAATATTGAGGGCAGTGAATTACTGCATGGTCCTTACACAGTAAAGCACAATTTGTTGTCAATATGACCGATGTAACCTAACCACAAAAAACACAAAAAAACCCCAAAAAAACAAAACACGCATGGGCTGTACTTGCTGACTGTTTTAATAATATAGTTTTGTTTTAAAATACTCAGTGAATATTTCATTTTAAGGACCTATTTTATTTTACATGGGTGTCATAGAAGACTGCTTGGTTTACAGCATACATGCAATGCCAAAACTCAAATTATAATTGATAAAAGTCTCATTTACACATTGATTAAAAAAACAAACCATAATAATACCCAGCAACAACACAACACTCTTTACATTGTCAGTAAATACAGTTATAATTATTTCAATGCGGTCACACATACTAACAACCATTAAAACCCCTTCGGAATGTTATTATTAGCAGAGGATTCAATATACTCAGGCAATCCTTTTCAATCATAAGATCACCCTTGTCACTTTTTCCTTGAATCACAAGGTTGACTTAAGGACTTAAAAGTGTTTTGCAACACTTGCATTCCAGAAACAATACGTTGGCAAAAAATTTGTCTCAAGTTCTTTGTCAATTTGAACTGCCACAACTGGTACAATAAGTCCTCAATCAAAGTGCTTGGTCATTTCTATTACAGTATGTGGCTTACAGACCAGGACGAAAAGTGTGAGTTTGGAAATGGAATTACCAGCCAAGAGCAAAAGATAAATGAATGGATCATGCATTGTATTACTACTACTTGCCAGCAATGATGTATAAAGCCTTCACCTCTAGGCCTTTAATCTGCACTTCAACTGACAAAATTCTACTCCTAGGTGATTTCAACATCCATGTCGATTTGCCACCTTCCCCCCTTGTGAGTGACTTTGTCACGCTCCTGGACTGTCTTGGACTCTCTCAAGCTATCAACATTCCCACTCACACCCGTGGACACACACTGGATCTGCTCATCACCAGGAGTCTTGATATCTCCAATCTCTCAGTCACGGATATCTCTCTCTCTCTCTCTGACCATTTCTTAATCACTGCTAATATTAATCTTCCTGCACTTTCAGCTACTAATGATACTGTTATTTTCCTTCCGTCCCAACAATCTGCTAAATCCTACAATACTATCGGCATGTGTCTCTTCTTCCCCTCTTACTGGTACTCTCCCATCTTCGGTTGATGGTGCTGTGTCCCTCTACAACACCATCTTTATTCAGATCATTGACACAGTTGCCCCTCTTGCAACCAAAATAGTGAAGAAACATTGAAACTCTCCATGGTATACCCTCGAACTTCAACTGTTTAAGTCTACCTTCCGCAAGTCTGAGCACAAATGGAGGTCGTTTGACAGTTCACAGAGAGATTTGGACCAATCACCTCAGTAGCTACAGATGTGTGCTTGCTGCTGCCAAGGTGGAGTATTTCTCAGAACTCATATCTCTGGAACACAGTAAACCAAACATTCTCTACAAAACCACTGACCACATCCTGCATCCAGCCATTGATAAATCCACCTCCTATTCATCCTTCTTTCTTACCTGCAATAATTTCTCCTCTTTCTTTTGGAACAAAATTGACACCATTCATTCTACGCTCTCTTGCCACAAACCCAGCATAGTAGTTGACCACCTTGACTCTCCTCCAGTTGCCCCTCCTGCTCTCTCTTCCTTCTCTCCTCTCTCCATTACTGAGGTCTCCAGCCTATTGTTGAAATCAACGACTGCCATATGCCCCTTGGACCCCTGGCCAACAAATTGTGTCTGTCTCTGTGTTTCTGATCTTGCTCCTTCTATTATGCACACTGTCAACCTATCCCTGGTCTCAGGCCTGGTTCCTGCTGCCCTCAAGACTGCCAGAGTAACGCTAGTACTGAAAAAACCCTCCCTTGACCCAGCTGTCTTACTCAACTTCCATCCCATATTCTATATTCCTTTTCTCTCCAAAACTCTTGAAAGGGCTGTAGCCAGCCAGCTGACGAAACATCTTTCAAATAACAATCTGTTTGAATCTGTGCAGTCTGGCTTCCAGCCAAATCACAGTACCGAAACTACTCTGCTCTGGATTGTAAATGGTCTCCTGCTCAATGCTGATGCTGCTGCTCCCTCTGTCCTTGTCTTCCTTGATCTAACTGCTGCTTTTGATACCATTGATCATACCATGCCTTCTGAAGTATGCTGGGATCTTTGGAATCTCTTTCTCCTGGCTGACCTCTTACCTATCTGGATGCATGCAGTCTGTTTCCTGTGCGGTGTCCCCTAAGGATCTGTTGTCGGGCCTCTTCTCTTCAACATCTACCTGCTTCCCTTGGGTCACCTTAGCCTCCAACATAGCTTCATGTTTCACTCCTATGCTGATGACAACCAGAATTGTTCCTCACTATATTGTAAAGCGCTTTGTGATGGTGGTCCACTATGAAAGGTGCTATATAAAATAAATATTGATTGATTGATTGATAGACCACTGGTTTAGTTATGTTAACTCTGAGACCTTTTGGCTGGCAGATATAATATGACGTAAGCAAACTCAACCTGAAGAGTTTTTGATATTTTCTTGAATTTTTTTTGTGATGTAGGCAGACTACAATCTACACCGTGACGGCCAAGCTGTTTTGTAGTAATCGTTCCTCTCTGGTATAGCTCTTGCCAAGGAGGGCGTCGTTACAAAAGCCCATCACACAATAAAAAAATTGTTATGGATAGAAAATGTATCCTCGTCTGAGTAAGATTGTAGGGCACGATTGATGGAAATTTAGATTGCAACTGCCTGTTCTGTACCTGGTTTGTGGATAAATTAAAGACTCCATCACCTGATATGCCATTTCATTACTTTTACACTAAATCCACCACCGGAATATTAATACAAAGAGAGATCTGAGATATTGTTGATGGAAATGTAAACGTATTGTGACAGTTGAATTGTTCAGATTCACATTTACAAATAATCTATCTTGAAGAGCATATAGCCAGTGAACCCACTTCAGATTCCTACACACTGTGACATTGCTAGGAATTTTTTATTGTAGCTAACATTTTTAACCCTATATTTCCACTGCCACTGCCCATCTAACCTCCAACAACAAAAATACAGTCATTTTTTATTTCATTAACAATTCATAAATAAAGCGGGTGGAGAAGTGATTGGGTAAGAGACAAAGCGAGAGTTGGTACGAAACTAACAACTGTACCAGTAGTGGTTGTATGTGTATAGCAGTACTTCCGGTCTATAACTGTGATGGCAGCAGCTAGTTCTCAATGAGTTATTAGGTTTCCGGATCTAGTTGTCTAGGAATACGTCATCCGGTGGGAAAACAAACTAACACGATATGTCCCCTGCTAGGTTAGTCTCTGTGTTCTGTTCTGTTTTGGGTTGGCTTACTGTCATTTTAGGGTGAGCAGATGAGGTTGGGTTGGGATCCAGTCTACTGATGGAGGGACAGTTCATGGCAGCACAGATTTAACAGGAGCTGGTAGCAGGTGCTGGAGAAGTAGCTATGCAGTTTATTAGAAAGGGTAAACTGTAGGAACAACATTTGCTAATTATGTTTAAGTGGTTTTTAAACCCCTTATATGTTTTTATTTATTAGGGTAAACATGGGATATATATATATTATATATATTATATATCTATCATATATATATATATATATATATATATATATATATATATATATATATATATATAGTGGAGAGAAAAAGTTTGTGAAACACAATGATAATTATGGAAATTCCATAGTTTTTCTTGAGCTTTCTTGAATCAAAACTAGTATTTTGTTAAATATCCAATAGGGTAATTAAGATGCACGATATGTGAAAAAGCAAGTGAACCCATGGTTTTATCAGCTCAATTAAGGGGCTAATTAGAATCAGGTGTTTAAATAATTAGGTGTATAGAAACACATCATGCCACGATCAAAATAAATCTCTGAGGACTTCAGAAAAACAGTTATTGATGCTCATCAGTCTAGTAAGGGTTACAAAACCATTTCTAAGTATTTGGGGCTATACCAATCCACCGCTGGACAGATTGTCTACAAATGGAGAAGGTTCAAGACCACAGTCACTCTACCCAGGAGCGGTCGTCCTACCAAAATCTCTCTAACAACAAAGCAGAAGATCATCAAGGAAGTCACAAAGAACCCCAGAGTAACATTCAAGGATCTGCAGGCCACTCTCGCCTTGGCTAATGTGAGTCTTCATGACTAAACTATCAGAACAAGAATGGTGTTCATGGAAGGATAGCCAGGAGGAAACTACTGCTTTCTAAAAAGAACATTGCTGCCTGTCTGAAGTTTGCCAAAACACATAGATGATCCACTTGACTTCTGGAACACTATTCTCTGGACAGACGAGTCAAAGGTAGACCTTTTTGGCCTCAATGAGAAACATTATCTTTGGCAAAAACCAAACACTGAATTCAAACAGAAGAATCTCATCCCAACTGTCAAGCATGGTGGTGGGAGTGTGATGGTTTGGGGCTGCTTTGCTGCCTCAGGACCTGGACGGCTTGCCATCATTGACACAACCATGAATTCTGCATTGTATCAGAAGATTCTAGAGGAGAATGTCAGGCCATCCGTCCATGAGTTGAAGCTGAACCGAAAGTGGGTCATGCAGCAAGACAATGATCCTAAACATACAAGCATATCACAAAAGAATGGCTGCAGAAGAAGAAATGCCGCGTTTTAGAATGGCCTAGTCAAAATCTGGACCTAAACCTCATCGAAATGTTGTGGCAGAACCTGAAGCGAGTTGTCCGTGCAAGGAAGACCTCAAATTTCACAGAGTTGAAGCAGTTCTGTAAGGAGGAATGGGCCAAAATTCCTCAAAACCGATGTGAGAGACTGACCAACAGTTACAGGAAAGTCATTGCTGCTCAAGGAGGTGCCACCAGTTCTAAAGGTTCACACACATGGATATTGAATGTTGAATCATTCATGGATAAATAAATGTTGAAAAAGTATCATGTTTTGTGTCATTTCTTTAATCAAGTTATCTTTATCTATTATTATGGCTTAGGTTAAGATCATTTTAGGTTTGAAATATGTGAAATATGTACAAATCTTAAGGGGAAAAAATTAAGAGACCACTGCAAATTTTTCTTAAATCAGCATCTCTACATGTATGACAGCCATTCCATTCCAGTGTCTGTTGAATTCCAACACAGGCACACCTCATTCTACTGAATGAGGCACTGATTAGGGGATCACCTGAACCAAATCTTATTTAACGAGGAAAAGTATGAAGGTACTTCTATTTTGAATTTGTGGTCAGTTTATGTTTTAGATGAAAATGTAATCTTGTCCAAACCTATTTTAAAACTGACTATTGTAGGAGGCCACAAATCAAGTTTACTAACAGGAACACCTGTGAGGTTTTGGGGCTTGAGCAGCTGCAGTTCACCCTACAGCAAGTGCCAGTTCCTGGTTTACCTGGGGGTAGAGGATGGAAAAACCTAACATGGCATTTGCAATGATTTGAAGCACTAAAGCAAAATTATGCTTTTGTATGCTATATGTGCAGGCTCCTAAACCACCTTAGACAGACAGGCTCAGCTGGAGCAGCTTTTTACAACAAGCTCAAAAGGATCCACTTTAAACATAGAAGGACATTCAGAAAATTCACAAAGGGCCAATCATTGTGCTTACATGGTACACTTAAATGGCATATTTCTTACCTGCTAAGCTATTGTAAATTAAACAAAGAAAACCATACTGAAGTCGGGGACTAAAAGCTGATGGTAGCAAATTCCCTCACTTCACTTTGTTTGTTCAACTGAAGCGACCTTCTGTAAGAGAAATTATCTCCAGAAATAACTAATTGGGTCTTGTGCAGTTACTCGGTTTTGTTACCGAGTGTTGTATTTAACAGCACTGCTTTTTAAATGAATGCAAGGGATGCTTGGCATGCAAAGTGAAGCTTGGAATATTCATCAGTTGTTGTTTAAGGCCGAGCCATAGAGTATTAAGTACTAATCTTTTGTTATAACAGTTTGGAAGTCATTGATTGCAAGAGGTTTTACAAGAGAAATATAATAATGTTTACCTGAGAATGTTTGGTTTGTTTTTGTAGTACAATGTGTATACAGACTTGTTCTTTTCAATAAGGATACTGTATTTGTGTGTACTGATTATCATTCATGTGCTAGTTCTTTAAGGGTAAGTGTCAACAAAGCCTTTTTTGGCCCAAGACTTTCTTGTAAGGTTTCTGGAAAATATTAAATATGTCACTTGATAGCTGACAATATGTTTCTCCACCTGTTACTTTCTTGCAAGTGTGCATTGATATTTATATCAAAACCTTTAAGCCTAACAATAACTCAATGTAATAAAACATGACTGAAATGTTTAAATAGTGCATACAGTACTCTATTTATCTCCCCATGTAGTATATATATATATATATATATATATATCTATATATATTATATATATATAATATATATATATATATATATTATTAAAAATACTAAGCATGCTGTCATGACAAAAGCTTGTGTGAAGGCATCATAAGAGCACTATGCAATACAATGAAAGGCAGAACAACAAATACAAATACTGTTCACTCCTTTAAAACTGATTTGTAAAACAACTAAAGATAGAACAACCTCACCAGACGACACAGTATTGACCTTAACCAAACCACTGCCCCACAAAGATGTGTTCCTCACAAGGTCAGTGTCATGGATTTGCCAGGGTTAATTATTCTAGTAACTTCAGCACTCTTATACACTCTTATACTTAAGCAGCCTTCCTGGGTCTGGCACATACATGGTGAAGTCATCATTACAGTGAATCCAGACTCTCTCTTCAGTGTAATTTATCAATAATGATGTGAGTAACAAAACACCTGCTTTTTGTTCATTCCAATAATCACATAGAATGAATATACTACCAATGTACCATTATATCTGTTTGAAACATGATAAACTGATGGTCCAGTACATTTTAATGTAATAATAATAATATTAAAAATGATATAACAATGATGATAAATACGTGTTTTATCTACACCTAAGACCATATTCACAAAGTTTCCAGCAAGGAAACTATATTTTCTGACTATAATACCCCCCTTTTTGCTAATTTTTGAAGCAATGAGGTGTGCTATGCACATGATCCGCATTACGAGGTGCACCGTCTACTTTGTTGCAGTTTACACTTGTATCATAAGTCACAATCTACAGAAATACTAACTTGTTTTTCTTGTAGCTGTCAGCAAAAGTCAAGCCTGTTCTAGTCAAGCCTTTATTTGTGTTTGAGAAAAAAATACATCTAAAATTAAAAGATTTTATATTGAGATTGTATGCTTTGTTTATGTATTGATAATATATATATATATATATATATATATATAAGTATGATATATATCACAATATAATATTATAAAAAATAAAGTGTGATTGATCACAAGTAATATTTACTTTACCCCTCTGCTTCTAGGGGTAGGCAAGGGGTGTCAAATGAAACTGCTCTGCTATGTTCACGATACACAGGGTGTAATTTATTTTCTGAAGATTACATTAATGTTACAAAACAAGCAAGCAGCAACTAAGAAGATTGTAGGAGATCCTGCTAAATCATACATTTTGTATTGCTTAATAAAGAATAAACAATTCAGTAACTCCTCAATTTCCAAGAATTCCTCCATTAAATTCTATGCAATTACCTTTAGCACCTGTGGTTTCCCAACAAGTACTAGATGTCAGCCCCCTCTCCTTTGCCAGCAGCACAGCATGCTTGTGGCTCAGGTGCTGCTATGTTAAGCTCCCCTTTATTTTTCCTAAATAGTAAAAGATTGCTGCCCTTTTTATACTGTCTGCTGCATCACTTTGGGATTTGCAAATTGGAAATATTGACCAGGGTTGTAGGTACAAGAAATCAAAATCACTGATTACATAGAGAAGATTCACTACCTCACCCACTTGCAATTTACAGTATTTTAATTAGAAATGGTTGCATATTGTGGAGGCAATCCAATGAAGCCAGAGGCATGGGGTGGTACATCTGGCCTGGAGAGTAGATAACAGATGGACAAGGTTTGTAACAGAATGGTGGCCCAGGACTGGGACATACCGTAATCAGGAGAAGATACAAGTCAAGTTGATGGACAGATTAATTACAAAAGTGTGTAGGTTATCAAATATATAATACAATAACTGCCAATAGGAATTGCCATTCTGATATAGGGATGCTTCCAAGCTTGGCTCTATAGAATGTCATGTTGGTGCATAGGTGTTACCGTGAGATATTTACATGTGTTGCTTACCCCCATGAAGGTGTTATAACAAAGGTTTTAAAAGCATCTTCTTATCTCTCATAGCATTAATAATTCTCCCAGTATCCCTTCCTCTTTTACTGGACATAGTTTTGCTTTCTAAACTTTATTTTCACTTTGACTTCCCTGAATCCTCTTTGTCCTTTCAGAGTACTGCACATTTGATGGAAGTACAAGTATCTCATTCACTTCCCGTGTTACATGTGACATAAGCGAAAGACTCCGGTGGGGTCCTATAATAACCTAAGGGAAGTTCACGTTTTATTTCATTTTATTATGGAATGACAAATTGGCTTCTCTTTAGTCAAAGTGGAAATAAATTACAGTATACAGTTTTTATGCTAATGTGCGGTAAGAAAAGTATTTTTTAACAATTTGGTTATTTTAACACAGATGTGTTAGCAGGTAAAATACAAAGGTTTCTTAATAGAAATACTGTATTAGCATGTATATGGCCAGTAACCTTAAGTAAGGTAGTCCAAGATTCATGCTAATCGGAATCTGTGAAACCAGCTGTTAATATATTTTGTGATTTCATTACTGTGCATACTAATATTCAGGGGTTTGACAACTGTTAGAAACACTTGCAGGACTATATGCTGCACATACGTTTTTGTATTTTGTAACATATAATGCCTTTGGCATATAAGAATGCACCAACTATTGATGTTTCAATTCAAACAATCTCAACAGTGATGGTTCAATGGGCCATTATGGAGAACAGACCTGCAATACTCCTTCCACTTGCCTGAAGGAATTGATGATTGGCTTTGTATACTGCAGAACAATAAATCTTCTTAAAGACATGTGCCTTTGAATCTGGCTCTACCCACTATTGACATTGTGTGTTTCAAATACATTTGTTGAACTGCAATTTGTATGTTGAACATTCATTGTACATGTCACCTTAAGGCGTTTTCATATGGTAAAAATGTGTAGTAAATTGTAGTACATTTTCCCAAACACCACAAACCGTGGTAAAGTTTTTGATTGCGTCTCCACGTATTGCACATGGCTGAATTCTTTCAAAGTGGTTTTTAAGGGGTTATTAATGTACTGGGTTTAAAGAGCTGACTTAAAAATAAATAAATAAATAAATATATGAAATCCCCTATGCACATGTATCAAAGGGGAGTGGCAGTTTAATTGTTGAACTGTTAAACCAATTATTAAAAATCTGTTTTCCCTGAAAATCACAAAATAGTAGCAATTAAAAATGCTGTTGGAGTTTCTTTTGAATCTAATCTGCATAATCAGTTTCTTCTTGTTTTAGTGAATGGATTTGAAATTGCTCCAGTGCGGCCTAATTAAACAACAAACAAACTGAAGGAATGTGCTTATCTCAACAGTACTGGTAGCTTTATTTGTATTCTGATAAGGGATGCTTCCTTACATTGATATTTGACACCAGTCGCCACTAAAATGTCTTGCAGGTGGCCAACTCTTTCATTGCCTTAATGAAGTAATCATTTAGGTCACATTATGAATCACATGTCTGTACTAATGTTTCTGCACGGGAGCAAATGTTGTCCAGTAAATACCTATAAATTTATCCTGGAAATGTGTCCTCCCATGTATTAGCATAATTTGTGAATTAAATAATGTTCTGCAGTTTTAACATTAATTCAAAGAGAGGGAGAATGAGCTACGTTACTTCACTATTGTCATAAGAATTACTTATAAAAAAGCTCCTTGCCAGCACCTGGGCACATATCAGCTGTCCCATTGAAAGAGCTAGTGAAGCTAGAAACATTGAGTTTCTTGTTTACAAAGGTGGGAATTCTGGCGGACAAAAATTAAATATCTACGATGGTTGTTTTTACTTTTAGTGGAATTACCATATGGTATATTTGAAAAAATGAACTTGTGTAACATTTCTGTGTCCATGTTTATTGAATCCTATTTAGGACCACTTGTATAATTTAGCTCTTATTTCCATTCTATTAACATGACTGCCATCTATAAACAATACTTATTACAATTTCATACTGAAAATACACCCTATAGTAGTTGCATAAAAGGCTAAATGACTTCAATAGCAAATATCTCATTTTTGGCAGTTGCTTGTAGGTAAATTCCAGTCTGATAAGGCTTGTTATAGCATTATAAAGCCATAATGAACATAACAGATAGGGAATCCATATTGCTACTGAATCCAGCTTTAGTGATGGAGGAGCAGGTGTATAGTGCTGAGGAACACGTATTCAGGGGGTAACAAATCTGTTGTAAAGATTCGATATAGGTTCAAAGAAAAAAAAAATCATTTATATTGTAGGAGTTGTGATTAGTTAAAAAGTCAATTCCAAGTGACTGGCATCCTCTCTTAATCTTTTCGTTGTTTATGTTTCTTGGTAACTGACAGAAACATCTGAATTCATTGCAGTTAATTGGGTCACCTTTGCCATTTCTGCAATTTGGCTGAGTGAAAGCAGTACATATTTTTTTATTTGTCCAAATTAAAAATATTGATTTATTTAGTTTAGATAAAATCCTGATAATCCAGTTATTGGCAGCTTTTTGATTAACCTTTAGGCCAGCAGAATTTCATCAGTAGTGTGATTGTTAATTGGCTTTTTTTGTTGTTTTACATTATGTCATCAAAATAAGCAAACATAATTAAATAGTGACAATTCTTGAGGGACGAAGCCACAGATTAATCTGGTTGGTTAACCAGAGACCTATGTGACATTTAGAATAACGAATTTTGATACTATACTAAGATCTTTTGGCAATTCTGCGTTGCTATTGTTGCAAGTTAAAGACTGAAGATTTTTATTTGAATGTTCTTAAAGTGATATTTTTTGGCTTCTCATACAGGGATAGAACCTCAAATTTACAAACACACTGGGAATGGAGGGTGCTCTAAGCCTGAAATGTCTAAATGCAGCTTTCAATGACTTAATTTGTGAGTAATGCATTAATAAAAGGTCTACCCCATTTAACCTGAGGAATAATAACAACATAGTCTTCTTGACTGTTACAGTAGCCAGAAGCACTGTTTCCTGTTTCACATTTTGTGTGTGGTTTATAAATGTGGGGTTTGTAACTCTGAGATTATACTGTATCTCTGTTATTAATAAGCTAAATCAATTCTTTAAAATTGGCAATATAACAGTTTCAATCAACTACTGAACTGGAAACTAGATTGCTTCAGCTAGATGCTTTTGCCACACAGACACTCCAATGGAGCAAGTTAACCTAATTTGCACATGATTCCTAAATACTTCCTGTACTTCCAATAGTTATATCCAGCTCACATTGCCAGTGAGAAACAGATCACAAAATAAACAAAGTAGAAACTGAACGTAAATAAATTAATTCTCCCAGGCGGTATCTCAGCTGAAGTCATCTAAAAAGCTAGTCTATATTATATACATACTGTATACAACTGATCCTATTAAAACATATCGACATCCTGTACACTATGTGGACGAGTCAGCTTATCTTACTTTAAAAATATATTTTTTACACAGATTTATATTTACAGACTCACTGAACTGCATGATTACGTTTATACCCCAAATGAGAGGGGGTTAGACTGATGCACTCTGCCTTCTCAACTGCAAGTAATATGTTTCAACTACAGCTGACCCTTGTCTGGAGTTTTTAAAAATAGTTCTGGGTTATGTTAGGTAATCAGAATTTTTTAAGCAATTTTCCCTGCTAAGAAAAGTGTGACACACAGAGTGTATGTTTACAAAGAGGTAGAGTAGAGAATATATGAAGACCATTAGGGACACAAGAACTGACAGAGGCAGCAAGAAAAGGAACAATAATGATGTCTAGCTATGGGATGCTCATAACATTGGAAGTAATCTGCACTTAATCAAATCAACCAATTTGTTTGCATAACCCATTTTGTTAAGTTCAGCACTCAATTACTTGTTTTATGCACTCCCTGAATGTTTCACCCTATAGGAAGAAAAAGCACAGGAGTCTTCAACAAAGAGGACTTCTGAGGAAAATGAATCCCAAGGGAGGAAGGTATGCAGACAAGTTTTGTGAAGCCTATGGCACTGTTTTCAGATGGAATGACTGTAAGATGCAAAAAGTATGCACAGACTCGATAACTGCAGGGCCCATCAACTGTACAAGGAGATAACAGTCTTCCAAGTGGATAAAATCCAAGATGAAGTTTAGGATTTTATATTAGAGAGGAAGACTGTTTTCTTCAAGTACACTAGATATACCCTGCTGTTATAGCTATTGCATGGCAAGTGTTTTGGTCTTTGTCTTTTTTAATGTCAAGGATTTTCATAAAAATGTCAACTTTGTGCAGCTTATGCTCTGATTTTGACTTTGAATCAGTCATTTGGGTCTGTAATTGACTGTTGCTATGGTCCCTTTAACATTTGTTTATCCAAACTGTACCATGCTGTTTTATCACAGGATAACAGGATTTGGAATTGCAATTAACATGACTAGCGAGAGATTCCACTTGTCATTCACTATAGAATACAGTTTCCATCCAGGTGTTGCATGAAAATACCCATAGGAGGTCCAGATTTTCAGTGGGTGAAGATGGCCAGTGCTATGACTTGGCATACACAGTTGAATACACTGTTTTATCAAATAAGCTATAGTGAGTAAAAATAGGTTGGTATGTAACAACTACTATATATAACTTCTGTATGCAACCAGGTTTCAAAACATACAATATGGGATACAATAGTAGTGTTCTAGGTGCCTCAATTGCTGGATTGTATTGAATATTTACTGGAGGGTACTGTACTTACTGGAGTTTAGTGTATGAAATACAACTTGTCTTGTTATTGAACTCAATGCAAATAGTTCCTTAGATGAAAAATATATGGCTTCCTTTGGGGCTGCCTGCCCTTGTGTTATCTGAATTTATCAGAAATAAAACAGATCTTTTTTTTTGGTTTCTAGCTTGCTTTCTTCCTTCATAAGTATTGGTAATTGTAACATGTATGTATGGAACCTTTTATTTTTCATCATAGTCTTTATTGAGAAATACTTTAAGTAATTTAATTCATGTATGGTTATCTATGTAGAATCATGTAAGGTTTTTCAGCAATATGGGAAAATTAAACCTTGTTTCATTGTGGCTCTACTGTACTGTAGCTTCCTTGCATTTATCTTCTTTTTTTAATTAGGCCTTGTTTGTCAGTGAAGTATATATCTTCATACTGGTTTGTGTAGTCAGAATACCTCAAAGCAACTGCATCTTCAAACAAAAAGTATAAAATGGAACAGAGTGGTAAATTTGTACTGGAATCTGGAGATCATTACACTGTTGTTTATTAGTATGGTAATTCAAGCATTGTGGTTTCATTTAAAACACATGTTTTAGGGATTGAATGCAGATGGCAGCTGGGCTATGAATCGCATGGTGTGGGCCTTGAAGAGGATCTTTGGGTGCTACACAAAGACTGATTTCACTCTGGTCTGGAGGTCTGTTAGGCGACCTGCTCAAAGTGTAGTGTGGCACCCTCTTGTCTGTACTATCCTGTCTGCTGTAAATAAAAGCAACCAGTAGGTGATGGGGGATTCTTACATCAAGCCTTGGCCTCTGCCTTCTGATTAATGTGTGGTCAAGAATGTGTTTGGTCTTTTAAGTAATGCCTTTTCATTATTCTGTACCAACGGGACTATATCTGTCCCTGTTGTGTGACAATAAAGTAATCATGTAAACATGGAAATTGTGCAAGTAAAAGAAAGTTTTAAATCATAAGATTTTTAAAAAAAGTGAGTAGGAAAAGGATACAATTGAAGAGAGACAATGGACATAAATGGTAGGTCTGAAGGTCTGAGCATTTCCTTTTTTGGGAAAGGACATTAAGAAACATTTATACAAAACATCTGCAAGTATATTTTTTTGAGCAGTCATAGTTGGGATGCCAAACGAGGTCTTAACTACTAGCCTACAATTAAAACCAGCATTATTGTTCACTCTCTTTAATATAATATGGCCAAACTGTGGCTCCTGGGCAGTTCAAGTGTGGCACCCAGTGAAATGTTGGGTGATGCACACTTTACGGCTCTAATGAACTGAAGAAAGAATAGTAAACAAAAACGAAAAGAGAAAAAGTAAAAATAAACACTAGTTTATTATTTTTGTTCTCTATATTCATTTGTGATTATTATTCTTTCTTCTCTTCCCAGTGGCATTGAACTAACCATCCACGAGTAATAAATGTCAACCTTAAATGTGATTATGAAATAAATCACAACAAATTTTTATCTGAATATCCTCCTGGATCAGAATTGAAAAGGAACAAGCTGGCCTCTTTAAAAGCATGCCTCAGCAGTCAGCAGATGCTCCTTTTGGCATTCAGTAAAGAAGCTGATGCAATGACTCAAGCGAGTTTTGTATGCCTGTATAGGGCTCTTTATTTTCAGTTTTTATTTTTGGTCACGTTATGTCCCTTTAAAAGTCATCTTGAGCCAACTCTGTTTCTTTTACCTCTTGGAAAAGTGTTGATTATGAAACAAGATCACTTTTGTTTTTTTCTCCCGAACACAACAAGCTACTTCAATTATATAATAATAATAATAGTTTCCACTTAATGATGAATTTTAATTAAATCAACTTAGCTACACTCACTGTTTGCATTTGGTTTGAATTAAAATAAGGAGCTGCCTTTTTTTACTTTATCAATGAAACAGAATCAGTCTCAATCAAGTTATGGGAGAAAAAACTACAGTGCTCTTGTTTCACAATCAACATTTTCCAAGAGTTTAATTGAAATGAGTCAGCTCAAAAATAGGGATATCACTTGATCGAAAATAAAAAACAAAAAATAAGAGCCATGGAATATTCCTCGTACCAAATGTCCTTATTCAGATGAATGAATCTTGAGATTTTGGCACTAGACTAGAGAATTAATCTTTAAATGGTATATTGCAAGCCTAAAATGAACATTATATTTACATATCTTATGTGTCATCATGAGCAGGTACTGTAATCCCTTTCAAAATAAACACAGTGCATTGAGCAATACATGCAGCAGTCATACAAGAAAATGAGCATTCATACCTTGAAGGGAAGAGCTTATAAAAATGTATCTTTTTATGTGGTGTTTTTAGTGAAATCAGGGTAGTTACAGTATTTTGCTTCATAATAACTGAATATATTTCATGTAAAGTGCATAATACATACAGTATAAATAGACACAATAAAGTCTAATACACTGTAGATCTACAGTACAATAAAAAAGATACACTGCAATGTTCTCCCTTGTTCTTGTATATTTTGCTGCCATCAAGAGATAACAACTACTGTACTGCACAGAGTAAGTGCAAAATTCCATTATAATGTTCTAGAGAATTAAAAAAAAAATGTTTTAATGTTTTACAGCATGTGTCTTGCGGCTCTCTGCCATATGAAAATGTTGCTATGTGGCTTGTAGGATCAGCAAGTTTGGCCACCCCTGATACAATATGTGGATTGTGCACATCTCATCTGGTTGTAATGAGTTGTTGTAGACATGGCTTCCTCCTGGCAAGAGCTTAGCACATTTCATGCTGAATAAATTGTCCTGCATAATTATCTTATCCATCAACATTTTTTTTTAAATATAAAAACACTACTGCTGATAATGCCTAAAGCTTTTCCTGTTGCAAATCGCTTGCTTGAAGTAACTCTTGTCACATTGTCTGTCATTTTAACCTACTGCCCTCCGTAGCTATAATGATTGAACATGAATGGGGGTAATGATTTCCCTAACTTTGTTTAACATTACAATGTTCCATCTTTTATGTATGTGAGGTTGGCAGCACTATTCCGCTACTTAAAATACTGTTAGAATACCAGTGTATTGCCCTGAAGAAGCCAGAGCAGACCACATCATTACCAGCAACAATGGTTGAGCACATGTGGTTAGCAATACAACTTGGATTTCTGTTTGTGTGTATTAAATGTATTAAACATGCCCATGCAGAGAATCATACTGAATTGTGTCTTTTTTTATTTTATTTTATATTATTCAGGCCTCAACATTACCAGTGTTTATAAAAGGCTCAAGGTCTTTTCAGCCAATCAGAGCACAGGTAGCCATTCATTTATCATGCGGCAACAGCACGAATCCAACACAAACTATGTACATATATCCTCAATTATGTAGTTAGATTGTTAAATCTGTAAAATATAGATATAATACAGCCCTGGATTGAAATTTGCATCACAATTGAATTAGACAGAATGTGATTGCCATGGTTCATTTCAAGCACAGCACATCTCTGTTTCATTACTAAAGTTTCATAGCCTCCACTGTGCCACCTTCTTTATCCTGAACACCTGTCCTTTTTAACAGACCACAGAAGGAACTGTAAACTAGTATCCAAACCAGTGCATAAATTAAATCATTGAGCAGTGTCAATTGGTAACCTTGGGAAAAAATACACTTGACCAACGCTGTCTAACTGGCTGAGTGTAAATATTCTCTCGGCAAGCAGACGTTGCTACTTGATTATTCCATAGATATTGTTTTATATTATTGTAGTTGGTATGTGAAAATTTTGAAAATGTACCAAAAGGGTTAATTTAAGAATGATTGCATTTCAGTTCTGGTGTTTCTGACTTACCATTGAATATATTCTGTTAGATGTTACTTTCTGTTTAAATTGGTTGGCATTTCAGGTTTCTTCCCAAAAGAAAGCTTGAATAATTTTCACCTGAATAAAAACTCCTAACCACAAAATGGAATAGTTTTACGGTCAAACTGGAGATATTTTCAGACTCCATTTTGGCTGTGCAAGATAAAGGCACATTTTTATGTCTGTTGTACCTTTCCTCCTTCAGTATATAATTAATCTAACTGCTCAGAGGGCAACTGAAATGATACATTTTGTTGAGTTACAAATAACACGGCAGTTTGAGCTGTTAAAAGAATTTCTAAATGTGACATCTACTGGAGAAAAGATGAACACGTTTCTTTACACCAACATATGCTTTCTGTCAACAACATATTACAGGCTACAGTATGTATAGTTTTGCCAAACCAGTATAGTCATGGATGAATAGTGTTGAGATATACATGTACACTACATAAAGCTAACAGTCTGCTTTATAAAGAAAGATAGAAACTTGCATTTTAGTGTCAAATCATACCATAAATGCATGCATTCAGGTGAAGTACACTGTATATAATTTGTTTTATCTACACAAAATAAGAAATACATATTACCCATTTCTCTGATTCCTTATACCGGACATACACCAAATCTGTGCTGTGAATACCCAAAATGTACAGTGATTTTCATATTTTAAAGCTTTAATTGTGCAATTTCTCATAAACTATCAAATACAAAGCTTTTGGAATGCAGAGCTGTTATGAATTTTAACAAACATTGTAAATCACCTTGAATAGATAGACAGATTTGTAAAATTCATAAACAAATAATAAAAAAAGACAATGAACAAAACCTTTTTTGATGTCACTGAGGCAGGTGCTCAAAAAGAAATTGTATTAACACTTGGCTTGAATCAACGGTTAAACTGGGGGGTGACAAAAATGCAGAATTCACACTAGTTATGGTAATGTCTTCATGTGATAAAATCAATAGGCTATCCAGCTGTGTTCTTGATGTTTGTACCCTAATCCCATAGGACGAGAGCTGAGAGTAAGATGTTCATGAAACCTGAGGGACCGTGTGGCATCTTCAACACAGTCCCCGAAGACCGTGCTTTTCCTCTGTGCAGGGGTCAAACAATTTATTCAGCCATAAACTGCAATAAATTACTATGGCGAACTTTACTGAATAATCTATAACGATATTAGTGAGACTCATATGGCCGTAAATACCAAGGTTATATGTTACTGCTGTGATGGATTACAGCCCAAGGTTTGTTGTTGGATTGTTGCTTACAAAGGGTAAGACAGATATTTGTTTATTCTTAATTCTGTCAAGCAAAACCCACATGGAAATTATTAAAAATAGACTTGGTAGTTTCTGAAAAAGAGGGGTTTCAATATCCAGTCCAACATGTATTAAAGTGATTTCCCGAGTTCATACAGTGTTTTACATCTACCCTGATTAACACATGAAGGAGGTAATCTTTTTGCATAGCATTTATTTAATGTTAATTCTTGGCAATCACCGACACATTTCCTGAAAATATAACATTAAGTTGTGACACTGGCCATATCGCCTTAGAATTGAACAAGTAATGACGTTCACCCTTTGCGTCTGAATTGCATCAGACAGAAAGCTACCATTGGATTGACTACTGCATTGCATGTTGCTGAAATTCACATTTAAGGAATGGGTCTTTTTTGTTTAATCCTGATCGCACACCATCAAATCTGGTTGAAACCTACTTGAAATGACCGGTTAAAACACATGTATTCAAATACGGACCTACTCTGAGGAAGGGCGATTATATGAACTCTTATTCTCTTTAATAATTGGCCGGTCATGCAGGATTTGCAATCAATCATGTTGAGTATTACTGATCTGTGAGTCTGGCCTTTATTCACATTCACTAAAGCAGCCATGCACCTGGTCGGCTATGGGTTTTCAAAGGGTTGGTAATATGACTCTCCTGACATCTGTACCAGTTCTCATTGGCAATTCCGCTAGCTTTTTTCCTAATGTAGAAAACTGCAAGACGAGGGATGCAGAGCCCAAGGCGTATTGCTTTTATCCTGCCTTTGTATTAATTGGTTGTCTTGTTTACCCTGCTGGGATTGTATGAACTAAAGGGGTTTGCTGTGGCTTGAATGCAGAATACCATTCTTTGCTTTGTAGTGCCTAAAATGTATTAACCTGTTGTTCACTGAGGACCACGGGGCACTTTCCACAGTGATTGTATATCCTATAAACATTGAAAGGTTCTGTATACTTGTTCTGTGTACTGTGTTCTCTTCCCATGTTGGTAAATATTTGTGAACGATTTTGTTCTTTAAAAGTCCTAAGTGGTCTGTCTACTGGCAGTCAAGGTTTCAGAATGTTCCTAAAACTTTTAAATATTTAGAAAAGATTAACTTTTTGGCATTGGACTATGCTCAGCATGATTTTGGTAACCTGTTTATGTGATAAGTGGGATGTGACTTTCCATTTACCATCTACAGTACTGTATCTTACATTTGAAAATGTTAATCTCACACCCAGAAATAATATAGACGCTTGTAATAAATTCAAGCAATAAAGAACATACAGGTGTATAATGTCAGACAGGACTATAAAATCAAGAATTTAACATTGAAACTGGTTTAACCTATTTAAATGTTGAGAACTAAAGGTACTTTTAAGGGACAGCTTGCTTGGTTGTTCAATTCCTTTGTGTGAAGAAAATACATTTATTTGCAGGTGGCTCTCACTAGTTTTCTGAAAAAGACCAAATTAATACATTGATCCAAAAAATGATTCAGAAAGTGGTTAAATAACATCTTGATAAATTTGTGATCTCGTATAAAGACTGTGTGTGTAAAATGGTAGTATATTTTCACAAAATGAAATGCAGTTGTCGAAATAATTACAATGTTTTTACTGGCTAACATAACAATTGGGAATATCCAAGAGCCAAATTTGTATCTTATAGTCACTTGTTCTATAAGGATTAACAAGAGGAATTGTGACCTGCACTACAAGAACGACCTTTCTGACTTTGATAGGGGGCTGGTAGTAGCCGATTGATTGGTCAGTTTTTCCGTGTCCAAGACTGCTTAAATGACTGATGTTTTGCGAATCAATACCTGCAAATGCAAAACTATATCATATGTTTTCACAAAACCCTTACTAAAGTACAGCATATAGTAAAAGCTTTGTAAATAGTAACATAGCATATGAAATCTTAGCCAAGCATCACAAATGCTTGGTAAAGCATGAGTTAGCATGATAAAAGTGTGCAAAATTAGCACTGCAAAGCACCCACATTTATCATAAAAATCATTTGTTTTGTTATTGAGTTTGAAAGCTATGCCTCGTGTCCTCATTGCTCTCTAGCAGTACAGAAGTAATCCAGTGGTTCTGGGAAAGGATGTCCTCATCATTATGACTGGCACAATGGAATTGAGAAAGGGCGAGCTTGCAGGGATTTCATCAGGACTCATCTGAATTTGTGTCTTTCCTGCTGAAAATTCAGATTACTTTTTTTTTTTTTTGATTTGATTCTGGAAGCCTGATTGAGATGCAAATTTCATTGGGGATTTTGCTTGTACTCATTAGCGCAGAGGGAAATTGAGTGAAGGTTAGGCAAAGGGGAGGTTGGTATTTTAAAAGCTTTTTTTATACCATGTTGTGTTTTTCTAAAAGGGGAAGAGCAGCTTGGCATGGGTATGAAATACAGTTTCTAGATTTGTTTAGTGAGAAATGCTCCAGGAGTATCTACACAATAAAATGAGCACACCTACAAAACCTTTGTGATAGCTGAGCTCTCTTTCCTCAGGAAAAGGGGCAAAATAATTTACAACAAATGTACACATTGCTGCTGGAATCTACTGATTTAATATTTTCTAAAACTCATTTTATGAATTATTAATATACTGTAACAACCCTTTTCTCTAATATAAGTTACAATGTTTATTAGTGAAACCTTAGCCAAAGTGCCCTTAGAAAAGTTTACCATAGTAACTTTTCACAACTTGTCCAATAATTATACTATGCATTCCTTGTTGCTTACCATAATTTTCCATGTTTTTTAATAGGCTTTACCATACCTTTCTGGACTTTACAGTGCTTACCTATGCTTTACCATGCTTTCACTATATTTTATTACACATTGTTATGGAACATATTTATAAGGGTAACTGCACAGACTATTGCAGATGGACAGTTTAATGGTTACACTCTGGTGTACCACCTGTACTTAAAGACGAGTGCACAATTGAGGCCATAGTATTACTTGGATGTGAAACAGCAAATTATAGTCATATTTAATTCCTGTACCAAGTTGATCTTTCAGTGTAAGAGTGGCCATTCCTGACATGGTTAACATGTGCTGTAGCTTTGTTTAGCTCAAGTTCTGATATCTCTACATTTTTTCTAAACATTTTTTTAAAATATTATAAAATCTGTTTTTGTTATTAAATAACATGTATTACACCTCTGTCAAAGGCTTCTTTTTGACTGATTGGTTTGTGTGACACAAACCAGGTTCCCCATTGGTTCTTGGCTATTTTCAACATCGTGTCTGTATGTTAAAACCCATTCTGTATCTGAATTGGCCTAACAGTGAAAAAGGATTTGTCAGAATGTCAGTATTCCAATTGTATACGACATAATCTCTGTTTTACAAATACATATGAAAACTTTACCAGCTCCCAGATATCCAACAGAACAGATTTTACTCCTGAGAATGAACTGTGTTTTTAATATTTTACTGTTTTAAGTAGTGCTCCACATTTGGTACAGTGATTGAAAACACTAGCTTATCAATTAAACCTCCACAACTAGAAAGGTTATTGTCGTGGACTACAACACCTGCGGCCCCACCAGGGATTAGCCTACCTGGGTTAGGCCCCACATTAGCAGCAATAGCAGTTTCATATAGAGTCAGCCAGGGATGCGCTCCCACTTGTAAGAAATTACAACTCCAATTAGGAGCAATATGAGTGTTTAGGATTTTGTACACAAACCAGGTGTTGATTTCATACAGAAAAAAAAAAAAAAAAGATTACAGCAATAATGTAAGCATTACTTCATCTTTAGTTATGGGCTCGGAGTAACATGTGTAGCCGAACAGTGGTCTATACTACCTGTTTACTGTCAAAGTAATAATAATGTGCCTAATTGTATGTTGGCTAAAACATTTTTGTCTTGCAATGACTGTTGGATCAGTGGCGGAGCAGTAGTAGGTGCAACAGATTCTATCCTCCCTCATTTCAACACGTATCACTGTTGTCTTAATTATCCTAACTTTTTTCCCTCATGGAAAGTTTTGCTGTACAGCACAGTCATTTGCAGTTATATTCTGTGAGCACGATTTATCTTGTAGTTTAGATGGAAGCTGTTGGCTGCTGCTGTGGGCACCAAAATAAACTACAGCAAATCAACATGCCTGTATTTCTGATTTAATAATAATAATAATAATAATAATAATAATAATAATAAATAATAATAATAATAATAATAATAAAACTGTTTCCTATGTGAGACAATTTCTGCAAATGTCTGTGCAGAATTGTGAATTCTGTAATAATTCTGTAATAATTTTTGTGATCGCAGAATTGGAGAATCCTGGAAGGATTAATGATTAAACCTGTTTGTTTATGATTAAAAAATAGTGTAGTGTTGGATGTAAAGATATATGCAAAATAAAATAAAGTTGATGAGTAGAAAACATTCTTATTACCTACTGTTTCATACATGCTAACATTCTGACAATGAAATACAGTTCAATATTGAACACTTGATTTGGTGTGTTTGATTTTTATAAATGAGGGTTAAATTAACATTTGGGGAAGGGGGAAAACAATAAGGTCCTGCAGTGGGGCCCATCTTCCTCTTCCTCTGTCACTGTGTAGGATTTTGGTAAAAGGACCAGGTTCCACTTTCCAAGTGAGTAATCGTGGGTTCCTGTCTGTATCTGCTACAAGGACCACCGGGTCATCTTTAAGGAATGGCAAAGAACCTTCCCATGGTTGCAACATCTTAAAGGTGTCAAAGAACAGATAACTCAATCTCTGAATAAAGGTAATGAGCAAGCCGTATGGACAACACACCTTATATTACTGTTTTACTGTTTACTGAGCAGTTATGGTATGTGCCCTCTCCCCATGAAGGAAGGTGCAAGTCTTTGGTATTTTGACTTGTGTGTGGAACCATCAGAGACCTATCAACATCAATGTTTGAACCCGAGTAGGCATAAACTTGGTGCTCTATTTTTTAAAAAGTCTTAAATATCATCCCAAGGGAGTCCAGCTGCACCATTTCTTTAAAACTTCTGGGAAGCAGTAAATGCAATAAACAAATGAAGAACACCTTGATGGTTATGTGAGCACTTATCTCAACCATTGTTATACCAAATCTTGTTAAATCTTGGTGTTATTGGTAGCACAATAGGGTATTTCACTTGGCTTCTCTTTCTTTTCAGTTTTGGAGGTCTGACAAGTGAAATTAGTTTAGTGGTTTAGACAAAGCCACTACACACTTTAGCACAACTGGCAGTCTCTGCTTGAGTGAAGCCTATGACTGACTGATAGGTGAAGTGAGATGTGAGGGGAAGCCAGAAATTGCAGGTACAATATTAATCAAATGCATCTCTATATACCTGATGTAATATGTGTTATTGTGGCAGTATGCCTCTCCCCGTTTGTATTTTATGTTTATCTGTTGTATGTAGTGTGTTACTGTTGGTGTATGTATAAGTGCACAGTGTATAATGTGGGGTTATGTAGCACAAGTGTTTTAAATTATATAGTTGTATTTAGGCATGTGGATTGCACAATCGGTTCACATGCAGCTAAAATGTATATTAGTATGTGGGCATGGGGATTGCACAAATTAGTTCACATGCTGGGATCACATGCAAGTGAATAATTAATTAATAATTGAATCCCGGCAGAACTGTATATATAGGGGCACGTTTCACTTACTTATACATTTATACTTATACACTCATACATTTACTCCCTATTTTATCTCTCTCATTCTCCACTTTCTAACACACAACATAGATTAAGTGAAACGTGCAGCTATATATACAGTTGTATAATGGAAAAAAGGAACGTAATTATTTTATTTTTTTGAGCAGCAGTTCACATTTAAAAATATGTACTATCTTTTTTTTCCCCTCTGATAAAAGATTCCCCAACGTACCTGGCAAGGACGTTTGTTTGCATTGATACTGACAGTTGTAGTGTCAGGAATAGTGTGTTTTAGAGATTAGAGGTTAGAACTAGCAAGTCAGGGGAATGTGCTTTTGAATTTCAGCGCAAACTCACTGTATTAACCTGAGGGCAATTTGATTACCCTCCTTGTATCTCAGTCTAAACCAGCTGTACAGCCATGTGCAAGCATTTTTATTCTCCACAGGATTGCATTTCATGAAACTTATTTGACAGTCCACAATTAAAAGTGCCTCGCTGATCTGCAGAAGGTTCCAAGTTATTTTTCCTGCATGAAATTGTTACCATCTGGAATCTAAGCAAATGCTCTACCAGTTTTACACGGTAACATCGGCTGATGATATTGTAAGTTATTAGAAAACTATTATTGTCTTTCCCCTTATATTGAGATTCCTGTTTATTTTTGAACTCTCTAAAGGCATGGTAATCGACACAGAGTAATTATCTAAGGGTTGTGTTTGAAGGACAAGGTGCATATAGACCCAAACAAAGCAGGTTGACGGTCCCCAGTTTATTGTGAAATCTCCAGGATCTTTTGATAATAAGTAACTTTAGGCAGGTTAGTTTCAAGCACACATACAATTTATGCATAACCCTTTTGTGGTTGACGCTTTACTGTCCTCGATCATACTGTCAAAAATTGTTGTATTGAGAAAACTATTATAACTAATAATTAACTAGAGGGCATCTTTTATTTTTAAATTCTGCCCCTTTTCAACACAAAACAAACGAAGAAGCTTTAGCCTAGAAACAGCTAAATAGTGATAGCTAAATGGGGCTCTAAATATGTCACCATTAATTGATTAATTAATTAATAAAATGAAAGCTTGCAAAATAAAAGCCATGGCGATCAATAGTAGATTAATTGATAAATTGCTACTGAGCTGCCTATTTCTAGTTTTGCTACATTATTGCCTGATGCCATTTGGAACATTCCTAATTATCTGTGGACCAAAGAGTCTCCAAACATTATGTTTCAGGAAGAGCTTCATTATTACCCAGTGACATTGGCATTACAATAACAATGTAAGGGTTCTGTATGAAGGGGTAATGGAAGCATAACTATGACAGTATGATCCACCAGTGATAGAATGACAGACAGACAGTGTTTTGAAGTTCTAAAATCTTGGTAATACCGTAGGGCTTTGTACTGTTATATACTCCTTTCTTGGCATATCTCTAGCAGCTGTTACTGTAAAATGTAACCTAAATGACGTGCTTTGTCAATGGTATGAACCATAGCACACCCAGACTTCTTTGCAGAACCTTTGTACCTTAACAGTGCCTGCATGCTACCCTAGTTGGACCAATGTATAAAACCATTTGTTTCAAAATTGTTTCATGTTGCCATTGCTGTTAAATAGGTGGTCTGTTCACAGTTCTGCTTTTTCATATGCACTGGTGAAATCCCAATGGTAATTTTTCTGTAACAATTAACACACTGCACACTGATGGCTTCCAGAGGTGATGCCATACAGTAACTGCCCACCCAAAGCCCTACAAACTGTAGACAAGTCTTTTCACTACTGAAAAACATTGAACAGCAGTTCTCCTCTATATCAGTTGCTTGAATGCAACGTATTGTGTCACAGACAGAGATTCTGACTTAAATTCAGAATACAAGTAGGTGGCCATATAATGTAATGTTTTCCACTTCTTTTGTTTTTATTGAGCTCAGCAAAAATCAACAACCTTTACATCTGCAAGCAATCTTTTGGATATGATAAACAGGCATGTTTCTGTGGAGACTGCTTTCCTGGGTCCAGACTGTGCTGTGCTTTTCAATTAGACCTCTCCCTGCTGTGGTTAAATCTATCGTTTTCTTTTGCCCTAGGTCTTGGGCCCAGTGCTTTTGACTATCAAACTAATTGCATCCAGGTTGGTTGGTGGATAAACAAAGCTCAGGTCGTCTTAAAGAGTGAAAACTCTGCACAGCTAATTAATAGTACTGGGAGGTTTTGTTTAGTTCATTGATCTGATTTTCGCTTTGCAGGCACCTATTTCTTCTCCAAGCAGGTAGCTGCCCTTGTGAACTACAATTCCATGCACACAACAGCACAGCCAGAAAATATCAATACAATAGCCTGAGAGCATCACTCCTTTTATATTTTGAGAGCGGATTCTTACTTTTGAACAAGATAAATGACTAGTTGTAGTGACCAATTGATATTGATTTAGCAGAATGACAGTAAATGTTTAGGGGCATCTGTAATCCAGATACTATTTGCACTCCACCTGTTTCCATACTGATTTCACCTTATATTACATGTGTATACAGATTGATCAAGCCTTGCGTTCATGGTTGTTTGCTACACAAAATCACTGTAGTCAACGGCAAACAGTTGGGCACATTATAGGGTAATTCTAAACTCAGTTTAGATAAAATACCCATGCAATATTATTACAGCACTACTTTTCCTTAACTATCTTTTTCCCTGTAATTGTATTATTATTCATATTATTAGTCACCTTAATATTGGCTTATTTCAAAAATATTTTTACCTTGTTGATGATTGAAGGAAACTGATGCTTTTAAAAGACAATGTTGGTAACCCTAGTAAAGAAAAGGTATCTTAATTGAATACAAGCACTCAGATGTCAATACACGTGCTGCATAATTTGCACTGAAATTATTTGAGAGGCTAAGGATAAGCATTGCTCTATTAAAATAGCTACTGTAGCATGCTGGCTTTGTTGTAATTAAAGATAAACTTTATCTCAACTCAGATAAGTCCACGTGAGCTAAGGTTGTGGGTCAATATCATTAATCTCTAACATTCAGTAGCTCTCAAAAGTATTCACCCCCCTTGGATTTTTTAACATTCTATTGTGTTACAATATGGAATCAAAATAGATTTAATTAGGAGTTTTTGCCAGTGATCAACACAAAAAAGTCCATAATGTCAAAGTTAAAAATAAAATCTACAAACTGTTCTAAATTAATTACAAATACAAAACAGAAAATAATTGATTGCATAAGTATTCACCCCCTTGAGTTAATATTTGGAAGAGGCACCTTTGGCAGCAATTACAGCCATGAGTCTAGTTGGATAAGTCTCTCAATTGGTTTCACCAGAGCTTATTTAGGTGTGTCATAGCAAAAGGGGTGAATACTTATACAATCAATTATTTTCTGTTTTTTATTTGTAATTAATTACTACCATGAAGACCAAGGAGCTTTAAAAACAACTCCGGGATAAAGTTGTGGAAAGGCACAGATCAGGTGAGGGGTATAAAAAGATTTCAAAGGCATTGAATGTCCCTTGGAGCACAATGAAGTCGATCATTAAGTGAAAGGTATACGGCACCACCCAGAATCTGCTTAGCAGGCCGTCCTCCATAACTGAACCGTTGGGTAAGAAGGGAATTGGTCAGAGAAGCCAACAAAAGGCCAATGACAACTCTAAGAGACCTACAACGTTCCATGGCTGAGATGGAGGAAACTGTCCATGTGTCAACAATAGCTGAGGTACTCCACAAATCTGGCCTGCATAGAAGAGTGGCAAGAAGGAAGCCATTTCTGAAAAAAAGCCCATGTAAAATCCCACTTGGAATTTGCAAAAAGGCATGTGGGAGACTCTGAAAAGATGTGGCAAAAGATTATGTGGTTCGATGAAACAAAAATTGAACTATTTGGCCTAAATGCAAAGCGTTATGTCTGGCGCAAACCCAACACAGCACATCATCCAGGTAACACCATCCCTACTGTGAAGCATGGTAGTGGCAGCATCATGCTGTGGGGATGGTTTTCATCGGTAGAGACTGGGAAGCTTGTCAGGGTAGAGGGCAAAATGGATGGAGCTAAATACAGGCAAATGCTTGAGGAAAACCTGATCAGTCTGCAAAAGACCTAAGACTGGGAAGGAGATTCACCTTTTAGCAGGTCAATGATCCCAAGCACACAGCCAAAGCGACACTAGAGTGGCTTAAAAACAAGAAGGTGAATGTCCTAGAGTAGCCCAGTCAAAGCCCGAACTTGAATCCGATTGAGAATCTGTGGCAAGACTTGAAGATTGCTATTCACCAACAATCCCCATCTAACTTGACAGAGCTTAAACAATTTTGCCAAGAAGAATGGTTAAATATTGCACAATCCAGATGTGCAAACCTGGTAGAGACTTACCCCAAAAGACTTACAGGTGTAATTGCTGCCAAAGGTGGTTCTCCCAAGTATTGACTCAGGGGGTTGAATACTTATCTAACCAAGACATTTCAGTTTTTTTAAATTTTATTTTTTATTTTTTTAAATCAAAGGAAAACAAATCCCATTTAAATGCATCAAGATTTGAAATTGTAACACAACAAACTATGAAAATGTCCAAGGGGGGTGAATTCTTACTACAGGCACTGTATTAACTAAAGTGGAGTAGCCACCCCACTTTTCTGACCTTGGACATGAGCGGGTTCACAGATTGCTGTTGGTAAAACCATCTGTCACTAAAAATGCCCTCAGAATAATTTCTCAACAGGGGGTCAGAAAGGCCAAGTGATCCAGCTGTCATTGTTAAAATTGCCCAACTGGACATTGTCTCCCTCAGCCTGCCAGCTTGTGAGTCTGGGACCATTGGCTTTGAGAATGAGTCTTACATTAGCAAGGAACACCAAATAGAAATAATTTAAAGTATTGTGCTGCAATTGCATGAAGTGCAATGTCATCTGTAACCTTAGCATTACTTTCATTAATTACGTAGTTAAACTGACCCACTTTCTTAGAGTAATATGCCTATTCTGGATTAATCAAGCAGTGGCTTATATTAAGACATTAACTGAACAATGGGAGGTAGGGGCAGAACAACCAAGGGATTGGTTTAACCTTCAAAATGCAAAGTGAAGCTTTGTGAATGCAACTCACTAAATAAAAATAAAAGCAACTCACTGGAAATTGTTTCATCATATGAATAATTTCTATAAAGCATTTAGTTAAAAATGCTTTATTACAATTACCGGAGCTGTCTTTTTGACCGCTATATTAAAATGCATATAAAACTAATGTAGAGTTGCACGCTACGAAACTGTTCTGCGTTATTGATTGTTTTCCTTCAGAATTATATGTTTGTGGCACCATTTTTGCAGCCTGCTTGGTACACCTGTGGAATATCTGTTACAGCACAAGACTTAGGGGTGGTGTTGGAAGAGTTGAGTTTTAGAATGCAGCGGGAATGTACAACACTGTGGAGCAGTAGAGAATTACAGTGCCCGAGATTTGTTTGTTTGACTGTTTTATTTTATACAAGTGTTTTCTGTTTGACTCTGTTGGCTATTCAATGGTAATTTCCATCTCCAGTCTTGCAATAGCTGGTTTGCTACATTATTATTCTGTAAGTTTATTTTAGTTTTTCAATATGTTCATGCACAATAGGACTAAATTACAAAAATTTCCCAAATTCCCCAAATTTCTACAAATTCGCTATCACTTTCATTGTCCCTATCACTAACCTCATTGGGATCAGAACAAGTTTCATCACTATCTTGGTCATTGTGTTGGCCTATTCATTTTCATTAGACAGTGAGTATTTTTTAGAGCTGTTGATAAATAAATCACTTCTGAAAAAGTCTCCTGTTGTAGCTATTCAAAATAAGCATGAAGCTTTCAAGTTCAGCAGCTTGATTATAGGATCGATCTCAGTGCATTAAGCCAAGCCCACTCTTTTTACTGCATTGGTCAAAATGACAGCTCCAGTAGTTCTAGGTTTAACATATCATATCTCCAAAAGGTTCTGCAACTCTGGGTCTACTGAGGCTTTGAGGTATTTAATAAATATATTTAGGAAAAGTAAAATATGCACAGGTGCCTAGCTGTCAGATCAGTGGAGAAAAATGCATTTAAAAAACGCAATCAGTCAAATGACCACTCCAGTAGTTAAAATATGCATGAAACAAAGACTGCGGAACACATTGCAGTTTCATGCATGTTCAATTAATCAGTTTTGCAGAAGTTATTCTGAAATATAAATCCCAGGCAAACATATTATTTGTTTGCATTTTCCATACTAGTACACAAACAGTATTAATATGTGTTTTGCAGTTCATAGCTTAAGACATAGGTGCTACTACACTTGCACTTTACTTGTACCTGCTGCTGTAATACAGTTATATTGCAGACTATATGCACTGCACTTTAATTGTATTTTTCCAGACATGAAGGGGTGGATATTGATAGGGTTTCAATGTGAGATAGCCTGTTTTTTTTTTTTTTTTTTGTGTTGTTTTTTTTTTTTTTTTGGCACCATGAAACATGTTCTAAATACTATACATATTTGCATTTGTTTATTTATACAGTGTATTTGGAAGATGTGTTAATTTCCAAAGAGGCTCTGTCCTCCCATGACCCGAACATGAAGAAAGAGAATTTTTGAAGAAAAATGATTCCACACCATTGACGTAAACGCCCCTGGTCTTCTTTAACGAATCCTTTGGGATATGTAATGCTTGCAAAGCAGGCAAGACCCTGAGCTATAGCTCTCACCTAACAGTAGGATAGATAAGCTTGGTGTGAATGCAAGGAGGCTTCTCTTTCTGGTTATCAACAATTGATCCCTGGTCACTGTTGATGTGGACATCATTTATTAAAGTCCACTATAATGGCAAACCATAACAGCCCCTCTGCACTTAACATATGAAGAAGTCAAGGAGATGAATTGAGCAGAGCTCAACTGATCATCAGACAGAGCAGATTTAAATAGCAAAATCCAGTGTCTGCAGATATATTTTGCCTTAGGCTACATCTAAACTTTTAGCCCTTTTAGTTGTTTGTGAAGACAAGCCTTTCATCCTTGCATTTCAAGCAGGCAAAAGTTGCACCCAACAGCTTAGTGCAGCCTTAACAGTGAGTTACAATTACCAAGATATCACTAGCCAACAGATATTTTATTCTATTGAAATGTTGTTAAATCAGATTGACATCAGAGATTTAAATTTCAGTGTATATATATATATATTATATATATATATATATATATATATATATATATATATATATATATATATATATAATGTTTTATAGCAATAATTATTAGTACACCTTCATAATACTGTTTTATTGTAAGTTATTACACTATTTATTGTTATTTACAAGTATATTATACACATGTGCTTTTTAAATGTTAAATTGACTACCAAAACGGACACCCAAATAGCTAGGTTATATATGCATGCTTTTATTTTGTTTTATTATTATCACAGGCATGGTTGCAAGGCATTCATCCCGAAATGAGGGCCAGGTGTATGTCATCGGACACCACTTGGTTATTCACACGTAAAAGATGAACCGAAAGTCCTACCCTTTGGGCCAAGGATCTTGGTGTGAATGCAGGAGGCTTGTCTTTCTGGCAATCAACAATTAATCCCAGGTCACTGTGGAAAAAACACATATTTTTTAATATTTGGTAGAAAAGTTTGATTGTTATATTATATTTTATTATATATTTTTTGTATTCATGAGCTGATTTCAATGGGCCTAAAATTTGTGTCCCTATTGTTAAAACTGAATGTAAAATGAACTAGACTTGCAACAGTTTTGTGATAAAATAGACTCAACACATGTACAGTATGTGTTAAATCACTGTACAACAGAATGGCACATCCATGTAAAAATTGCATGTACTGTAAAGCAAGATTGGAGTGAGACTTTACATTTCCAAATGTTATATTCTGTATTAAATTGTAGTGTAGCAGGTTCATGGTACTTTATCTGGGGTGCACTTCCCCAAACACACATTATAAAAACTGTTTTTTACCAACGTAATGAATTCAATCTCAAAGCTGGGAGTAGAATTTTTTAATGCACTCCTCAATATTTCTCTGGACTGAAGGCAACCGCTTGACTGAGTTTGTTCTTGGCAACTACTGTCGAAGCAGTAATGTCAAGAGCATACTCAACAGAATAACTTTACCAGGAGCCAATGTATGGACTAGAGCAAAGGAGTTGCAATATATTGAAGCACCATGCTGTGAGTGAGATGTGTTCAGTGAATTACAAAGGAAATTGAATCATTTAACCTAGAGGTAATAAAAGCATGGGTATCTCTGTATCAGCCTGAGACAGCATGACCTTAGATTTATAATATACTATGTCTATATATTATCTGCCTTGGAATGCCACATCTCATTTCCAGCGATGGTAATTCTTGTATGTAGTTTTATATCTGGGTGTAGAATGGCTTGTCCCAAACGGTCACACTCTGAATCAACTAGAGCTACTCTCTTCACTTTATCTGCTTATAATACCATTATTACAACATATATTTATCATGTTTTAAAGTAACCATGTTTTTACAGTGTTGTACCATACTCAAATTAGGTTATATGGCAGGCATATTTAACTATGCATTTGAAGATATTTATACAGGACACCGGTGTTGAGTATGTGTGTTTATTTACAAAGCCTGAGCTGCATACATTGTTGTGCAGTACCGGAGGTCTAATGTACTAAAAACATTAAAGGAGCCAGTGCCATAGTTTCACAGCCCCTTTCACAAATACCACATTTGGGTATTATTGAATAATTTCTGGTTAAAACTGACAAAATACAATAACTTCAATGGCAATGCAATTGCACTAGAATGGCACTGGTTTTGTTCTAAATGTTAACACACTGGTATATATAATTGTATGAGTACAATGAAACCTTTGGTAAAAGTTCCAAATCCATGATGTTGCCATTGCTGATAATAAGGTTTATTTAGTTTAATACTCCTAAATGCTATAAAGGTATATAAGTGCGTGAATATATACATAATCAGCTGCCAACAAAGATCCAATACTAAAAAGCTGTGGTTTTAATTAATTTACAGGTTGTTTGACAAGAGAAACAATATTGCATTGTATTGAACTGTGAAGAATGTTACTCAGTGTTTTAAACAGCAAAATATGGGCCAACATTTTAGGATAGAAACCACTGCAGGTTTGGCTGCTGGGGTTGTGAGATTAACTGGGCCTCACCAGTGCCAATGTAGATGACGCTGGCATAGACTGGCTGCCTTGTGCAGCTAAATACTGCTGCTTTAGGCTTTGAGAATAATTCCAGGACTGGAGCAGCATGTAAAATAAAAGGCCTTTCCAACTCGTGAATGGGCTTACTTCCAATTTACAGACAGAACAGAGAAGCTTGTCAAATACTGGTATACTGTTATAAAAAAAATACCTATGTGAAATACTGCAGAGAAGGAAACTGTAAAACAGGAGAGCAATACTAATCCAGTAAAATGTCCACTAATAACACGGTAGTTACATGAGCTTTAATTTCACTGGACTGTAAGTGACCAATTGCCTCTGTTGAGGCTCACACATAGGTACAATTATGTAATTCATGACATTCTGGTGTGATTCTTTTTCAAATAAAAGAAACCAATTTGGCCAACCCAAACAAATGATGAATAGTGGAGACTGCTTAGATGTTGTCCATAAACACAACCCAGATATCCTTCCTGTTTTCTTCATCACATCCCCAGTGCACTCTGGGTGATTCCACTCAGATTTCAGCTATTTCACTTTTTGCTGAGCTCTCTTCATTGTATAAATCTAAAATTCTCAACTGAAAATGTTTGATTATTTTATAATTGTGGAAGTTATAATATAATAAACTGGAGACACAACAAGCAGGCAGTATCCAAACACCCCACTGACCACGTGCAAAGTCAAAGACAATCAGACCATTAGAATTGGGGTCAGGCTCAGTGCCTTGTACCGCCAGAAAGACGTGGGAGTGATTATCAGTGAAGCTGAGTTAAGGTCACTTGGAATTTCAGGTTTTTAGAGTTTAAAAGGTCAAGGTGGAGTATGCTGATTCATTCCAATTCATAGCCTCTTGGTCTTGGTCCCTGGGATCTTTTAGATGGACATTTGTATGTCCCTATGTAAAGTGTGGGTGGAAGTAACCTTTCCAAGGTCATTACCTTAGGGACCTGGTTGGAATGCAATTCTTCTGGCCTAGATCTTAATGGACATTGGGTAACGAAACCACCATTACATATTGTAACGGGGTACCCCCCTCCCCTGTGTGTATTATTTTTTTTGTTATTATTATTTTAATGAATGGTTTGATATATTAAAATTCTGTTTATTGTTATTATTGTTTAATAGCCTGGATGGTGTTAAAATGCCCCATCCAGATAGAATCGTGAGAATGCATGGTTACCCAGGAAAAAAAAAATATTATAGTAAAACTGTAGTACATTTACCATAGTTTTATCACTATAGTAACTTACCATAGTATTTTTGCGGAAACTATAGTCTTACCATTAAGGTATTTACTGTACTGTGCACTATAGTAATTATATTAGTTTCTACTACACCTTCAACTACAGTATAGTACTAACAATAGTTAATACTACTGTGTTTACTATATTAAAAACTACAGTTAATACATTCTTTACTACAATTTTACTATAGCTTCTTTAATTATATGTACTATAGTTTACCAATTCTGCACTGGACAAATTATTATTAATTAGTTCACAGTAAATAGCATAAAACCTAGTGTTTTTTTTGTCAGAATAACCATTTAACAGAAATGCAGCTGAAGACTTAATGACATGGTAACCATAGAGTATTGTAGTAATGTTTAATGTGATAGCCTATTGTATAAAATTGCAGAAAGCTATGATCTTTTCAAATCTTTTATTGAAAATGTTTTACACTTGTACTGATACAAGCCTTTCACAAGTTGTAGAATGTAACTGTTATATCATAGTCTAATATTAATCTTAGAGCTACCAGTGGTAATAACTTAAACACTTACAAAAGCAAACTAAAACTGCTAATTTCACATATCAAGAAATGTAACATCTTTATTTGCAGATAGTTGGTTACTAATTATGCAATATTAACATTTATATTTTGCTTATCCGGTCTTTTGAACATTTTTGCAGCATTGCAGTGTTTTATCCTCATGTAGGTCTTGACTTTTACAGATGTGTGCACCGGAAAATGCTTCTGTACTACATCTTTAAAAAAAAAAAAAAAAAAAGAAAAGAAAAAGACAACAAATGTCTATTAAAAACCACACCAACATTTACAATTGAATCAATTACATTTCAGAAAACCATAAGGTACAGAGAAATGACAGACATATTCAGTTGCCTTTCCTACATCTTGAAGTTTAGAGACTTGTGTTGGCAGGTGTTTAACTTTCAAGAGTTGTTCCTTATGCCAGCATGCTGGCTAACAGATGATTAATCACCACCAACATTGTGTATGGCTCAGTGGATAGTGATATGCAACAGTGAATGTCTAAAAACAAGTATGTTCATTCAGGCTATGAAACAGGTGGGGTTGCAGAAGTGTGTTTTATAATGCTTGATGGGAATCCTGAGTAAAATGTAGTTAGTTTGCATGCATAAATGCTCGGGGCTTCTCATGGAATTCTGCCCGACTGGGTATTATAAACCCTATCACACTTTACGTTTTTTTTTTTTTTTTTTTTTTTTTTTAATTGCCCAGTGATTTTAAAATGTGCACATTGTGTAGTGGATTGTATTATACAGGCTTTTCAGTTTACAGTTTATTCCTTTACTTTTACAAGAATCCAATTGATCCCTGTTATGCCATTCAAGCATTTTAATTATGGCACATAAATGAGTCAATTGTAAAAATGATGTAGTGTTATTAACAATTTCTTAATTGTTAATGATTGATCAAACCAAACGTGTATGAAAGAGAACCTAGTTGGACTACATTTCATAAGGACACATGCAGAACTCAAAATGGTGTGTTCTGTGGCAGAAAGTCGCAAGACAAAATGCTCCAAAGTTGATACTGAGGGAGTGCAATGCAAAGTGAGTGCAGTGACGCCAACACTCTAATAGCAGGTTTCACAGACCCTGGTTAGCAGTAACCTTGAACTACCTTACCCAAATTAACATTGGGTAGTCAACTGAATTATGAAAAAATGAAAAAATAATTATGAAAAAATAAAAATCAACTCACCAATTGTTTGTTGTAACGCTGCATTAATTAAAGGTTTAAGGTGTACTTCATCAGCAACTTTTGCTGACCTTGATCCAGTCACTGAATGAGCCATAAACTCAGTAGAATACAGTCCAGTCACGAGATTGTTTAACCACTTTGATGGTGATGTCCTGGAGCATCTTGCCAAAAGAGTGCAGCTGATAAACTAAGGAAAAAAAGACAAATATTGTATATTTTGTATAATGGCAAATACATATACACTATGACCAAGTAAATTTTACAATAATCCCCCTACCTTGCCTCTGATCCCACGTACAAAGCCAGGTTTAGTTGACCTGTACATTTTTAGCCTGGCCTGTAAATATTGCAGTAATGCTAGGAGGTGACTAAAGGTGTTTTCACACAGAGGAGTTATGGCGGTTCAAAACCGCCACTGCAGTGGCTTATAGGTCTGTGTGAATTGCCTATACTGCCACAGAACCATCATATTTTATGCCGTCTCTGAACCACATCGCGAGGTAGTTCAGAGAACGGACTGAACTGTCATAACTGTCCCTGTGTGAAAGGCTACACAGCCCCTGAAGCGCTATAATGGGTGTGGTTTCAAAGTGAACATGCCACATCACTATAGCGTAGGTAGGTAAGGGGTGTGTTTGGAGTTCTTAAATCTCATAAAATGCTTTATTTTTAAAATCCAACACAATTGCATTAAGTCTGCAAGTTCTTGCATTGACACTAACGAGAGACAGCCTGCTGCCACGTTTGTAGCCTACTTTAAAGTACTTTACGATTCCATCTTGAGTGCCTTTAGGTAAGGTGACAGTGGCTGCAACTCTATTGTAGTTTGTACACAAAGAAGCTTACTTGATTTGAAAAGCGTCATGAATGATACAGGCAACTTCTTACACCACTTGGTTGAGTAGTACCCAACAAAATATGAAGGCGGAACATTAATTTCAACAAACAACAACGACAACTTTTTAATATAAACAAATATTGTAGCCTATTTCAATTGGAAGATTACCGTGTTATATTATATTAAACCAAAACAGTAAAAATAATAACAATCTGGTTCTCTTGCCTTTTTCAATGAATATAATTTAATTAATAGAGAATAAAACATACTATCTAGCCTATGTTTAATACATTGTTTTTGTAATCTACCAGCAGCTTCTGTTGCATACAGAAGCTGATAATATTGCAAACCGTGGGTCAAACCAATGTTCGTATTGGGGTGCATTTTTTTGTTTTTTCAATGTCATCCTTCTGGAGTGCCTCTGAATGCCTTTTAATTTGTTTGTTTTTTAAACCATTTAAATGCAAAACCATAACAAAACATGTATCAGACTTTTTTATTTATTTAATTATTTTTCCTGCGGTTGCTTTTAATTAATTTCTCTGCACGCACTACTACTTTGTATATGATGTACAATGCGTGATTGTAAACATCTAACACAAGTACATACAATACTCTTTCAAATAAACATGTTATGATTTTGAATATGCGTTTCTTAGGGTCTTATTGTCATTGCTTGTGCCTTGGCACCCCTTTCTTTACAAAGTGTTAGGTCTTGTCATTACTTCAGATTGCATGAGAAAAGTCTGTTGTTGCCATGAGAACAATTTGTTGATTGACAGGTTTGAAAGTTGTACTCAGGTGATCTCTTTGGCTGTGTAAAAGGGTTATGACGGTATTACACCGGCATAGATTGCGTAATTTCATGCTGTGTGAAAGGGTATTTTACACACTCGTTAAAATGTTTCAGAGATGGCACAGTAGGTGCATTTCTGTGTGAAAATGGTATAAGTATCTACCAATTTAGCTACCTCAGTGAATAATTAGAGGCATATGGCCAATACAATACTCCATATGGCATCCTCAGTTATGACAGAGAACTTGACACATGCAGGATGAAAACTTGTGCATCCTTGACTGCATGTTATGAATCAATTGTAATAAAACACATCCAATATGTATGCACTGTAATAGCCTTCACTTCTGGCTTTACTGTAATTTTCAAAAAGGAAGTTTAACACTGAATTGCCAACAACAGAAAGATTCTTGATTTCAACCTTTTATAAGACATAAGTTGTAAATGCTTATATTTAAAAAAAATGTAAATACGCACAAAAATCAATTTACCAAATTGTCCTTTTTGAGACCTGGAGGTTTTAGTGTCTGTGATAAACTTGAAGATGTTGACCCTCACTGATATGGAGTGTTGCATGGAGATCTTGGTGTAGGTTTGTTCAACAAGGTCTGTCATTTTTCTACAGTTTCTGGTAGGGCTGTAAATAAATGATTATGAACACATTCAAAATAATTGAATTAAGAAATGCTAAATACACATTCAAAACAATTGAATTAAGAAATTGTTTTTGGATGTTGTTACATCCAAATTAACTGAAACATAAACCTTCATTTAAATATCAGTTACAATTATTACATTTTTTCACTCAAGATGTATTATTTTTAAAGAAAGATGGATTTGGTTTAATTTCTTACTTTTGTTTTGTAGGCTGACGCAATTGTAATTCATTCAACCCGGAAAACCTCTTTGCAGGGGTTGAAGCTATGATTTGTTGTTGATGTGTAAGTATTTTGATTTTATTTGTCATAAAAACATATTCATAACAGTATTTACAAAATAAAAAATAGTGAGTGTCCATCTTGTCAAATCATACAATAGAGAATGTTTTTGTATTTAAAATATGGTATTATACAAGTTTAAGAGAATTTTTCTGATTTTATATCTACAATCTTCAGATTTAGTAAATGGAATTCTAAAATTAAAGCCTTTAATTTATTATAGCTTACAAGAGGAACTGAAATACCAGATGGCAACACGTCCATTTATCTGGGTTCATGCTGCAACAACGTCCTTTCCTTGGTCATGGCATATATTTCAAGACATAGGATTTCTAGAGCTGACATGCAAGATTTGCTGACAATGCTAAATACTACTGTGCCTGACTGCATTAATAGCACAAAACAGTTTCTGAAAAAAAACTTTTTTCATTACTACCACAGGCAGAAACTCATTATTACTGTTGTACATGTAAGAAGTACCTGGGCTTACAGAGGCCTTCAGTGTGTCCTAATTGTGTTGAGTCTACTGGAAAATCTGAACCTTAGGTTAATGATAATTTGTCATTGCCTGTGAATTGCAATGGCGTCCCAGTGTTTAGTTCATCAGACTAGTCCATATGGCCTGCGCTTTGTACGATCAATTAATTGACATATGAAGAACGATCCAGGTATATATTGTTGTAAGCTTTGTGTTTTGGAAGATTTAACCTAGGCCAGACACATAGCTTGAACCATTAGTTGAGGAAAGTCATAGTTTATATAAGCATGGGTTTTCCTGGAAGGATAACAATGTTGTTGAACACAAAACGAAAGTAGCAGTAAAAGTATCAGTTTAATAGAGTGTGTGGATGTGGGTTCTCTTAGTATGAAGGAACTGTAGTGACCAAGGGCAATGGGCATGTAGGAGTATATCCAGTGAATTAAAATTTTGGGTTTGTGCCAGACTATATGCATGCAGTGCTACCAGGTGTGGTTAGACAGTTTACTAATCTATTGCTTGACTCTTGCAACCTCTCTAAAGAGTTCTACATATCAGATGTAAAATGGTTGGATAACGTAATTCTGAAACTAAAACCCCCAATGGAAGTTGTTCGTGGACCACAATCTTTGGAATCAAGGGAGTATGTAAAGCCTCAGAGTGCGTGTCTTTTTGCTATTGTATTCTCCAGTAACACTTCACAGTGTTCTAACCAAGTCACATTTCAAGCACTGGATGTTATTAGTCAATGGAATAAATGTGCTTCTTTCTGAAGCAATCACTCAAGATGACCTCTGCAAGGCTAAATTGTTCTTTCTGAAATTCTACAGTATTACCAGTGCTGTATGGAATAGAGCATTGCTCATACAACATACACCTGCTTATGCATTTAGCAGAATCTGTTCCAGACTGGGGCCCACCCAATTTTTTTTTTTTTTTTTTTGGTTTAATCATCTAGTTGCTATAGCGTCAGAAACCAGCATTAAGCCTCAGAAGTATGAAATGCCTGTCCATAGTTGCTATCTCATCATCATTGCATTGTAATAAACTAATTATTTGTTACCCAAAAACATATTTAAACATAGATTTCTAGTGATGAAACATTAGTCCATAATAGACGTGGTTCCTTAGGCTGGACTGATTAATTGTTTCTACGAAAGTAAACTTTAGTAATACAGGTACACAAGCAATGTACTGAGTTATTATATATTGTGATACCAGGTCTACAACAAGCATTTAACTTTAAATTCAATTGTTCTTTCTGTTCTGTAACATACAAATAGGTGTTTTTTTTTTTTTTTTTTTTTTTTTTTTTTTTTAATGCTGGTTTCCAAATATACTGTACATATAAACTGTGCATTACATTCTTTTCTTGAGGTGTAGGGTGTGCTTGATGTGCTTTGCCATGTATCTTACAGGGTAGGACCCTATCCTACTAGTAGTGAACTTTCCTGGCCATCAACCATCTTGTAGGGCTGCCTAGGGACTAGGCAGTCCATTCAAAAACAGGACCTTGTTTCAAACAAGTCTTTGATATCTTAACTGAACTCCTAGGTTCAGTCAAACAAATACTTGGTTGGAAATAGCCTCTGAACAGCTTAATTCAATAATTAAGGACATGATGGGACCAAGGTCCTTGATGAGAATGGATAGAAAGAGGCACAGGTGAGTTATTTAATCTAGACTTCCAAAGCTATATCTGAAGTCTTGGTCAGTGTGACAATATGACTCTCATCTGACAACATATCTGACTCTTTCTTTGTTATATTTTATTATGCTGTGCCACTCATTGAAAACTTGCAATGGAGGTTGCCAGCTAATAAACAGCTGTTATTGCAGATGGGAAATAAACCAGTGCATACATTCTTGTTATAAAGAAGACGTGCCACTTCAATAGAACTCTATGCTGCTGTTGCTCAGTCTGGATCTGGATCCCTGGATCTAAAGCAGCTTTTATGTTTCATTCATTTCAAGAACTTGAAGAGCCATGGCAAGGTTTTCATTTGCAGCTAGCAAAATCCTTGCACTATAGTATGTGAATTATTAAGTTTCCTAAAAGATGAGATTACTGTAATACTTAAACGTTATTGTTTAAATGTATACATGAGTCAGCCGCGCTAAAGCTTTTAAAGAGGGAGCTTTACCATTGATCACATCACTGAATCTCCCAAAACAAAGGTTCAGTATTGCGTTCACCTTGTACACGGCCATTTCCATTTGTCTTCTAATAATGCTTTAAACAGTTGCTTATTATCCTTAAAAGTGGTTAGACTTGTAATATAAAATGAATACTGTTCTATGTAACACTAGAACAGCAGGTCAGCTCCATTGTATTGTGTAATGATGATAGATATAGTTACTTAAAATCTGTTTTTAAAATGCAAGTAACAGTTTCAATCAATACCAACAATAATGTCTAAATGACTTTCATAATAATGTCCCTGAACTGTACACAGTGTCCCAAGCGGGCACTCACACGTATAACAATTTCACTGGCCTTTCTGGAGGCTGAGCCACCGTATTCAGGTCTGTTGAACCTCATTAGGGAGTTCATGCATATTAATGAGTGCACATCAGAGTGGTGTCTTCTTAGCCTACAGTCACAGCAGGTTAGTAGATTTGGCAGCAGGAGATTGTTAGAAATAAACTGCCTTGCAAACTGTGATTGTGGGTGGTTTCATGCCCCCCCTGTAGCTTTTTTGAGACTTGGACCCTAAGTATTGGTGGTCAGTTTCTATCACCTTATGAGGAGTAAAACTGAAAAGCCAAAAGTTCAGTTCTAAGAGACAGTGGTAACACGAAAGTGGCTACGATGATATGAGCGCTCTCTTTGTCTCTTTCTCTTAAGAAACTATTCACTAATTCACACATAATTGAAGTTTGCAGCAGTAGTAATTTAAATAACTATAATGGCATTAAGAGCAAGGCATAGACACTATAAAATGCACAGACACTGTTCACTTTGGCCACAACTCTTCATTAATTTTTTGCCCATAAAAGGTGTTTTTTTATAACTTTACAAAAGTGGTGAAAGTGTTTTTCTCTGCGCCAAAAATCTGCCACATGGACAACTGTAAATGTCTTGTGGATTATATCTGTTGATAGCAACTATACACTATTCTAGTTGAAGCTGGAGTGTTTGTGTGCTGCTCAGGGACGAGACCAGATGTTTCATTTCACAAAAAAGGAAAAAAAATCCAAGTGTATTTTAATACAGCAGATCTGATGACCATTTGTGGTTTTAATAGTCTGGAACTGTTTTGTTTCAAAAGCAACTGCACTGTAAATCACAAATGTGTGGAACAACATGGAGACACAGGCTGCTCTGCATGGCTTCAAAATTATAGTGTATGTATAAAGAAATAACTATTTCTATGCATGCAAGGTACTTAGATTTGTATGAATTCCCCTTCATGTCTCACCATTGTTGCCAGATTTTCAGAGAAGCAGCGTGTTTCACTCAAGGGTGGTGCTGACATCAATAAACCGCAAGAGCAGCGTCTGAGCACTACACTGGGCAGTAAAGCTCTGAAAGTGCATTACTTCCTTGTCTGACAATCTTGGGTATTTATTGTTTTCTTTACACTACATACATTAGTATCATGTTGCTACCATAATGGTATTTCCTGCTTTTCTCAACAACATAGCTTCTAAGGAGATTAATGTCAGTCATCGTTTTGTCAGTGCTGGCATTTTCTTAGTTCACAGCTGAGATTTCTTATAACATATTGGATATTTTGATACTGTTGATCAGTGGAGGTTTGGCAGACATTTTTATTTTCATTTACTTTTTTTGTTACTCTTGGCATTGGACATTTCATATTCCTTACCTTGGAAGTTTAATTAATGCCATCAGGGATATCTTGTCCCTGGGCAAGCAAAAAAAAAAAGGAATTTATAATTTATGAAACTGTTGATGTTTAAAAATAGTGGTTTTTTTAGAGCGGACAATTTTTATTCCTTGATTTGAAGGTAAAATAAATGTCATTTCTGATTTCTTATTGGAGGTATACATATATGAATGCAGTTCTACCCTTTGACTTTGCTCCTATAAAGGTTTCAGATGACTGTTCATTGTTCATACTTTTAAGGTTAAAAGCATTACTTTTAAGGAATTCACCTTCTTTTTTTAATCTATTTGTTTTTACTGGATTTCTCTACATAGAACTGAAGTTCAGAATACCTGATGTGTGAGAACACTTCTGTTTTACAATGGGATTTGTACAAGAATCAAAAGTCAAATGAAGATCATTCCAGGGACCTCATATGGGCATAGTTACATAAGTTATGGAAATGTCTTGTCTTAACAGAAAAAAAGCTATTTATTGGAATGCAGGTTTTTTTGTTTAATTTGCATGTTTTTTTTTTTTTTTTTTTTACATACTGTATATGCAGTAGAATAACTTCAATTGTGTCGTAGTGAAATTGCAATTGAGTTCTGGAAAAACCATAGCACTTTTTACTATACACGGCATTTATTACACCACTGCTCTATTCCTTTTTGCAGGTGTCAATTACTATTACTATTTCATCTTTTTATACCACTAGCACTAGCTTAAAAAAAGAAGGAAATATATTTAAATATTTATCCAATATGTCTGCTACCCAAGAATGTGCAGCATTAATTAGCATGGTTCATTATTCAAAAATATAAAGTTTAACCTAACCTAACCTACACCATGTGGGCTGTGGTACCTGTTTATTTGGGTGTAACCACAAAAATCAACAAACAGTTGCACCTTCAAAAAAAAAAAATGCTATTGGGATATCATTATAATACCTGTGTGTTGCCTTGAAGAAACCGTAACAGAACCACTGATAGACCAACGCACTATAAGTTATTGGATATGGAACATACATTGCACAGTGTTCCTGATACAGAACCACACTGCACTGAAAGGGTACCATGCTACTGCAATATATTACTCACGTGTATTGGTTATTACCACTGTGATACCACTGGCCTGAAATATAGAAAGTTTACTGTCTATGGTACCATTTTACCATTGTTTCTGCCATTGTGCTACAGGTGTTCTTTGGTATAACATTGTTAAGGGTGTTGGTTCAGATAATTGGTTCAGATCTACCTCCTTCAGTACACTTGCAAATTTGTGATATTGCCCCTGCTAGGTTGACGACATCTTTCCCCACCAGTTTGGATGTACAGAAGGTGTTGATTCATTTTTTTGGTCCCCAAAAGAAAGGAATGAAGGCCCTGACTAGTGTTTTTTGCAAGCTTCTATTTAGCATCCCCTATTTAGCTGACGACCAGGGTGGGGGCAACCCTATTTATTCCCAAGTAGTTTGATGCAGTAAATTGTCCTTCCACTTTGGGAAGTGATTAAAGTGAAATCAGCCTCCAAGATCCAACAGGGTCAGGTGTCAGCAGAGCAATTGAGAAGCTGACAACTGAAGGGGAAAGGAAATCATGAGTGATCAAAGGCATTAGCATCTGCCGGCTGACAGAGAGGGGTGTCACTTTTAGAAAGAAATGGAAAACACGTTGTATATTCATGTGAAAGACTGAAGTGGACTGCTGAATATAATCTGCTGTTTAAGTCAATTCAAACAGACAAATTCAAAACTTAACCAAATCTTGTTAGTTGTTAGTGAGAGTTCTTTCCTTACCTACTGTAGGAGCCAAAAAGCTAATCAGAACACTTAGATATGTCTGATGTGAACCCAGGGATTATGTCTTTTGCGCTGGGTATTGTACTAGGGCTTTTTCAAAGAAAGTACAATTTGACTCTGTGTATGTTTCTTTCATATTGATTAATTTGACCTATGCAACTGGTATTTACTAGGTCAGTCGTAACATTCTGTCCCTACTTGTGTGAATGACGATAACACATAAATTTTTATATATATATATAATATATATATATATACAGGTAACACATATTTGTGTATAACACTCTTTATATTGTTACTTATACAACAATATATATATATATATATATATATATATATATATATATATATATATATATATATATATATATATATATATATATATATATATATAATATATTTTGTTTTCTTGTTATATTTCTCACAATATGTGTTATGGAAGATGGACAAGGCCAGGGGCTGTCCAACCCATAAAGATCCCCATCAACCTGAGAAGAGAGTTACAGTCAGCACTCGTATATCCGTTACCCAGATACATGCCAGCCGTGTTTTACCACCCTTTTATTAAGAATGAAATCAATATATGTAACCAATTAATGCACACTCATCATACGTGATTTCTCACTCCATCACCAGTTTTCTGATACAAAGCCCATCTCTTCAATGTTACAATTTATTTGAATATTTGCCCACAGACCATTTTTTTTCTCACTGCATGCCAAATCAGTCTGCAGTTACACAGCCCTTCTCCCAGTTTCACTGGACAAAAATTCAGCCAAAACAAAGCGAAGAAATAAGCTAGGGTAATGTAACCATTAATCATTAAACAGTTATAGATACTGTAATTTGGCAAGTGATATTTTCAGAATCATATCGTTCTGAATTCAAATACTTCTTTTGATGAAAATACAGTACTGTACCGACAAAACCAACGCAGTACTTCTAAATGGAAGCCACTTATTTTAAAACACAGTCCTTTCAGAGACGTATTTTTGATATGGTATCTTTTTTGTGTTCCCTGAAAAATGTACAAGGTTTGTAACAGGCCAAAATGAAATAATCAGATATGAGTCATACGCATTTAACCGTCACTGAAGTCAAATTTGTATGGGGTCGGATATACGAGTGTTGATTTCTGTTACTTCCCAGTAACTAAAGCTGAAATTCTTGCCATCTATTTATAATTATATTTTCATGGCTGCTCATACAAATGGAGTCCACACAGAACACCCCATACTGAGCTTACAATTACATGGACAAACTATTTTTGAAGAATCCCATGTATAATTTACAACCTATTCCATTGGAAGTGGATGTCCTTTTTTGCTCTTATTCTGATGTGTAAGAAGCTTATATGCCTACCCCTAGAATTGTTTGATAGGGGACAATGGTTTTCATAAAGGGAAAGCAGAAGAGTCATAACTCTGACATTTAGAAAGTGGCCAGACAGTGTGTTAGTGTTACATGACAGTGATTTTGATCATTTTGCAGTAGTAATGAGTTTAGTTGTGCTATACTTGTTACAGATAGCCATGTATACTAGTTACTCGGCACACTCCCTCATTAATTTATATTTTAATCACTGGATGTTTTTTCAAGAGTATCTTGAGACAAATTACACATCTGTAAACACACTTATTATATAAGAATTTGTTGATTACAGAAAATGTAAACCTTTTGCTTTGATAGTTTTTACAGTAGTTACATTAAAGAATCATAATTGTGTTGTGTTGTTGAAGTGGTTATATCATGAAATCAAAAACAGGTTTCATGCTGTTTTTTTTTTTTTTTTGTTTTGTTTTGTTTTTTAACAGAAAGTCCAATGTAACATTTTAGATTTTTTGTTGTTATTGCAATTTTATGAACAGTGTGTAAGAAGGAAACTGGTTTACATTACATGGACAAACTAGTTTTTTTTTTTTTTTTGCACAAGTTTTAAAAAATGCACGAAGTATGTCAATATGTCTAGTCCGATTTTGAGATTAAACTATTGGAAAATATTGGGAAAATTTTCCAATCTATTATTCTTATGCTTCTGTAGTGTACGAGGTCTTGTTGCATTTTGTACAGTACCTCAAACAGATTTTGAGACATAATATTTATTTGAATGAATTGTGCATGTATTTGCATACTGGAAGCATACTGTATAACAAAGTAAAACACCATTTTTCTGGCATTAAACAATTCATATTTTAGAATAAAAAGTGTGGAGCAGGATCCTTTTTCTTAAACAAAAGTAAAATATCATGGAGTGACATCTCTGGTGGCTGTAATACTATTTCAGGAAGGCACTATTTTCAGGAAGCTCAATAAAAATGTAATAATTTTTTATTACAAAAAGAAAAAGAAAAAAAGTATACACTGCCCAGTAGAACAAGCTGACCTGTAGAACAAAAACAGGGACCTGTGGTACACTGTGTTACTCAAGGGATTTCAAGATCCTTGTTTTATTTACTGGCAACTTTTCCCTTGGAGAGACATGGAGTGAGATGTGTCTGGAAAACATGTAAAATAACCCTGCATAAAGGCTACACACAGCAAAATTGGAATTTGCTATTTTGAAATATACCAATAAGCCAGGGGTTTGATAAAGATGAGGTCATTGCCCTTAAGACAAGATAATTCACTGAGGGGCAGAGGGGTCAATGCTTTCAAAGACACTGTACATGGAGGGGAAAGAATGAAAGCCCATGTGTTTCTACTCTATGTGATGAGTGCCTTTAATGATACTCTTTCCTAGATTTTCCTCAAGACTGCAAATTAACCCAAGGCGTTTGAGAAGGGTGCAGTTGTTGTGGTGGTTTCTGTGTGTTTGTTGGAAGGGGGGGTAGTTGTTTGCCAGAAAAGGGTGGAATTGCTAAGTAGGCTGGGGCCATCTGTCCTCCCGGGGAGGTGAAAATGTGCATGATTGAGTGACACCTGCTTGTCAAGTGGGAGCCTGCTGGGAAATGTGCTCCTGGATCACTGAATCCTGAGGCTACGGTACCTGCATGTTAATCAGGTGCATGGGGTCCCAGTAGCCCTGCATGTTTGAGATTATCATAAATTTATCCTGGACTTAATGTGTGTGTTGGCAATTACAGCCGGAGCCCCATATAAATGTTGCGTTGTTTACGGCCGCTAATTAAATATCTACATGGCACGCGTGAGCTGCAGCTGATTTAGATCATACGTTAAGAGCAGATTTGTCAGTTTGTAGTATTTATGGAAAAAACAAATCTGCTATCATCCTTAGCAAATGATGTATCGTAGCCCTTACAAATGCATCAATCAAGCCCTTGCCCTTCGATTAGGCTAGATCAGAAGTGACAATGCCTGGAATACTTTCCAAACAACCTGCAGATTAAATTAACCTACTGACCCCTGGTCAATGAAAGAAACATGACAGAAAGGCCACCGAATCCATTTATATAGAGATAGATTAAATAGATTAACAGATTGCTATATTGTCTGGCTTTGAAGCCAGGTGATCCAATTAGACATTAGTGTACATAAAAAAAGAACACGTTCCATTGTCTCACCTTGAACACTTAATTTGCAAAACATTTTTAAAAAAGCAATGCTAAATATTAATTCCAAAAGGGAAATGAAATGGCAAACTTTCATTTCAATAGAGTGCATCAGATAAAAAAAGAACAGTTCAATTTACAGTGAGGTTCCGCATACTTCAGTACTTTTATTGTATTATTAAACACAATTTCTTCTCTCTGACATATGTGTGTGGACAAATTGTATGCGTTATTGACATTTTCTTCTAATCCACACAGGAAAGTTCCTGCGATGTTACCTACTGGCAGACACGGGAAAACCATTCTTTGCTGTCTCTCCACCCAGATCAGTAGATTAGTAAAGGACACTAGCTTAAAATATTTCCAAAGTCCTGGGTTACTGTACCTCCAGTGTAAACAAACACATGAGTCTTAGAAAAATATGTGGTAAATGAAATACTTATACAGAGTACTGATCTGGAAAGGGATCAAGGTTTTTGCCAGCTGAATGTTACTTTCTATTAGTAAAAGCTACATCTATCAACTTCCTTAGCTATCTAGACCTGTTCCTATGGTAAAGTTTTAGAATGGGTAGAATTTGCTTGACTTTTATGCAGAAAAGTGATGTTCAGCTGAAGAACCTCCACCCACTTGTTCGGGTGAATTGTCCAGTTAATTAAAGGAATAAAGATCACGTGACTTTTACCGAAGTCACGTTTTTCTGGGACTCCATCTCTGTGGGGGGCAACAGTGCAGGTATGCTAAACCTGGTCACTCAGGTCAAGTGTTTATTAAAAACACCTGCTGTTTGCAGAGAGGTGTTTCACTGATCTCAAGGGCTGGGTTGCGAGTACAAAGGGAACTGCATTGTTGTACTTCGGGATTGGTGTTCGAATTTATGAACGGGAGAGAGAGTGAGACGTGGAGGGGAGGATTATAAAGATTAACCATTGGTGTTTATATTGTGGACCTATTGAGGACTGGACTTACAGCTGAGGAATGAGGGAGGCAGGTGAGCAATGGAGTCCCTTCCATTTCAATACATTTGTCCATGTACAGCACAGTAGATATCAATGTTAAGTAATGAGTTTTATCTTAATATTACACTACTCAAGTTATGTAGAAATGACAGTATATGCCACACAATTCCTATGTATGAAACAACAAAGCTATTTTAAAACATGGATTTAGATTTTAGTAGGAAAAAGTAGAACATTTAGAGCTGAACACTCTTTCATAATATATAATAATGTCTTGGGTTCACCTCTATATCTTCCTAACATTTTTTTTATTTTCTTCAACAGCCTAGTATGCTAACAGCCCAAGGTCAATTGTAAGTATATTAACCATATCAATATCTGTACTACATTTACGGATGTGCATTTTGTATAAACACAGTACAGCATAATATGCCAATAGCTGAACTGCAAAGAGGAGTTCTATGCATAATAATGCATGTGCAATTGAGTACGTTAAATGGCATTAGATTTTAAAAGACAAGAGAATAAAAACTCTGATTGACGTCTAGTAAATCCTCCAAATACAGTAGTTTAGAATAGTCAATACCAATGGGGGCTAATGGCTGAGCATTTGAAATTTGTGATTGGGAGATTATGGGTCTGATCCCTGGCCAGAGCTGACTCAGTCTAGACGTAAATCTTGCATTAATATTCTAAGGAAGAATGTCACCTTGGCCCTGGTGTTGGATTAATCCTATTTGTTTAGAAAATCACTATGGATTAACTGTTTGGTCCTAAAGAAAAATTAAATAAATAGAAAGAGACATAAATGTTTCCATTTCAGTACCTTTAACTAAGAAACGCCCACTGTTGCAACACATACTAATTTCATATTGGCACGAGACAAAGCTGTGATGAAAATGATTGTAATGACAATGCAATTACATGACAGGTGTAACCTTTTTTTACCATACCAACAATACGACAATTGCATGAACCTATACACACTTGTACTCTTATTTTTCAAGCCATAATGAAAGCCTATAGTTGCCTACTGTCTGTTTTTGGTTTTGTTATCATTGTGCGTCTGGTCCCAGGTCATTGTTTAGTCTTCTCACCAATGCCAGTGACACCTGCAGCATCAAATCTGACACATAAAGCATTTAATGAAAACATTATGACAGTCGCACTGGGAGTGCACCCAACAGGTTTTAACATGCTCACAAACTCCCAAACGGTTTTTGCTCTCTTCCACTGCCTTGCCCAATCAGCTATGGACTAGAAATAGCTGCAAGGGAAAGCAGAGCTTCTGTTTTAATTTGCCAGGTAGTACCAGCAGTGTGGTACTGTTTTACTGTGGCTTAATCTTCTCTACGCTCTTCTTATAAGTTGGTCTCATGTCAGGGGGCTTCAGCTCATGGTGGGCATTTAGGCTGTGTCCAGGCTTGCTTAGGGTGGGCAAATTTCTTATTGGGGAACAGGAATGGTAACTAGGGCATGAGAAATTTTACACCTGTCAGTCAGTAGAACAGCCGTGAGCCCTGTGTGACATAACATGAAGATCCAGGTTAAAGAGTATGTGCTGACTTGAGTTACTGGAACTATTCCTCAGAAAGTATGTGGTTTCAGTTGTAAAGCTACTGGGCTTGTTCCCCAGTGCTGGAACCCGTACAACCCATAAGTAAAAATGGCTGCCATCGCATGAATATTTTGGTTCTTAGAGGTTCTGGAAGAACTTCGGTGAAACCCCTTGTGCGATATAATGGTAAATATAGTGCTCCATCTTTACAGCGAAGTAGAACACATATACAATGTACTGTACAGTTTACATTTACATGGGTTAAAAGTGAATTAACCACATTTAAATTGTGAAATATAACAGGAGTACTGAATATAAATTGTGGTTTTAAAATGCAAGTTGTCTATTTTTTTTGCTTATTTTGTGAAGGAACTAGCCACAATGTTTGTTTTTTGGAAGAATTGCATTAACAATTTTCAATTTTGAAAAACTTTGTGGAACTATTACAAACTACACAAATGTCTGACCACTTTTTTTTTTTTTTTTTGATCTAAGCAGATTAATGGAATGGTAATCAAGGTTTTAAAATCAAATAATTTTCTTACCATGTATTATCACAAGCGATATTATCACTGCCCCCCCCCTTTCCCCTGTGAAAGAGTATTTGATTTGTTTGCTTTCCTTGCTATTTGAAATATGCAGTTATTAAAGACAATGGTAGCACATGGCATGTGTTGTAGTTCAGTCTCATTCTTATGTTCTACTGCAATCAGGTCATGTGACCTACAGCGCCAGGACCCAGCAGTTTATCTGGCAAATAAATACATAAATAAATAAATGTGAAGAAACAGTCAGTTAATAAAGCTTTTAAGGAAAGAAATTTGATTTTAAACACTCCTTTTACTCAAATGGCAATTGGAGACTTGTAACTGTGCCTTTCTATAGTCAGGTAAAACGTGTCAGTTCGCCATCAGTTTTTTGTCTTGAGGTACATTATAAGTCATGTTTGTTTTCTTCATGAGTGAAGACTTCCTCTGCCCACAACCTGGTGACCTTTGACATGGTTTTTAAAGAGAGATAAGTGGAGTCAGTCTAGAAGAACACTCAGCAGAGCAGGGTGGTTTCCGGTTTGAAGACACACAGCTACATACAATTTCTTAATGTATGTATGTGTCTGGCTAATATACTGTACAATGAAAACTGGACAAGAGTCACTTAGAATTTATAAATTTATATACCTAATGCAAACAAAAGGGCATTTCATTTTTTCTTTTTTCAAGGCCCTCATTTTTTTAGAGATAGTATTCATATTCTCTGCTGGGAATGAAAGGGGTTATAGTGGAGATGGTTGTATGTACATACTTCACACTTCACAGTTTTACAAATACAGCAGGTCATTGAGAGTATCAAATTCTGGGCATATATGAAGGTGTCTGCTGTCCATTCATCTCTCTGTCTCTATGTAACACTTACATTTTTTGTATATAGCTGGAGAATCTCCTATCAAACTGTGATTAAACATTGAATGGCTAATTCTTATAATGTACTATTATGTACATGGCCATGACCATTTTTATCATATTGATAGCTCTATTTTTGAAGTATGTTATTGACGTACTTCTTATAGTCTTAAAACAATGTCTGTCTTTTGTTAGTAGAAATGTAGGAGTTTAATTGCCTCTCTTGTGGTTTAGATCTTCTCTGGAAAGTCAGTACAAAGGCCTGCTATTAAAATGCTGAAGCCATCCGACAGCTTGTCAGATAGTGAATGATGCTGGAGACGCAACAGGTGAGACACTGTATATGAGAATAATGCTTCTCATTCAATATGATTCCAAGTAATGAATGCAGTATGTGCATTAAAAATAAGCCCTTTTATTTAGTAAAATCTCTCCAATCCCAGTTAATATTGATATTTGTGTTTTCTTTCTTGTTTAAAGTACGCTCCTTCAGGAAAAAAAAAAAAGTGCCAGGCGGCAGCATACATAATTCATAGCTGGATTCAATAATTATGCAACACATTTTACTTAAACTGGAACCTTTAATGTAATTGGTCCTCAAGTCACTGAAAAGAAATGTAACGGCAGATGTTAGATAAATCCCTTTTCTTACTTTTAGAATAAAGTCTCTCATTGGGAAACGGCGGGTTTTGCATTAAAAGCTGTCCCCATCTATTCCTTAAGTGGGTCCTCATGAGAATCTTGCACAGCTGAACCCTAGCTTTCTTTATGTGGTGCTTGTGTGTAAAACAGGTCCTAACAAAGACCAGAGGACCAGGAGACCGTTTTATTAAACATACTGTTTTCCTTCTCTTACAACCAGATGGACTGCATTGGAAAAGGGTAATTGCACTACTCCAACATGCAGTCATTATGGTGCATGACATACTTTATATGGACTTGCTGATTAGTACTTATTTTTATATATATATATATATCTATATATATATATATATATATATATATATATATATATATATATATATATATATATATATATATATATAAACCCCTATGGTAAAGTTTCACGGCCGTATTTAGGAAACCATTGGTAAAGTAAAAAGATTCATAAAAACAGTCCTTTGTACCTCTCTTTGCACGATTATATACTCCACGATATGAAATATAAACCATATTAGAATTAAATTTAGTCATTTTATGGTTAAACGGTACCTAGTGATGTATCACTGCAAACAGACTCAGTGTGCGACTTTGTTAGGACTAACCGGTCAATGTTACACAAGACCTTTGTGAACGTCTTGAGTTACGAACCCAATCTTTGGACAAGAAACTTTGTGTCTTTGTGGACTTAGGTGTTCCTTTTAATAAAAGACCGTTTCCTTGATAAAGAAATTAAACATCTAGGAACCTGTTCAAGTTTGACTTTTTTTTTTTTTTTTTTTAAATGTTGTTTTTATTTTCAATTTGAGAGGGGGGGGGGGGGGGGACATTCAAAACTGGTAATACTGGTAAGATATGTTAAGATTGGATCTAGGGAAGGGTTAGGTTAGTAAATCAAATATGTATGTCTAAACTGCATGTAATGACATCTTATACAATAAGAGATGACCCACATACAACGTATTAACTAATAGAATGTTAATATAAATGAGTTAATATGGGGTTACACTACAACACCTGGACACAGAATGACTCATTGTGTCATTATCATGCGTTGAACTGTTTTGCTCTATCACAGGTCAGACACAAAATTAAAAGTACAAACACAAGTGATATATTCACTGGTGTTTTAGTTACCAAGCGCTTGTGGTGTTCATATTATTATTAGTATCATTAATATTTTTAATAGTAGTAAAATGTGACTGATAACCTGCTTGGAATGGTGACTGTTAAATAAAGCTTTGTCCACTGCATTTGGTGCAGATGCAAAGCTTACTGTAATATCACAAGCAGGCTCAATTATGTGTAAATGAACAAAGTGTATGTTTATTTAAATTATAAAAACATGATTATTGTTCTATATAACGTATTTTTAAACTGCATGTGAATGTTTTATTCCATTAATATGGATTACCTATAAAATAATTTTTCAAATATAAGCAAGTAATATGGTTAGATCAACAAAAATTATGCAACTGAGTACCATTGAAGGTTCGAACCTTCCTTTGGTAATGTGTTCCAAACCTTCGAAGGTCAAAATGTACCCTTCGTTGCAGCCGTACATTATTCACCTCATTGCACAACCCCTAGTCTAGACAGAGACTTCCAAGCCTGGTCCCTCACCTTCAGGGTTCAGTAGCTTGGTAACACTCATTGTTTAGGTTTGGTGGGTACAAAGAGGCTGTTGGCATGATAGCAAGAACATAGGTTACATGATGCTCTTCAATCTTTCTGATCCATGTGTGGATTGCAGCAAAAAACAATTGTATAATACATTAAGGTTAGGTTTAATAACAAAACAGTGAATTGCTATAAAAAGAGAAATACACTGTGATCATCATTACGGCAAGATATAGCTTGCCTTGTGACGTTCATAGTACAAAACACAACAAAATAAATTTAAAGAGTGTAATTAAACAAATAATGATAGGCTTTATGTAACTGTTAACTGACTGTCTTGTCTCAGTTTTTTAGACAAAAAAGGAACATTTTACAGTACATGTACAGTTCATCTGGGGGTTGAATTTGAGAGCGATGTAGACTCTGGAGCTCCTAAGGAACCCAAGAAGGCTAAGAGAAAAGGGCTTTAAGGTTTATTTAAAAATTTGGAGGAGTAGCTGGAGTGGATGAGAGGCACCAAGAGATTACGTTGATGGTGATAGGTATGCAAGCAGCAGGAGAAAGAGATTCTGGTCGTTGAAGCCCTTTCAGGATTAGAGAAATGCGTGAGTTGCCGTGTGTAGAGCTGGGATGCTGAAAATGAGTTTGTAGAAAAACTGTATGCCAGAAATTGAAATACTGATGGAGGAAACTCTTATAGCGCCATTCTTAAGGGACATAATATAGGCTGATACTACAGGTATTGAAAATGAAGGGAACGGAATGCAATTCCAAGATGACCAGTATATTTCCAGTGAGAAGAGTTGTTTCTTGAGCCTGCAGAATTAGGGAATGCAGTGGGTGGCTCGCATGAATATCAGGTCGTATAACAGCAGATGCATTGCTAGGCAACCAATTGAGCAGGAAGGCTCGCCAGGTGGCAGCGGAAAGGAATATCCACTAGAAACTGTCCTCAGTGCATCAAATGCTTCTAGGGCATTTGTGAAGCACTCCCACCTTTCACTTCCCAAGCTCGGCACATCTCTAGCATCTACCCACCCTGACCCTAACCCTAACCCAACCCTAACATTAAGCAGCCCCAGCCCTAAAACCTAACCTTAACCCAATACCTAACCCTAAACCTAACCCTTAAAAATCATCTGATGTCCTGGATATTTCTTTGTCCTGGCTGGGGACGTAACCAAGGAGCCTGCGTGCCGCTCAAAAAGCATCTGCATCACAACTCAAGGTGATTGCACCGCCGTGGCGACACAAATGGGCGCTGAGCGAAAGCTTGGTTTGTTTACATCGAGGAGTGTGTCTGCTCCACAGGAAAACAATAAATGCATGAAACCCTTGCACTCCAAGACAGTGCCTGTTAAGGCGCTGCCCAGCCAGGATGTCGGTGGGATGCCGGGACTTCGGGAGTTCAGGGTATTTGATCCCAAACCAGCATAGTGAGGGTTAGTTTGTGCAGTAGGTCCCTTTAGGTCTCTTTTAGTGAGGCCAGCTTTTTTTTTTTAACTTTGTTTTGCTTTCTTTCATTTGGTTTGGGCCCAGTGTTGTTATTAAATCTGCGTGCCTGTTTGTGTCAACACCCAATGCTATGTGACTGACTCATATATTATTCAGTGACAACCCACGCAGGTAACATCCCTCTGTTACACAGGGTTCGACTGTAATGTCAATCAGGTGTCTAGCAAAGCTTTGCGCGAAATGTGCCTACTGTCTGGCCTGTATAGTATAGCCTGTTATCTATCATGCTTGTTATCTATCATGTGTTTACTAAATTGACTAGCAAAGAAAATAAAGGGTCAAATAAAAAATAAAAATACTTAGCTCAATAATGTTTTGCTCATTAATCTTCCCTTTATAATTTTCTAAGCCAATCAATAATACCTTTATTTTATCAATATTTAATGTGCACCGGCTGCAAGAGGTTTTTCGTTTCTAGAGCGGACCGTCTGTGGCTTTTTCATGTTGTTGCTCTGAAACATGACAGAGACTAACAATGTTGTTGCTCTGAAACATGACAGAGACTAACATTCTGGCAGGCTCTTGAAGTGTAAAGAGGCAGAGAGAGGAGAGAGGGGAGAGAGTGTGTTTGCGGGAGGGTTGTCTTGCTCCTTGGTTAAGACCATTAGGGACTGCTGGTCTCAATAAATAACCTCCAGCTGGCTAGCTGAAGGAGAAGCATGGAGATGAATTTTAACGACAGATGAAGACGAATGAGCTGACTTCACCACACAATTAGGGGAAAGCGCTGGTAGGTGTCGCCTCTAAATGAGGGACATGATCATGTCTTGACTCCCAGTGTAGCACACGTCTGCCCTTGGGAGACCCTAATGATGATGGGGAGTCTGGTGGAGTGGGGAGTAAAAGTCTTCAATATCAAGTCTTACAGGAAGGATAACTTCTAGAATTTACATTTAATAAACCTGTTGGTAGACTTTTTAATTTTATTGTAACCTCAATTTAAATGACACACGACAGCCTATTATAACAATTTACAATATGTCAGACAGCACTTTTTAAAATATATGTTTTAATATATTTCAGTGCACTGTTTACCATACACATTTTTCAAGCTAAATTTAATTGAAGTTGCTATTTTTTGTAAAATGTGGTAGCTTGTTTTGCTTTTACCCGATTTTAATTTTGAGCTTGTATTATTAATATGTATTATATTATTATTATTATTATTATTATTATTATTATTATTATTATTATTATTATTAGATATAAATTGTATTTAGTGACGTCAATAAGAGTGTGTACGACATCATTAAGATTGAAAGGAGTACTAATGTTCTTACCTCATTAGCTTTATGTGCCCCCTTTTTAATTGTGCTGAATATCATGATTCTCCATTTCAAATACAACACCTTAGACTGCTGCTGGTCCCATCTATTGCAATTAGACCTCTGCAGTGAGTTTGAACTACAGGTATAACACATAAAGTCATAATGTACCAGGAAGATGGGTGAACAGTAGTGTTGACTTTGAGATAATTGCATTTTTCAACTTGAATTACAAAATACAAGCAAATAATCAAAATATCTTTAATAGAATTAATTTTAGAACCTTACCCTTTGTAAAAGTTGGCAAATTTTAGAACTGCTGCTATTAATAGGCCAATAGTCAAAAGCACAATAATGACCTTAAATATAATTTTACAGACCCAGGTACAGAGAATAGATACACAAAATAAATCAATTATGATAGTTTCTTAGAAAAACTTCCTGCATTAACCCACATGGCGAAATCTGCCGTCTTAACATTTAAAAAATTTCTTATAAACAAATATTCAGTAGTTTGGGACAAACACCAATCACGAAATGTTTTAGTACAACTATGTATTGAAGAGAATGTGGAGTATGCAGTTCTACAGAGAATTATGTTGTATATATGCTTTCATTTGGCATCAAACCCAAATTGGTTTTAGGGCTCGCTGCCTGGCCGAATGGACAAGGTGGAGACCCCCAAAAAGAACAAGCTGGTCTCAATGCTGCAATTAGTATTAAATATAACCCACTTGAAGGTTTAGCCAGCCTTTAACAAATGATCATCAGCACACAGGAGAGGAAAACAAAACCCATTTTTGGGAAATAAACCTCTGGGAATCCATGGCTGATTCGATTGCCCTTCCTCCGGGCAGCTACTAACTCTAAAGAGTCCGTAATTTGTTCTAATGTAAACTTGGTAAGCACTGAACAACCAACAACCTAACCACTTGATAAGGGAGCCTGGAACTTCGTGTGAAGAAGCAACTACGATTCTAAAAGAATGACTGGAGAACTGCTCAGCTGTGAATCCGGACCTGGAAAGAATCTGGCAAAAGTGAAAGAAGAACCAATGGTGGGTGTTGACTGTTCCATTTTCGTTAATAAACAGCAGGTCAGAGGGTGATGCACCCTGAAAAAGACGGAGATGGATAAGAGAGAAAGGGGTCATATGGGCTAATATGGGAGTTTTATTTATAAACGAAATAGAAAGGGTTTCCTTCCTGGACAGTTTTACTTCTTTTGAGCAGGAAGGAAAAGGTATCAGATGAGGTAATGGCGAGGTCAGAGATACAGGGGTGAATCTGGGGGTTGAATTTGAGAGCAATGTAGACTCTGGAGCTCCTAAGGAACCCAAGAAGGCTAAGAGAAAAGGGCTTTAAGGTTTATTTAAAAATTTGAAGGAGTAGCTGGAGTGGATGAGAGGCACCAAGAGATTACGTTGATGGTGATAGGTATGCAAGCAGGAAGAGAAAGAGATTCTGGTCGTTGAGCCCTTTCAGGATTAGAGAAATGCGTGAGTTGCCGTGTGTAGAGCTGGGATGCTGAAAATGAGTTTGTAGAAAAACTGTATGCCGGAAATTGAAATACTGATGGAGGAAACTCTTATAGCGCCATTCTTAAGGGACATAATATAGGCTGATACTACAGGTATTGAAAATGAAGGGAACGGAATGCAATTCCAAGATGACCAGTATATTTCCAGTGAGAAGAGTTGTTTCTTGAGCCTGCAATTCCTGGCGTGTCAATATAGCGCTGTGCCTGTGCAGATGACTGTATTGTTAACGGGCCAGTTATACTGGATCCCAGATTTGATCTTGCTCCTGTGACGTACTGGGTTGTATTAAAAGAATCAGGGTTGATCCTGAGCTCAGTTTCAGCCCAAAAACTGATCCTAACACGATCCTGCTTCAGAGCAGAATCACATTCGGATCAGAGCTTGAGAGAACGTATTTAAATGGAGGAGCTACAGTGGGTCATTCATAGACTGACGGGAGTGCGTATTTCATGATCAGTAAAAAAAGCCTCTTGGGGTTTATTGCGTTATAGCGTGCTCTGCAGTACTTCAGTTTTGCTTCAAATAAATGTCCTGAATACTCAGTAACTGTGAATGAGCCTTTGATTGACAGGTGCTGTGGGACCGCCATCAGAGTTTTCCGGATGTAGACGTGCTTCGTGGAGATGCAGTCATTGCGAGACGAGGTGTTTCAAGTCCGCTAAATATGCGCAATTGGGCTTGTTTCTTGAGTCACAGGTTGGAATTTGTAGAAACACCCATACTGGCATGGGTTGGGCTTGTTTTGTCGTGAGACTTGGCAACACTGGGAGCGAGGTGTAAAGCAAAAGTCTGTGTTGACGTCATAGCACCTGTGACAGGAATGATGCTGCAGAGTGGAGAGAAATAAAGTAAAATTCTCCTTACATGCTGTAGATTTAAAAGTGATGATGTTGCTACGAAGGTAATGCTAGGGCCTGGAGACATCTGGGCAGAGAAGTTCGGAGTGGTAAATACTGCCAACCGAAGTTGTTGTGGAGTTGGCCCAAGAAGAGCTGGTTGAACTGGTTGAGTGGATCTCTGCTCCGGGAAAACTGCAAACAGATCATCATCTGACAAAATGAAATAATCCAGAATATTGACTGTGATGCATGCATTTATGATGAAATCAAAACGTAACTGAGATGAAAATGATGAGGGTATTTATAGTGCTATCAATCTTAATTAGCTAATGTATAAATTGAATGATTCAATTTGTAACGCAGAGATTTGTGTCTGACCCTCCTCCCGAACTTTAATTAAAAATATCAAACATTATCAGAGCGAAATGAAAAATGATTGTAATTTGAAGAGCTTAAATTGATGAAATTAACTTTGCTTCTGTGTTAGCACTTAATGTAATCTAACGGCTTTAATTAACGTTAATCAGTTCTTCTGCTGCACCCATTCTTTTAAGATTGTTCCTGGGCAGCAAGTGTTATTTCCTAATTGCTTATGCCTCAAAAGTATAGAAAATGGTTATTATTCCCCACAAACTTTGCTTTTGTGACCAGGACAGTGATATTTCAAAATATCACTATTTCCAATGGGAAAATGGGCAAATGTGTGTCTTTTCGTTCACATAAAGTCAGAAAAAAACAACATATGAATCCAAATTCATATGTATTTATACTAAAGATGACTACAAAAGATTTAGAAGTGAGTAGTTTTTCGAGATTTACAATTATACTGTAAATACAGTATAATTGTAAATCTCGAAAAACTACTCACTTCTAAATCTTTTGTAGTCATCTTTGTATTACTTTAGTATAAATACATGTTAATTTGGATTCATATGTTGTTTTTTCTGACTTTATGTGAACGAAAAGACACACATTTGCCCATTTTCCCATTGGAAATAGTGATATTTTGAAATACCACTGTCCTGGTCACAAAAGCAAAGTTTGTGGGGAATAATAGCCATTTTCTATACTTTTGAGGCATAAGCAATTAGGAAATAACACTTACTACCCAGGAACAAAAATTGTGTTACATAGTGTTATCTGTATACCTTTTTTTTGTAAGGATCATTCTCTTTTTTCTCCTGTTCAATAGAAACTGATTTGCTTAAAGTATTCTATGTTATTGAGCTAGTGCTCAAAGGCATTGAAGTGCATACATTATGGAGCTATCATGCAGTCATAACAGGCTGCAGCTCTAGAGGGTAAAATAATTCAGAAGGTTACTGTTGATGTGTGGTATTTGTTTCAATCCCGAACCAGTCTAAAACATGTAACAGCTTCTGCTCTGAGGCATAAAATCTCTTTTGTTTTCAGAGAGTTCCAGATGCCAGCAGTGAGGATATTTATTTTATTTACATCATTCAGTTCTGGTACTAGAAAGTATCAGTTGTTGGTTAAATACAATATTTAGTGGTACAGTAAGTTGATGCTGGCACCAAAAGTGTGTGAATCCCCCCTTAAAAAATAAATCAACACTGATCTTTAATGTAAGTTAAGAGGATCCATGAACAGCACACAGCCTTATGTTATTAGTTGGCGTACCAATATTGTGTAAAGAGTACTGTGTTCACCTAGATTGCCTCTTGGAAAGTATACCCTATTATGGTGCCACTGTCCTTATATCAGCTTTTAAAAAGAACCAATTACAAAACAAATAACAACTGTGATAAAGAGAACTGAATGTTACTGGTTGTTGGTGCTTTGTGAGCATTGCATAATTCCAGTATCATAGTTTTGTGGGGTTTTTTTGTGTTTTTTTTTTAAATCAGCTAAAAGGATAGTCATAATAATGAACATATATTCCTATATGTTATTATGAAATATAACATATAGGAATATATATGAAACATTCTGAAATAATCTGCACTAAACCTAAGCTTTGCTAATCAGATGCTACGTTCTTATGTCAACGAAGGTCTGAAATTCCTTGATATTTGTCCGTCATTAAGAATCAGAGCCTTCAGTTGTTATATGCTAAGCCAAGATTACACCCATGCATCCCAAGGCTGTCACATGAAAAAAAGTGAGGGGACCTTTGAGAGCATAAATACAAAATAAAATTATTGTACTTCAAAGAACAGTGTTGCAAATTTCTATTAAGATTAAAAAAAATAATAGCAAAATGGGACACTTATTTATGCAACATTCAATAACGTAACTTGACCATCACAACATTCGAAGTGGAAAATGCAAAATAACACTTGAAATTGAAGTATAACACACCACAGTTACTTTTTTATTTTTATTTTAAGCCACTTGAATCAAGGAACTGTAACTATAAAGCCACCAAATGCAAATCATTGGGTAAGTTACAAAAACACTAAAAGTATGTGAACAAGCTGGCTGGTGGTGAAGTCAGACCCGGAAGAGAATGGACACATAGTCAGTACTGCAGGGTATGAAAGCGCTGGTGCACGGGTTTAATAATTAAATAAATCAAATGTTTGAACGAAACGGGAAACAAAACACGAAACACAAACAAAAAAGCATGGTAGCCAAAACAAACAAAGACAGAGACAAAACCAAACAAGTATCGTGCTGGTGTAAAACCAGCACGGATAGCAATTGCTATTAATCTAGACTCTCTTCTCTCATGACTTAAGTCTCTCGTTCCGCTTCTGAACACAATCAACCTTCATCAGCCAAAGCTGCGGGTTTTTATACATGTGACCATCTGCAGATGAGTAATAAATTAACTATCTGGAGATGGTCACATTGTGCACAAGTTCAGCACTGATGGGGAAGTTTAGGCTAATCCATGCTGCAAAACAATTAACGATAAAATAACCTGTTTTTACACACATAAACAATGCATTCAAATAATAATAATACAAAAAATAAGAATACCCACAGAGGCAAGGTATACTCCATCACAAGGTGTTTCCCAGACCTTAGATGAATTCTTTCTCATGTACCTTCTTTGATTTTGTTTAAAATGTGGCTTGTGTAGATCATAAAAAAAAAAGTCGGAATTGTTAGGGCAAAAATCCAACTAAACAAAAAAACTGAATTAGTATGCAAGCCTTTTTCACAGAGGTATTTGAAATGATCAACCTATTTGCATGATAGAAAATGAAATTGTGTCAAACACTTGTATGGGCATGTCGTGAATGTTAAGAAGCCTGCAAAGTAATTAGATCATAGAGCTGTGAACGAATCATGTTAGAATTTAGTAGACTGGGAATCTCAGGCTATGATACTGCCAACAGTTTGGGACTTGATAATACACAGGAAAAGAGTGATGTTGTCAGGTGCTGAAGTGAGTGACTGTGCCATGACGTAAAAGTCTGCATGCTCATCCTTGAGCCAGAAGGTGACAGGTTCATAGTCTTCCCTTGGAGTGACCTGGTCATTCTCCATTTACCAATGCCCTGACTTTGAACTCTTTTGATTCTAGTGCTAAAGCTGCATTTCAAGATCTTTTTGATACGTCTGAAGAAACAGTCTCTTTCATTCTTGTGCATTTAAAGATGTAGTACTGAAGTTTTAAAATATATTTTCCTGTTCACAATTTGTTTAGCTGCCCTGTAATCATTGACACCTTTGCATTGCCAATACATTTTCTTAAATGTAATCTATAAAGGTCAATACAATTTGAGCAGTCGTTTGTTGGTCTGCAGGTACAGTATTAGTCCCCCAGTGCTCTACATGGTCAACACTGTGTCACTTTTAGAGGAAATACAAGTTAATAATAAAGTAGGGTCAATTTAGCATGATGTAACAGTAATATATGCTGAACAAGGTAGTTTCCACAAGGGCTACCAGCAGAGGACCGACTTGTTTACTTTGTCAGGTTGTAGCTATGGGAATTTTTAAATAATGTTGTAGCGGCTATGTTTTTAAACCACTGCAGTATACCACTCAACCACTCAAATATTATATATTAATGGATAGCATGTTTTTTTTCAAAGCGATACAGAATCTGACATTTACCCATGTGTGTGATGTGCTTGACTGAGCAGTCTTTATAGCCTGTATAATGTAAAAAAATACAAACAAACCCCATCATTTACTATGTAGACGCTTGTTTATACTATAATGAAGTATGCTACATACCTCATGTAAGATACTGGCTGTACTGTACATTTACTTTTGAAAGAGAGTGAGCCTGGTGAAGCACAACATCCATTTGAAATTTTCTATAAAAGGACTCATAACATAAAGTGCTTAAAGGACATCATGCTGGTGTGTTAGAAGATAAGGTGACAGTCCAACTTATGTTCAAAACATCAAACCTTTGAAAAGACTAGCTCAATGTTAAGTAACATAGTGAAAAGTGTGGGGTACAAGTCTTGGGAAGTTTTGCAAAGATTATACACCTGGTAAGGTTCTAGTTAAACCACAATTATGCTGCCTCTAGATTTGGATACTGCATTAGAGTTAAGGAACAGAGGAGGATGACTACGAGACTAACCCCCGGGACTAGGACTCAATGGTATGAGTTATGAGGCAAGGCTGAAAAAATGTAATCAGTCTAGAGAAAAAGGATTTAATGGCGAAAAATTCAAGGAGCTAATTCCAATGTAGAGAGTTAGACCACATAGCACACATAAGTTCAGTAATAGCAAGAGTAGAAGGTATGATGTAATACACACAGACATTTAGTGTACCAGGTGAAATTGTAACAGCTGGAAAAAAATACAATAAAACAATTAGATACAGTACCACCCTGGGGTAAATAAAAGATAAAGATAAAATAAAAGAGTCTCAATGGGCCGAACATTTCCTCTCAATACCAATGTGTTCATCCTTTGTCTCAAATGTTTAATCATACATTCTGTGGTAAATATACAGGAAACAAGCCTGTTGGCTAATTCTTTAGTCAGACACTTCAAAACATTTATTTAGTAGACATTTATTTAGGTATGTCCAAAACAGTGAGAATTTCAGACAGGGACAGCAGACTTGCAATGGTATTCCTTGGTTTGCTTGCTGGGCATGCTGGGCACTGGTCTGAAATTGAAAATAAATCTTGTTTTCTTATTATGAGAGACAAATCCGCTGAGCAGAAAGCATATGTTTAGCGCTGGACCCCATGCTGGCACACAAGGAGCCCTGAGGTCTCACACCAATCAGCCTCTTCACACAATAGCCAGCAGCCACCTGAGACATGTAGAATGGAAAGAGGGGGGTGTCTGCCCTGAGTCTTGACTGTAGAAGGCCTTTAGTGCCAAAATGTCACAAGGGGTTGGGCAGCAGGGGTAATCAATAACTATTGATCTGCTTGTGTTGGAATAGGAAAATAGAGGACAATTATGCGTGCCTCCCTGATAAAGACATGGTGATTGAAATGAAGAGGGGGGTGCTCTGGGTGGGCCACACTGATTATAAATGTAGTTATGCTGCAATGCAGTGGAAATGGAATCTCGATAAAAGATGCAGGTTTGTTGTTGTTGTTTTTTTTTTTGTCTGGAAAGAATTGATCCGCAATAGAAATGATAAGGAGTTTTTAAATTTTCTATTGTTCTACTTGGCTTATATATTTTAGCTACTGCACCCTGGGCACGCTCCTCGCAGTAGATCTTTAATTCATAATTCATATTTTCTAATTTTATTAAATGCATTTATGTATTTAAGAGCAGGTCCTCCACCTTTTAATAGCACATGCACCCAGGAACCATAACCTCAGCTGTCTGATATTCAAAGGGATGTCCCACATCACTTTAAACAAGACATGGTCCTACATTGTCAATAGGTTTTCTTCCCCATTATCAAAAAGAAAAATACTTATAACTAGTAATAAGCATGAAAATTAGAATTCTCAACCAATAAGACACACTGATTAGCTTTGAGCAATTCCAAAATCTGTTTAGCAGAGAGCCCTGATTACAAGTATTCGCTATTATTTTAGAACATGGAGGCATGTAAACCTGATTAATATCTTTCTCCATGACATTTCTTCATATTTACACAATGGTATGTAAATGACAAAATCAGATAAACAGATAAACTATGGGGTGGGGTTTCTCAATGCTTGCTACACTGCATGTACTTAATTGTGTCTTGAATGTTTCAGGGACAAGGAGGTGCAATGAGTCTTTTCACCACTGGGTGCCCAGGTTTAAATCTGTTGTAAGTGTAATGAGTTGATCTTGATTTATTCCCAACAGACTTAAACAGGCAAGAACTAGAGAGGCCAGGTTTGAATTATGATGTCCTGATTTATCCCAATATATAAGCTTTAGTTTTACTATGAACAAAATAAATTAGAACAAAAACAGCCTTAGCCCATCAAATCTTCCTCAAAATGTATGGGTCCTTGTGACAGAAATACAATGAACCTTGATTGTAAATCTCCCTCCCGACCTGTGAGGGTATTAAGCGAGGACAACGTTTTTTTGGACGGGCTGGCTTGACAGTTCTTTCCCAGGGTCAGGAAGTTGGTCAGTCTGGAAAAAGGCAAGACTCCGTTACAACAACATATTGACCTGGAAGGGAAACAATGTAGCAGCCACAGATTGTAAAGTCAGCTGAATTGGTTTACCAGGGGGTCATCTGTGACAGCATACAAGAGGGGCGGAGAATCGTAATCAGTTCCTTCGCTTGGTTTGTGAACTTGAGCCTGAAGGACCGTGAGAGACACAGTAACGACTGCTGAAATAAACCTGTGTTTTAAGAATATTGGTGAGTGTTTTGTTTGTTTGTGTCTGTTAGTAATTGTCTGTGTTTATAAACCACCAGACAGCTAACACGTATCTGGAGCTGTCGCCTTGGGCCAGCACAAAGCCGGATCAGCACTTTCACTTGTATCACTGTAAACTGTATTGTAACACTAATTTGCGCACTAAACGGACTTGTGTATGTGTTTTGTGTTTAATGTGGGGATACACTAACGGGACTATTATTTCAGGACCAGCCCAGGGATTATGAATGTAAGTGATACACACCTCTGTATTACTTACCAGCATAATTATTTACTGTTTGTTTCGCCGTCAGGCACTGGACATAAGGAATAAAATAAAACAAACCTTTTGCACCTGGATTACAATTGTCAATCTTTGTTCTTTTTCACCTGCACACTATTAACCACTTTGCCAGTCCCTTAAAATTGTAACTGCAATTACATGTATAATATGTATTTACTTAGCATGCTTTACAGTGGTATTTCTATTTATTTATTTATTTTTTTTACTGTACTTCAGTTCTGACATTGACATATCTGACATATTAAGGAGAGGTGGTATTTAAATCACAGGGGATTCTTGCGGTCCTGAACCTGCAAGACCACATCTTTTTAAACTCAAGATTTACAGTACTGATTAGATTCCATTGATTTTGGAGAATTGTTTTGTCACAGCTATCCTCTTCATTAATTATGGACATGTTTACTGAAGTGTTGAGCTATTGTTTAAACACCTGGTAAGCAATGCCACAATTCAGCAATCTGTTGAGCATACCTCTCAGATTTCTAGTAATAAATGTTATGAAGCTATCAGCTGTTTATTGGCATTTTTAAAAATGTTTTGCTACAGTAATTCTACTAAATATGACACACAAATACATTGCTGAATTTTATGATGTTTTCAAAGCGTTAGTATTTACCTTAATGCTGCAGCATGAATCTGACACAGATGGAAGTGTCAATCTGTATTGTAGCTTGACTACAATTCATTTTTAAAACAATGTACCTTTAAAACAATACTATTCCAAAACTGCCTTGCTGAAGTCCTTTTAAATGTGTGTTACTATTAGCATACTTTGTTGAAGAAAGAAAGAAAGAAAGAAAGAAAGAAAGAAAGAAAAAGAAAAAAAGGAAAGAAGAGAGAAGAAAAGAAGAACAGGAAGAAAAGAAAGAAAAAAGATAAGAAAAAGAAAAGAAAGACGGTACGAAGAAAAGAAAAGAAGCCCAAAAGGGAAGGTGAAAGAAAGGGGAGAAGAAAGGGAAGACAAGAGGAGGAAGAGCAAGAACAGTAAGAAAAGAAGAAAGAGGAAGAAGACAGCAGGAAGGAGAAAGAAAAGCAAAGGAAAAGTAAGGAAGAGGAAGAAATGGGAAGGGGGAAGAAAGAAAGAAAGAAAGAAATAATTTTTGATGGTAGTTAAATTTCAGTTACTTATCCATGTAAAAATAAGCTTTTAGCAATATGTTACCATTGTACCAATAAAATCATTGTGTATCCTTTGTCCCTTAGTACAGAACCACTGCACTGAAATGGACAATCATTTGGTCAGGGTTTAGAAAAAAATAAAAGAATGTGCTAGAAAAACAAACCAGGATCAGTACTCCAAATAGCTACCTCCGGTACAAGCAACATTATCTGCCTTGGGTCAAATCGAGACTCCCTACTGTAACTGAAACTAATTGAACAAAACTTTCCAGGGACATTCTGACATGCCTAAGGTAGCTAAACAGCAGGACTGTTTCCAGGAATGTTGAAATATATGTAGGCCTGTCCAAATACTAATGAATTACATTGACAAGTTCTTGGTCCTTAACTCAATTCAAAATGTTTGATTGCAGCAGTTTTATTATTAATCACGTAGAAGAAATCAGCCAATGGCAGCTAGAGAATTCCACTTTTAATTTTTTTTTATGTTTATTAGCAGCTCTAATCTTCATTTTGATGATTTATAATAAACTAATAAGCATATCTTATTAATACATAAATAACCTTTCACCCAAATGGATATTTGAGCAGTTAGCCAGATTATTTATTTATTGATTTTTTTTTACTTTTAATAAATTATATATGTAAATGTGAAACCTAATGCTGTTATTCATAGACAATCAGTGTAAAAAACAAAAACAGTGTTTTTAATTGACAAAATTAACTCGTGTTATCCCTTCTAGCTGTTAGTATTATATATAGATATATATAAAAATATACTATATATATATATATTATATATATATATATTAATGTGTTATCATTAGTTAAGAGGTTAAGGTGTTAATAAAGTTAATTTGCTTGTGCATAGCTGTACGATTGTTCTCCCCCTGCCTCTTGTAATTTTCTAGCAGTCATATGATATTATCACTTTCACATAAACGAGATGAAATCATGCTTATCAGACCTTTTAATTGGGGAATTTCTGCTTTAGGCTAGTTTTAAATGTCAGGAAGTTAAATCATTCTGCACTGTTCAATAGAAACCGATTCAAAATAAATTAGTACAGCCTTTACAATTTTCTAAAAATTCTCACATAGGTAGAAAATTGGTAAGGCTAATAATTTGTATGGTGAACAAAGGGTTTCAGTGTATATTCTATCTATACATCCCCAAAATTATTAGCAATAGTAATTACAAAACTTTATATCATTACTATACTTTACATACATATGGGGAAACCGCTTTTCAGGGTCGTGCATCTAGTCCAATATAGATCATATCTATATATATATTTATATTATTATAACCACTATATATATATTATATTATATTACTATATTTATGTCCGGTCAGAACAGGGGGGGATATATATATATATATAATATATATATATAATATATATATAACATAATATATATATATATATATACTATATATATATATATATATATATATATATATATATATCATTTTATATATCTATAAAGCATAAGTTCATTATAATAGTCTAGTTTTAGTAATGCAATAAAATTTGATATTCATGAAATTACTGTGAAATTACTGTTGAATTCCTCTAATATAAATATTCTTTGCTGAAAGTCCCAAATTGCACAGTCAGCTTATCCTTAATTATTCAGCACACACCTACCCTGTTATGTTAGTCTATCACAGTTGTAGAAAGTATTGATTGATTTTTAACAATGAAAGCAAAGCTGGATAATATATAAACAAGCTAGAACAGAGTAATTTGTATTTTTACATTTATTTTCATATATAATATGAATATTGCAGCTTGGTTAGATTTTATACAAATGTTTATTACTTAAAAGGTTCAGTACTGCTGTTTATAAAACGGTTTCTAAATATAAATCTATAATATGTGTATTTCCAATTAATATTTTTTTTATTATTATTATTTAATTTTTGATCACCTTATGGAGCAAATATGGAATATGGAAACTACAGGCAAGTCTTGTGGGGGGGACAGGATAATGGTTACATTACACTATAGCAGAGGACTGAAAAAAGAAAATGATAGAAAGTGAATCCAAACAACAGGAGAAGTACACAATCAAGATAACTTCTACCCATTCATGCCCATAATAAATTGCCCTTTCAGGTTCCTTGAGGGTAATACAGTGTAGTGGTGGCAGAGGTGTAGAAAGACGGACTAGGCTCTACAGAGATGGACCATCTGAGAGCAGTTGAATACTGAGCTTAAGTTTTAAATCAGCCTAACCCTAACCTTGCCCAAACCCTAACCATAACTGACATAATGCATTACAGTTTTATATTGGCCTCTCTTTCTGTACCAGGTAAAGATCTTGGCCCGTTTTTCTGCCCTTATGCCATAGTGGTAGTCCAATGGATTTTTTCAAACCTGTATGCTAGCATTCAGATACGCTAGTACTGTAAGCCTGGTATTTTCCAAACAAACTCAATTAATCAAAAATAAAAGCTGAAATTAGGACTACAAAATGCAATAAACTGTTTTCTTGGTATGGAAGCCATCTGTATAGCTTGCTTTGTTTATAGAGGTCAATGCAAAAGGCAATATCGTAAATAAATGAACATCATGTTAACGTTATTGTCTAGCCCATTATACGTGGCTGTGTTATTGTTAAGTTGCAATATAAACCAAAATAATTACATTCAATTATAAGCATCTTATAGTAGCCACAAATGAAACACTGATCATGGAAAACACTTATACAATGGAACCTATTAGCCTATTGCAGATAGTCTCATTATCAAGCCTAGCCATGGTAGCACCCTGCACGTTTTAAGTTACATGGCAAACATAAAAACTGATTACACCCACTTGTAAGCAGCTTAAAACAAAAATGAATGTGATTGCTTTAGTGTCTGTTAGTGACCTTGTTTAAACCTAATAGCCCATGGTAGCCTTAAGTTACCTGTAAACAGAGACATTACACAGATGCTTGAGCTAAAATAATGAATCCAGTGTAAACTACTCCAGCTTAATCAGTGCAAAGATTTACTGTGGTACCGTTACTGTAACTTTTTTTTTCAGTTACAATATATTTCACCTGGGTAGCTTTCTGTATTACTTTGTAGAATGTGATGTAATCTTTGTCTTGATTCTGGTTGTGTGTAAAATATACGTTACATGAGTTCTGTAACACACATATAATATCCCAGCAGTTAATTTGAATTACTTCGTCCTTCGGATGAGACTTAAAACTGAGGTCCCATTCTAAGTGACTCTGCAGAGGCAGTTGTGATGCATAATTCACTCCCTAGTCACTGCAAGTCAACGTGGATAAAAACGTCTGCTAATAATAACACTCAGGTTTTGGAATAGAACTGAGAAATGTGAGAAAGTTATTTATTTATTTATTTATTTGGTTCAAATCCACATAAAAAAATAAGTGATAGGGGTTTGGTTAATAGTTTATTTTTCCAACATGTTCACATTTCTCTAAATTCCATATTTAACACATGGAGAACATGCTTCACACTACACCGCTGTTAATGTTACCCTTCAATTTTGGTACCATAAAAATGTTACACTTAAGGTATCTCCATTCTAATGTCTGTGAAGAAGACAATTAGTTTAGTTTCCTCTAAAGTGCCACGCACCACCCAAAAACATTTTCTCTTTTTTATGATCTTTTTAATAAACATTTAAATAAAGGCATCTAATTGCTTATATGTTTAATTTGAAATCTCTGAAAAGCGAATCCTTTGCAATGAACGTTAGACAACAATCTTATACAGTTATGCAAAGGTAAATTAAACAGGACTGACATGTGCATTACTCTTTGGTCTGATGAAAAGGGATATATTTGCTTAAGGAAAGAAACTTAAACATTTGATATATTTACTACATATGAACAAGTAAGGAAGATGGTTATTTATCATGACTTATACTGTCGATGGTCTGTCAAGTAAAGAAAATGTTTTTTAATGTTTAGATTAATTATTGATCAAAGGGACCTACCTCCAATTGCTCTATCATATCTGTTGACATAAAGGCCACAATGCGCCTCATATCATTAAGACTGTCTCTGTAGACATCAATAGCCTCCAATCTATTATTTTATATTGAGAGCTACTGAAAGAATAGATTTACTCAAGGCTTCTGTCCTGGTTCTCCCTATGCTTGCTGCCTGCTGTGTCCCACACGGGGGTCTCGAGGGAGCTTTCATTAAACCAGTCACCATATAAAGAGCATTACAAACCATAGGTTTATTTAATGAATATCCATATGCGTCTTGCAGAGATATCACATCATGTCAAAATGATTTCAGTTTATATCATGTTATGTCAAATTATGTTATCTACCTTTGGTCAGCATCTACCTTTTATTGTGTATTATATTTATTTCTTGTGGTGGTGTTGAAATGGGGACTGATGTTCAGACAACTAAACTTATTTCACACATGACTTGAACGTGATTTAAGCCCAAGCCTCCAGAGGTGAAAGTCCAATTAATTACCAACTGCACTGCCATGCAGTATTAATATACAATATGGTAGATAACAGTAGTAGCATTAAGATGTGCATGCTAACTATTTTTCAGGATACAGTACAAAGAAAACATTTGTTTTAAAAAGAAATGTTCAAAATTGTAAAGATGTGCTAACCATGCAACGCATTGCACACCACCTGCTTATTATAACCTATGAAAAAAAAACAACAACTGTATGTATAGGCACAAGATATGTAATAAAATGAGCAGCAGCACATGTTATATATGCTGTACACAGAGCATACATTTGTAAATGGGCTGTTTCTATCATGACTGTAAATTATGTATGCAAATAAAATCCCAGACAGTTTTATGTAATATTGGTAAATGTATCTTCCAGTTGTACATCTTTCACAAAAGGGTCAAGACAGAGGTCAGAGAGAGAATAACAGACTGCACAAATGATGTTTCAAAAGCAATAGTCTTAAAAGTGAAAGAATTATATGGCCTCTAGAACAATTTAGATATCTTGCTGACCTTGAAAACCCATCCCCTCTGCTGACATGTTAGGCTGGTGTGAGGAAGTTTGAGATAACAACCCCCAGCATTCCATTCCCAGGATGATAGAAACCAGCATTTTTAATAAATAGGAACTCCCTTTTAAGAAAAGAATGCACACTGATACACAGAAAGCTGTATTGGGAATTAAGCCATGGATACACACAGTATTGTCGGTTTCCTTTTGTTTTCTGTCATCTAGACTTTGCCAAGTGGTTTGTATGCTGCCTGCATCACATTATACAGTACCGTACTTTTCTCTCCAGACTGACCCCCCCCCCCCTTGCTAACTGATAAGATCTCAGTAGCAACCTTACATCAAGGCCTCACCTTGTCCATAATGGCCAATACATGGTGACGATATACAGTACTGTATGCCAACTTGTTCTGGTTAAGGTATGATCTTGAAATTATACACACTAGTAATACATTGTATTTTTCAACATTTTCTATAAATTCTCCACATCTTTACCCTGCTGAATGTGTTACTTTGAACTGCCATATAATAAAGTACATTTTATTGAGTCTATCAAATGGATGCAGGTTATTTTTGGTGTCATACTTCAGCTGGCCTTAGGGAACTTTCTTTCAGACAGACACTGCGGTAAACATGTCAGCTTTTGCTTTTTGAATCCTCCCTCATCCTAAAGCACTCTGTATCATTTTACCAGAATTAGTGGGCCGCACAGGGCTTGGGGTGATTTAAGACTTCAGTTAACAAGCTGTCTTTTTTGTTCCATTGCTGTCTGCTATTGGCTGAAAACAGCTTTATGTATATTGTTTCAAACTTAATTTTATTCATAAAAAAAGATTATTGAAATGACTTGCTATCTGGGTCTGTCCATTCTTTACTAGAGATCTCACAGGCAACATTACATTGACCTTTTCGCTTCCCCTGCATGGGAAGGTAAAATCAGCAGGGACTGTTTCACCTCACCATGCTGCAATGGCCCCTACAGGCCAGAGGTGTAGTAAGCTTGACCAGACACCTGCAATTCTGGCCTTTGTCATCCTGGGAGCAATAGCACAATTGAAACCACTATGGAACTCCCGGGTGTAAAGAGGCAATTGACTTGCTGATGGGATTGGAGAACACCCGTCAATTCTCCTGAGCCCTTGTGAGGAGTTGTTGCTGTGAGGTATCATAGTTGGACATTCTAAATTAGAGAGAAAGATGAGGCTGAACCGATTGGATGCACTTATAAAAAATAAAGACCCATAAGGCACTTTGAAATCATTTCGCATCAAATGAGTGTGTGGCAGGCTGGCGAGTGGATAGAGGCCCAGAGACAGTCTGTAGTTCATAAAAATAATTATTTTATTATAAATACACAAAAATAAAAGGGCACAAGGGCCAAAACAAAGCGATTTAAACACAAAAAGAAAGACAAAAAGCAAAACTAACAAAAATAACAATTTCCAGGCTGGGCAATGCCTTCACTGGATTTATCAAAATTCAAAAATCACACACCAAAAACCACCAACCTGCTTCCTCAGCTCCCTCCTCTCGAATGAGAAGCAGAGGCCTCCTTTTATGTCAGGTGGCTGGGCGCTGATTGATCATTAATTAACCTAATCAACTAATCAACCCCAGCCACCTGAACATAATAAACCCAGGCAGGTAGGGGAAATTAACCCCATCCCTGCCAATTTAAAAAGGGCAGAGCTTTGCTCTGCCACAGAGTGATTATAAGATTGTGTCATATTCAGGAGCATCATTGGAGTGGGGTTGTGACACCATTCTTATTCTTTGTAACCCCTTAGTAAATTACCCCAACATAGTGTTCAATTGTTAGCATTAAAGATAACACACTGATCCATACATATTCCATTTTCCGACAAAAGATAATATAATAGCTGCACAAACGTGTATTTCAAATATATTTAATATTCCCAGAGACCTTCAGATATGTTGATCAATATAGCAAGGATGCAAACATGCAGCCTTTGTGTCAACCCAGACTTGTATGTATTGTCTATACTAACTATTTCATTAGATAATATTGGAACTTGTATTTCTTTTCTGGTAGTTATGTTGGGTTGAGAAGATTGTGGAAAGATTAAACACAAATCTCAAAGCAAGATTCTTGCTAGAGTTGCCACTTCTGATATACAAAAAAAAGCAAAACTACTGTACAACAATGCAGCTGCAGCACCATGGATAATACTCTACTGCCAGTTAATATTGTATGTGTCTTGCTGCTGAAGAAATGTTGTATATTGGTTTATCTAAATAGAGTAGACCTCTGTTGATGCTCTAGTTAGTTATGGATGTGGCTACAAAATATACATATCAAGTGAAGAGCAAGCAATGCACATTAGCAATGATGCAGTAGTGTGAAAAACAAGGACATATGGAAAGGAATGAAATGTGCACTATAATGTCACATGTGTGTAAATTCAACAGACTGTCATATGATAGATAAGAGAGCCTGCAGTTATATCCTGTTCTGTTGTGAGAGCATTGTAAATGCATTATGATGTGCAGTGCAGAAGCAACACGGTGTGTAATATTAAAACACAGTATTAGTTTCACTGGAAGGCATACACAAATCTCTGAGCACTTGTCTTAAAATTGGAATGATCTGGAGAAAGAAAACTAGAGGCTGATATAGCCTTTAAAACATTATTGTCAATAATAAACAATTGTAGAATTGCTATACTACTTTATTATTATACTATAATGAGTCCAGAAATCAGCATAGCAAGTGTAGACACAGATAGCAGGTACGTGCACAGAACACATTTATTTTGGTAGTCCAGTACTTCAGACCATACTTAACCTAGTTACACAGTTCTATGCTGCATGCCATTGGTAATTCTAATATATCCCCCAGCACATATGCACAGCTCTCTAACACACCAGTAAGTATTGTTAAAGAACTGTTGACGTTACCTAAAGGTACAAGTATCATTTAAGACCTTCACTTTGTCAATGTCATATTCCTCTCAGCCATGTTGCTGTGTTGTCTGTTTTAATTTCAGACTGGGGCAGGGACATTTTTTTGCATAGCAGGTCATGACTGCATGACTCATATTAACAGTACCAGCTGTGAATTGAATTTCCTTGTCATCATTTAATGGACAAAGACATTAAGACAACCATAATAATGTCACAATAATTCAAAAGTATTCATACCCTGACAAGGACAATGAATGTAATAACTAGTTGAGGCGCATTTACAAATAATAACCTCTTTTAAATGATTAGGAACATTGTCAATAAGCTTTTGAGCATGATTCTTTAGTGATCTTCAATGCAACTTTATTCCAGTTCATTCAAAATCTGAGTACTTCTCTTGTGCATAGCCTTCTTCAACTCATACCAAAGATTCTCAATCAGATTTAGATCGGGACTGACTAGGTCATTACAGAACCTTGATTTTATTCCTCTTTAACCATTCTTAAGTAGATTTTGATGTGTGCTTTGGATCGTTGTCATGTTGGAACATCCAGTTGTGCTTTAAACCCAGTTTTGTAGCTGAGGGTTTAAGCGATTGTTCTTATGACATTTTCCAAAGAGTGGCTTTTCCTTGACCTGCGACCATTGAGACCTTCACCATGCAATACTCGACCTATGGTTGAAATGGAAACCCCAATCCCATTTGCAGCCATATAATATATACATATATTATATTTTATATATATATTTATTTTTCAATTATGTATGTGAACCCGCCAACTTAAATACGAAATGCCAGCAGACAATCAGAGTGCATTTTCTCCTTAACTTGGAAATCATACCAAGACTGGTAAAAATATCTTTACAATTGTAGTGACTTTCATTTTGAGGATATTCTGTTACCAGTAAATGTTTGTTTAAGCTTGCTTTAGGATTTATTTACACATTTGCAAGAGGCATACTTTTTTTTGTACAACTTTATTGTGTTCAGCAAGAGATTTGATTTAGGTAGGCACTAAGTTTTCCCTGTGATTTGGATTTCATAAGATGGAAATATTTGTAGTATTCCATGTAATTTCCACTTCTGACAGTTCCTTTAGTTCACTAGATATTTTCCGAGAACACATATGTTCTTCACAGTTGAAGAGCTTATGTATGTGAGATCAGAGGGAACCTTCAACTGCTAGGTGATGCACCATATGGTTTTACTCTTTAGAAAACTGTTTTTTGTTCATAACAATAAAAGGAAATAAATCAAATAATTGTAATGCCAGAAAGTTAGTCTGCAACATTGAAGTGTCTATCGCCACAGGGCAAAAAAGGAATAAATCAAAATCATTGCATGAATTCACAGCTCAATGTGCCAGATTAATTTTGGTCTACCACAAAAGTACATATAAGCACTACAAAACTGTAGTACATATTTGGACCAACTATTTTGACTTGGAGTCAACCATCTGCAAAACTCAAATGATTCATCAGGAAAAGGCATAGTTATTTTCCTAAAATCATTTCAATTTTCTTTTTTTTTGCATTTAAGAATGTATTTTTCTACCTAGGAAACTGGGCTAATTTCAAAAAAAGATCATTAACCCTGTATTAAATTAAATAATTTTGATGCAATGATGAAAAAACTGCCAAAATAATAAACTAAATATCCATAATAATATCCCATTATAATGCATAATGGCTTACCTGCCTGTTTTTTTGAGCCTTGCATACAACAGGATTTTCTGTAAAACCACTTTCATATGTGACTTCAAAAGCAGTGCACTGAAACAGGACTAAACTACAGTGCATGTAGAAGGTGGAGGTCAATATTGATACTAAAATATTCATACATTTTGTTGAGGGTTAGTTACAGACAAAGCAAAGCACAACATACTGAAATAATGCTGTCTGCTTCTTCCATTTGGATAATATTTTGTACGTATACACATCACTGTAGGTATGAACTTCTTAGGAATCCATTAAGTAGGTCATGCCCGTGTTCTTCATAAGGAAAAGTGTTAGATACTATGATGATGTTGTCCATATGCTTCAAGAAATTAGCTGTGGATACATGATTCTAGTTTAAGCATTATTATCCATTGTGACTAGATAATTGACTGCATACTCTTCAAGCTTTCAGAATAAAGGCAATGCTGTCTATAATATATCAAGACAACTGGTACAGGTACTGCAAAAAATAAAATAAATAAATAAATAAATAAATAAAGATCCATTTCAATTCAGTGACCTAAGCACAAATAACGGGTTTAAGTAAATGAATCTTCCCGATCTTGAAGTTTGGTATTTGCTTCTGGGATTCTTTGTAAAGAAAGGTCTATGTCTGATGTAGGCAATGCTAATTGTAAATGTATATGAACTCCAGCTAATGCAATGGGTCAGTCATCGACAAGATGGCAGGATAAGTCATCGAGTGTTGATGGAAATGTCAACAATGCTTGTGTTTTAATCTATTTAAAATGTCAGCGCCAGGAAGGTGAAATCTGAGGTGTCTGCCTTCCTGTGTAGATGTTTCCAATGATACAAGATATAGCAAGGGCAGTATTCTTCTGATTTGTATACATCTAATAAAACTGGTTTGCGGTGTGCGTATTGAATTTGGTTTGGCTTTGGGATGGGCCACTATCTTAATGTACTTGTTTATTTGTATAACACGCATTGACACAATTTAAATGATCAAAACAGATCTAGTTGTTACCAGTGGGATAAAATGGTGTTAATCTAGTGTCTTTTGTCTGTAAATGTATGTAAATAAACAAAAAGGGCCATATGTACCAGTTTAGTAGTTAAAATAAGAACACATTATCTAAAGCATTTCTGGCATATGCTATCCCACTGCATAGTGTTAAGTACTGCCTATGACATGTATATTTAAAGAAAGGTGGAAGGCATTTCCAGTCTCTTTTTTTATATAGTTCATTTGTCATACAGCCACAATATTTACCACAGCTTATCAAATGAATTGTGTGTCATGAAAATACATTTTCATGTGAAATATCCAAAACATTGCAGTGAAGATTAGTAAAAGACATATAGAATGTGTGACTATTTATGTCCCAAAGACAAGCTCTCAAGAATTGCTGACTGTCCAACAAATTGTGTTTATTTAAATGTAAGGTTGCCTTTGGCACATCACGGACTCTCCAGGGAGCTATAATTAAGAACTATTTTGTTCTGTGATGATAAACATTTGAAATGAGATTTGTAAGTGTCATTTAAAACTGTGGTACCCTTTATATTCTCACCTTTTCAGCTGACAGTTCAGATTCTAATGTATGCCATGCGGGCAAGACACGAAAAAGCATTTGAGAAAATTGCTTTAGCACTTTGATTGTATTAAAAGGATGAAGCCTTTTAATAGAAGATCGATTAACCCTAATGGGCTATTGATTGAAGCAAGAGGAATGTAAATTGTTTGCTGCAGCATTTTGTTTCAGACACTGTCGTTATGACTGCGTTTATTTAAATGTCTTTCCGAGCCAGTTGATTGTTTTCCCTTTTCTAATGTTCTTTATCATTATTATCTTTGTGTTGTTATTTCCCTCTGGCAACTGGGGCACTGAAGCTCATCATTTTAATAAGCAATGGTTAGAACCAATGTACGGCTGCAGAACTCTATAAGTGATCATTTTCATCTGTCTTTATTTCCCATTGATATGGCATAATGTTTTGAAGATTGTGCTGTCTACCTTTATATTCTTGTTCAGACTATAAATTGTGCTGGCTTAATTTATTCTAAACAACGTTCTGGGCCTCAGTCCTGAATCTGATGCATTGAACGGCTCACAGTGTTACCCGTCTGTTTGTTTCTATTTCAATGACTGTAAATATTAAAAAATTACAGGTGGATAGGTGCAGGCTAGGAAGCTGTCTAATGCATACTTGCCAACAGACCCTATATGGTCGGGACAGTCTCGATTTACTAGCAAATGTCCTGCACCCCGATGCATAGGAAGAATGTCCCGATATTTACATGCTGGTCGGGTGTCCCGCCCCTTTATGTTTATTAGTGTTTTATGTAACATGTTAATGTTGGTGTTTATACACGGGATATAAATATTGGTTATGAGCATGAGTGTTATAAAGTGTAATTTGTATTTAGGCATGAGGATTGCACAGCACTTCACGTTCAAGTAAAATGTAATAATATGTGAGCATGGAGAATTGCACTTTATTGCATTACATTAATTCACGTGCAGTTATACCAAGACTCCAATTGAATGATTGATTAGCAATCGAGTCTTGGTACAGCTGCATAAAAGCAACATGTTTTTACTCACTCGGGGTTATGTGTTCGTGAGTGGAGAACGGGTGGAGTTAAAAGGTGATTTAAAAATATAACAAATGCTACTCGTGCAAGAGGACTCACAAAATACTTGTTTGATTGGTCCACGTCTGTCTTGTGTGTGTCTGTTTGTTTGGCCAATGCGCCTCTTTGTGCTTTGTTTATTTAAATCTTTTATTTTCTATTATTATTATTTAATAAAATGCTGGACGCCTTAGCGTCTCAGGTTCACCACCATGACGTGTTTTGGTTTCTGTGTTCTTCCGGGTCTGACGACACCACCACCATCATCCTGGTCACATATGGTGTCTGAATAGGGATAAACCCAGCCTCCACAAGTCAGACCAGGGAAGAACAGCGTTTTTTTGTGTGTTTTTCAAAAAAAGAAAAAAATTTAAAGGATTACAAATATTTTGTTTGGAAAAAATAATAACAAAAATGGGAAGAAGAGGCATGAGAAAGCAGCAGCAGCAGCCATCTCCAGCACCAGAGAGAGAGGAGTCATCGTTGTCGTCTCCAGCGCCAAAGGGAGAGGAGCCATCACTGCCATCTCCAGCGCCAAAAGGAGAGGAGCCATTGCCGCCTTTTCCAGCCCCAGAGGGAGAGGGGCCATCACTGCCATCTCCAGTGCAAGAGGGAGAAGCCCCTCTATCTCCAGTGCAAGAAGGGGAAGCCCCGCTATCTCTCCAGTGCAAGAGGGGGAAGCCCCGCTATCTCCAGTGCAAGAGGTGAAAGCCCCGCTATCTTCAGTGCAAGAGGGGGAAGCCCCGCTATCTCCAGCATCAGAGGGAGAGGAGCCATTGCTGCCATCTCCAGCATCAGAGGGAGAGGAGCCATCGTTGCTGTCTCCACCAGCAGAGGGAGAATGCCTGCTGGTTTCGCCTCCACAGCCTGAGGGGCAGGAGCACGAATTTCCACAGCCCAAGAGGGAGGACGCAAAGTGTCTGCAGCCCAAGAAAGAGGAGCCCCCAGGTCCACAGCCCAGGATGAGAACAGCGGAGGAAAAGTGCCTGCTATTCCCACCTCTGCCAGCAGAGGGTTGCCTGCCTGCTGGTTCCACCTCCACCACTAGAGAGAGAACTTGCTGGTTTCACCACCACCCTCAACTGCACTATCTTCCCTGCACAGCACAGCACTGACACAGACACCACTTTCCCAGGATTAAAGAGAGAGCCGCACCAGTCTCCTGTAAATGAGGGAGAGCCGCACCAGTCCCCTGCAAGTGAGGGAGAGCCTCACCAGTCCCCTGCAAGTGAGGGAGAGCCGCACCAGTCCTACTGGTTCCGTCTCTTCAGCCCAAAGATGCCTGCCTTGCTCCGCTTAAGGATGCCTGCCTCGCTCCGCCCAAGGATGCCTGCCATGCATTGCCTGGGGTTGCCTGCTGCTCTGCATCGCCTGTGGTTGCCTGCTGTTCTGCATCGCCTGGGGAACTACCGGTTACAGGGTATGAGGGAGAAGTGGAGCTCCTGCTGCTGCCTCTATGGCCAGGGACTTCCCTCCTGAGTTCGCCTCCTGAGGGTCAACTGCTGCTGCCGTCGCCTCCTAGGGGTCTGCTGCTGCTGCCGCCGTCGCCTCCCAAGGGTCCACTGCTGCTGCCGTCGCCTCCCAGGGGTCCGCTGCTGCTACCGTCGCCTCCTGAGGATCCGTTGCTGCTGCCATCGCCTCCTGAGGATCCACTGCTGCTGCTGCCGCCTGGGGTTGCTGGAACTGCTTCACCTGGGGTTACCTTAAGCCATGCTTTTCCGCAGGAAATATTGTGTCCGGAGCCCAAAAAAGAGGAGCTGCCGGCTATGAATAAGGGGGGAGAGGTCAGGAAACCACCTTCCCTCGCAGCATTTTCGCTGCAGGAAAATTGGTGGCTGAAGCCCCACAAGAGGGAGCTGCCGGCTTCTGAAAAAGGGGGGAAGGTCAGGAGGCCACCCCCACAGACAACCAGGCGGTTGCCAGGATTGCCTTGGCCACTACGGCTGTTGGGGTGGGAGGAGGACCTCCCACTGTGTCCGACACTTTTTGCCCGTTGCTGCCCCTTTTCCTGGGCCAGGACTACGACCGGGACTTTGGGACTGAGGGGGGTGGTGGCCATTGAGGCCAGGCGTGCTGCGCACAAGTGGGGGCATATGTAGCCGAGTGTCCCGCCCCTTTATGTTTATTAGTGTTTTATGTTGTATGTAGCATGTTAATGTTGTGTTATGGTGTTTATGTATAAAATACACAGGATATAAATATTGGTTATGAGCACAAGTGTTATAAAGTGTAATTTATTGAGGATTGCACAGCACTTCACGTGCAGGTAAAGTGTAATTATATGTGAGCACAGGGAATTTCACTTTATTGCATTACATTAATTCACGTGCAGTTGTAGTGAGACATCAATTGAATGATTGATTAGCAATCGCGTCTCGGTACAGCTACATAAAAGCAGCATGATTTTACTCACTCTGGGTTGTCTGTTCGTTAGTGGAGAACGGGTGGAGTTAGAAGGTGATTTAAAAATATTATAAATGCTACTTGTGCGAGAGGACTCGTACGATACTTGTTTGGTTCGTCCACGTCTGTCTTGTGTCTGGTGATTTGAACCAAATGGACATAACCCCGGGTACGGTACACTTAACTCACACACTCAAAAACAGAAAATTCTACCAAATTTCTCATCCTTGACCTTTATTATATAAATATAAAGAAAGAAAAACAGTCTAAATAAAACAATTCTAAACTTATTTACAAAAATATAGTCAAACAAAATACTGTACAGCTGTACCATAAACACAACTATGGCTCTCGTTGCTCTCGCACAGCTTCTTTTTTTAACTATCCTTAAACAGGGTATCTTTGGCAAATCATATTTTTAAAACCTTCTTTTTTTCCCCTTCAACAGAACTAATTGAACTTCAGTAAGTTGCCATAATCAGTAAAATGTGTGGATTATAAAGACATTTCTAAATATAATTACAAAATATAGCAATACAAGATACAGCTGTACCGTTGGTCTATTAATTTATGAACAACATTTGTTTGCGAATTAGTCTGCTGAAAAGCATAATGATTTGGAGTACAGTAAAAAGCTATCAGAATCTAGCATGTGGTGTATTATCTCAGTTTTCTTGGGTAATTTTCTTTCATTTTCTTTTTTCCTTCTAGTTTTCATATTAGGATAGGCCTATGTGACAAAACAGCTCTTTTTCTATATACTCTTTTTTTTTTTTTAAAGCAGACACTCTAAATCTAATGCAATTGTCTCAGTCCTGGCATGCACCACGTGTATATGAAAATGGATTTAAAACCCCTGTGGTATAAGCGGCGTTTTGTATTGTTGAATACTTGGCAGTTGGATTACCACCTTGTTGTGATACGTTACTGCTTGGTCAGTTGGTGCTGTTCTCGCTAGAGGAAAGATCACTAATCCACTGTGACTTGTATACTTGGAGCTTAAAATATGAATGATGTGATCTTCATAGCCTTCCACACTTGTACCTGGATCTACATTTTAATAGGCTAATTATTAGCATGCCTATAAGAGGGGGCATCTGAATGAGCTTCCTTTTAAAAAATAAATGGGAAAATTCTGTTTTAATCCAGTTTTATAGGTACATATGACACTGTGAATGGGACGTGCAGCACTTGTGATATAAGGAAGACCCATTTTGATTCCTAGACATGCCAATACTACCACAAAGGATCTCTAAAAAAAGAATGCATACATCTGGTCAAAGGGCTTCCCATACCATCAGAAATGATTAGTAGTAGTACTATGCTCATGCACCTTGTGAATACCTTGCAAATAAATATCTTTGTTTCATGCCTCTTCAATGCTAGAGTGCTAGGAGGAGGGGTAAGACATTATTTTGTCCTGAGCAGGGTTAATTATGACCCTCTTGTTCAGAGGTGACTGCTGAGCATTAAGCTACATATCACCCTAAATGCAATTTTGGTTTGTCTGTTCCAAAAAACAAACAAAAAAACCTCCAAAAAAACCCCATTGTGTTCAGTTTTTAGGGTCAAGTTAAACATAATGGTCTCTGTGAGCTTCAGGATACCATACAAATCTAATTTCATGATCTTCACAAGGCTGCTTTAGCAACTACTCTATATGCTGTGTTGTACGTGTCCCTTCCACATGCTATACTGTCTCATCAAGCCTCTCACAGCTATAAAAATAAAACACATTGGAATCGGACTATTTTGGACACTGAAGGAAGAGAAGCAGATAATACATTGAAAAGAGAAGAGAAACAACAAATACATTGAAGAGAAGCAGATGGAAATAAACTAGCATAACTAAATGCAGCGAAAACTCTAGGGTACAGAAAAGAAAATTAAGTACTCTTTACATTGTTGAGACTAAGCGAATACTGATTTACAACGGACTGCGAGTTGTTTATTGTTTATGTAAGCATCCCGTTTGATGGATGCTAGTGTTCTAATTATTGTTAACGGTTACACGACCCTAGTACATAAGGACTGTGAATGGAATAAGTATACTGTTTGATTGTATTATGAGTGCTGATGCATTGTAGCTTTGTTTGTTTCCAGGGCTTGCCTTCTCTCTCCCTCTGTTCCAGAAGAAGAGAGAAAATGGACTGCTGTATTACCTGCAGACACCCCGACAAAAGAGGCTCTCACCTACTAGAGTTAAGTATCAGTGGCTGGGTCGGAAGACTGATGCTCTTTTAGGAAGGGGTGTGTGAATTAGCCCCGCTCAGTGAGTGAGACAGGGTGGGGACAGCGAGTATTAAGAACGGATTGTTTTCATTGTTTCTCCAGGATCAATGTCACGGGGGGAGGGAGGAATAACCCCCTTGAGGCAGGTGTGGGATCTGGATGCAAAGTATTGGCAAGTAGCCAGTGGACAAAATAAAGTGCCAGCATTATGGAGCAGACCACTTTGGAGAAGATTGCTTTTTTTCTCCTTTGAGGAACGAGACACTCTGCAGCCATTGAAGGTCAGGTGACACTAATGGCATTGTGGACACAATTAATCTACCTTCTAAACAGTGTGGGACAATTTGAAATCCTCCGGTGGGCCTCAACTATACTGAATACTTACTGTGTGGATATTAAATTATAGCAGCCCTTGTAAAACCATTGTTGTTGACATTTCTGTGTGGGTTAAAAAAAAAAAAAAAAAAAACTGTGTTCTATTGATTTCTGTTTGACATAATAAAGCACAACCATTTTACACACCTATGTGTGTGGTTCCTGGGGTGGTCCAGTGATCAGTCTGAGATTCAAACAACCTGGGGGGTATGAAAAAGAAGGTTATTATAAAAAAAATATATACTTACCTGTAAAGTAACACAAACATGTCATGACATTATCTAATTCTGAACTGCAAAATGAAAATCTACAATGAATAAGTTCTTCAGAAGGGGTCATAGAATCATCACTTTTGAGACTGTTCCCCTGTACATGTGTATATTCATACAGTTCTTACACAGATCTTCCAATTTTCCCTTTCAAAAACTGGCATTGGCATCATATACAAACATGAACACTGTGTAATATTCTCAGTAAACACAATTGCTTGGTATTCTCAGTAAAATAAGCAATAATATTGAGTCTTACTACACATTTTATTTTCCATGTCTCTTTAAACATACTAACTCAAGTACTATTTGTTCTTGGCAATCTAAATGGTCCTTTAGGCCAGCATGGCACAAAAATTACATGTTGAGATGTCAAAAACAATAAACACACAAATCTGATTAAAGGTGTAGAATATGGAAAACACTTGACCTTTGCCTGATGCTTGTGTGATATGCATGCCAGCAATACAGTTATGCACCTAGAAGAATAATTTGGCACAAACAGAATTTGGGATGATTCAATTCCAGGGCAGCATCTATTTAATTATAAATAGAAATGAGATGAACGTCATTAACACTGATCGTTCTTGTACATGTACTATACACTAACCTCCAATAAATATTGGGACATATGACTAAATGCAGACCACTTAGGTGTGGCATTTGTTTCCTGTTTTACCTAAATCATATCACTTTGTTTATTAAATATATCCTCAAATGTATTAAAAAGATTGAGCAAGCTGTTATTAATGTGCGCAAATACTTGTTGGAGGCTACAGTAGTTTATAACATCCGGCTTCCCCCTCTATGAAAAGCAGACTTCATCTAATTAAAATCTATGATCGCTAAGAATCTCATGTTGATCAGACATAAAAAAAATAATTTTTAAAGATTAAATGTTATTTAAAGATGAATGGCTATACTATATTAGAACAACTATTTTGCCTTCCAAATTATTTTTTTTTTTCTTTGAAATGCATTTCTAGCAATAGCTTTAACAGCCTACCATATATATTTTTATAACTGCCATTTTGAGACTAATGCCCGAATATGTCCCTTTTTATACAGCAGTTTTATCACAGAGCTAAGCTATTTTTAGAGACATAGGTAGTCATTCAAATAAAACATGACAGGACTTGGATTTCAAAAATCACCTAAATCATAATTGAGGATGATGTCAGCAACCACATTTTGGCCTTTAAATTGCTTCTTCTGTACTTTATAAGTGTGATTTTCTTTTAGAATGTCCCATAATAATAATAATGTTTTGCTATTATAATATATTATAATAATTGTTGTTATTTTAAAACATCAGAATTCATTGTTTAGGGAATATTCAGACTTTTACCTGAAGGCAAAATCCAGGCTGCCATACAACATAGCCACTATTAAGAATAAGACAGAAATAAATTGTACTGCATGCAGCGCTAATCAAACGGAGAAGTGCAAGACATGTGTACAAATCTATTACATTAGCAGCCCTGGACCATAAAGAGAATTGAATATCAGTAAGACAGTTGAGTTTTCAATACTGTACATTTATTAAAGAAGGACAAAAAAACCCAAAAAACTATAACAAGAGCCACAGCACACTGACAGAGTATATGCTTTAGTAGCCTTCCTTATGATGAGGAATATATATATATATATATATATATTATATATATATTATATATAATTATATATATATATATATAATATAAAATAAATCTAGACCGATAACACTATAGCAGGATAATAAACTAATTCCAAGCCCTGACAAAGTTTAATTTGGTTCAATGTGTTGCAATCCAAGACACACTACTTACCGTACTGTAATCGTTGGAGCAGGCCGCATCTTGAGAAATGAAATATTCTAACATGCTATGGTGCTTGCTTGAGTGTGAGTTCATATTAAAATCAATCATTCAAAGGTTGTTCCTCAGTCTTATGATTGGAGCAGTGTTGTCAATAATCTACTGTTAATCTCTTCTGATGTGAATAGAAGCTGGAGTTCATTTGTGGTATAATTCAATATTATAAAATAAAATGCAGACACATGACCTGCCTATGATGTATGAATACAAAACAGATTTAAATGAAAGAAAGAGTAACAAGCAGATGATGAGAAACAGAGTTGTTTAACCTTTTTGGCTAAAAGAGTCATACCGATAAGAGTTCACAAAAACAAAAACAAAAATCGCACCCAAATGAAAAGGCTGTTTACCCAGACTACACAACGCTTAAGTAAATGTGTGCACATGTCAGCATCATTTGTTTTTTGCATCCTGCTTCCACCAAAAACTACAAATGGTCCATCTTTCATCCCTAAATGAAAAAAAAAAAGATCAAATTAGTGGAGCTCAATCATCCATATAACATCTTTTTCCCTGGTGTGAAACCCTGGGTGTGTCCCTAAAACCTGTCACAGTAGTAATATTCTTTGAATGCAACATTTTTGACTACGTGTCTGAATGTTTGGAGCCCACTTACATCACTGCAATGATAACAGTGACAGAGAATCTATACCAGCGCTACCTGGCTCCAGGCTACTTTTCCAGATATAATAACATTTATTCCCAAGGCAAACCTACCAGTAATTCGACTGTAATAAAAACAGAAGGAGTTTCATTTATTGTAGATTAACCAGGGTTAATTAAACTTCTGTAATAGTGTTAAAAATAACATGACACAACCAATAACAGCCCTTCACTTATCATATGCCATTATTGTTTTTTAATTATTATTGTAATCTCCTGATGTTACATCAAAATGCAGAATTATTGCGTACATACAGCACTGTATCATATAACTGTAAGGCTATACAGTAACAAACATCTTAAAATCAACATTTCATTTTCACACACACACACACACACACACACACACACACACACACACATACACATATACATATATATATATATATATATATATATATATATATATATATATATATATATATATAGTACCAGTCAAAAGTTTGAGTACACTTGCTGGAAACTAGGTTTTTTTTTCATAATTGACAATGTTTTACATCGTATACGTTTCTGTAAATACTTGAAAATGAAAACACATGTTACAATATACAAAACAAAACATAAGGAGTATCAAAGCAATGTTCAAGAAAACTGAAAATTGGCTCTAAATCTTGGATTCCTCAAAATAGCCACCCTTTGCCTTAATAACAGCCTTACAAACACGAGGCATTCTGTTAAGTTTCAGCAAAAAATCACCCGACATGTCTTACCAGCTCTTCTGCAGCAATTCCCAGAGACATAGGGCACTTGTGGGTAGCTTTGCTTTGACTCTTCTGTCCAGTTCATCCCATACAAGTTCTAAGGGATTGAGGTCTGGAGACTGGGCAGGCCAGGTCATTAGATTGAGTTGTCCATCACTTTCCTTCTTCGCCAGATAGTTCCTGCACAACTTTGAGGTGTGTTTCAGGTCATTATCTTGCTGAAGAATGAAGGACTGCCCAACTAGCCGTAATCCTGATGGAATGGCCTGCCTCTGAAGTATGCTATGATAGCCATGCTGGTTGAGCTTGCCATGGACTTGGTAAAGATCACCAACTCTGTCACCAGCAAAGCAACCCCAGACCATGACACTGCCGCCTCCATGCTTGACAGTGGGAACCAAACATACACAACTCATGCGCTCACCCTCTCTGCGTCTTACAAATACTCGGCGGTTGGACCCAAATATTTCAAATTTTGACTCATCGGTCCATAAGACCGACTTCCACTCAAACGTCCAGTTTCTGTGTTTTTTGGCCCAGGCAAGTCTCTTCCTCTTATTCTGCACTCTTAACAATGGTTTCTTTGCAGCAATTTTTCCAGTTATTCCAGATTCACGCAATCTCCTCTGAACAGTTCATGTTGAAACATTTCTACTTCTAGCTTGTATTTCAGGGGCAGTTAATCGTCGGTTTCTCAGACTTGTGACTCGAATGAACTTGTTCTCTGATTCTGAGGTCACCCTTGGCCTGCCTGACCTTGTTCGATCCTCATGAGTGCCATTTTCTTCAAATCATTTGATGTTCTTGGTCACAGCAGTTACAGACACTTGCAAAATTCTTGCTATTTGTCTTAAAGATTGACCTTCATTTCTTAAAGGAATTATAGACTTTAAGGAACTCTTTTTTCTTTGTTGACTGAGCGTATTTTGCCATTTTCTGCTCATTACATTCAGGAATGACAAACTTGTGCCTATGCTACCTATATTTATAGTAATCTTGGACCCTCACCTGTTAACAATAATTGGTGACAAAAGGTTAATTAGGTGACATGCTAGTTAACTCAGAGAACATCGAACAAAGACACTTTTATACTTAGGCCAGTGTTCTAACATCGTGTTATACACATTTCAGACTTTTAACTGACTTGGGCTTCAGGCTGAAATCTCCTTGCTTTGGGTGACCATTTCATTGAAATTGACAAGATTTACATTTTCATTTAAAAATTAAATTTTTGAATGCAATTCACGTATGATTATCAGCTTATATAAGTACACCTATCATACAAGTTTACACAGTTAAAAGCATAGATAATCATGAAAAACCTGGTTTCAAGCAGGTGTACTCAAACTTTTGACTGGTACTGTATATATATATATATATATATATATATATATATATATATATATATATATATATATATATATATAGACCACGAGCGGTGAAATAATATGTGGGAGTGTTGAATGTCTTAACAACAGTTGTCTTTGAATCAAGACCTCTATTTAAAAAGAACATTCCTTTTGACAGTGGGGACCCCTGGAAACAGTAATGAATAAGCTCTGCTCTTTCTACATCGCCAGCATTTTCTTTACATTAAATATAAGCTCCCATCTGATTTTCAATGAATATGAATTACTTTTCTGCCATGTTTCAGTCAGCTAGGATTGAGTCTACCATCAGCCTTCTGACTATTTAAACGTTCACGCTTTCTTCACCTCTAACACAATGAACATGAGCGTGTGTACACTGTATATATTATGTAGCTTCCTTATTGTTTTGCATGGATTTGAGCCTTAGGGCTTGGAAATTAAACTCCTTGGAATGAGGGACCCTTTGCGTCCTCGACACGAGGAATTCAGATTAACAAACAACAGTTCAATTTCATTTGAAGTAGGCGGCCAATAAAGCCGTTGCTCTCAGCTACAAGAAGGAATGAAAGGGTTCTGTGCAGGCTGACTGCTGTAAATGAAATTGAAAGTCTTATTGTATTTTTTTCCCCCTTAGAGTAAGGTATTAAGGCCAGCAGAATCGGAAATAACAGTGTATTTCCTATCCATCTTGATTTTTGTTAATACAAAACATTTTGAAGGGAATTCCCTTAGGAAGAGCCAATATCAATTAAGTAGGCAAGTATGACTATAAAGTTAATGTAGCTATTTTTGTACTTACAGTTTTACTCAGACATCCTTATATAGGATATAATATATATATATATATATATATATATATATATATATATATATATATATATATATTAAAAGATTATGCCATAAAATATGTGCTTTGTCATTCTAATAAGAGACTCCATAAAGAAAAGTTTGAGAAATACCATTGGGATGCCACCAGCAGTCCAGATAATCTGAAATACACACCAAATTTAAATTTAAAACGTAAAAAAAACTTGTCTGCCTCCCCTCCCGCCTCCCCTAAAACTTCAACTAACAACTATATCTCCCAGAAAACAATGTCTTCAGTTGCTAGGAAAGTGTACACCAACAAACATTATCCAATCTGCAGCCAATCAATAAGAAAAATTCGAAGCTATACAGGTTGAAGAGTAAACCTCCTGTTCAGCTACAAATCCAACTGGAACCATCGTCAGAGACAACCGCTAAAAAAAGGTGCCTATAATATGAAATGAACTGTTTTAAAATGAATTAATGCATTTTCTTAGTTTTAAGTATCAGTATGGCTTTATATTGAATTTAAGAATTTAATGTTAAAATAAATAACGTAATAAATTTGCAGTCAGTGTGATACCTTGAAAAAAATGCATTGAGCCGATAAAGAGCCTTATAGAACACATGTGTGGTTGTACAGTAGTTCAAGCAACATTACAATTAAAACGGAAGGCTATTTTTTAATGCCTACACCATTGCCATTAAAGACTGTACAGTATTTATCGAGAATACTCATGTCTTCAAGGCAATGTTATATTGTACCCCCTGAAAATACATTTTACTCTCTGTGTTAAAATAAAATTATTGTGTTAAGTTATTCCCAGACTCAAAACCTTATCTGGAGCACTGGATGCTGCTACATTAGTAGTATCTTACCCTAAACCAAAGCAGAACCATAGTGTTACTAGCAATGACAACAGTACAGTAATATATTTTGAAACAGAGGCCAGTGATGTCAAAGTGGTCATCACTGCCAATAAAACAGGCTTCCCCTTGTGTACTGGTTCAAAACATTATGCTACCATTGTTGTGTCAACATATGACATGACCAGCTGCCCTTTGGTAAGGGGATTAAATGTTGGTCATCATGAAAAGTATGCTTGAGAAAAGGGGTGCAGTTCAGTTATTCTTTTTTTGATGTGCTCAAGGGAGCACCTGTTCAACAGCCATTTGTCTTAAAAGATCCAGGAGAAATAGAAAGTTTTGGGAATGAATGAAGAAATGTTTTAGGGGCTGGTTTCGAGGATTATCAAGATCAAGCCAAGGGACAAAAGCATAATAAATATGTATACATAAATAAATCTCCACAGATAATCTGTAATTTCTATTGTAATGGTTACAATGGCACAATGAGATGCGTTTTCTATGTAATCACTTTGTTCCTTCACAAATATATCTCTGGCTGACAACAGTCTTGTAAGGATATCAGCAAGGTTGGTTGCTCTCTGTGCTGTCTCAGCCAAGACTATTGTTGAGAATAAATAATCAAAATGCAATTTATTCTGCTCTGTGAAGGTTCAACACCTCTCTCACTGATCTGTGACGACCATTATCATATTTACTGTCAGCATTACACACATAAGTGTGCGGATGATGCATCATGAGTATTTCATACTGATAAAGCCATCAATAATTCTTTTCTGGGACCTGTTCGCTTCCTCAAGCCCATGCAGGAATCTAGCAGAGAGGAATTGATAGAGTGTTAAAAACAGTTTGACTGGTTAGGGGTCGCTGTGAGTGACTGACTCCATAACCCCCCCTCCCAAAAAAGGAAAAAATAATTCCAGCCAGCATGTTCAGACTCGCCCCAGTTATCAGTGGACTTGAGTTTTGACTTCTGACATTTACTACCGTATCATCTAGATTTAATTCATTTTTACCATGATTAAATTGAAAAAATGAAATAAAAAAGGTATTTTTACTGCAGGATGGCTAACCAAGGTAAATTTGGTGGTATTATTTATTATGTTCAAGAGGTTTAACAAGGTTTGAAGTCTGTGGAAACTGCACTGCTTGTTTTTTCATCTATAGAGAATGATGGTTGTCAACCTTTTGCACAAACAGGCTTCTGGACAAAAATAATGCCATAAACCTTTTTAAACATTAAAAAGTAGTGTCATTTAGTGCTATTTTTTCCAAGTCCAGTGCAAAATATTGCTGCACCCAGCATTTACTTGCTCCTTTAAGGGATTGTAATTCACAAAATAATTCCATCAATAACCCAAATGTATTTTTATTTAAATAAAAAAAGACATCTGTTACTACACTTGGTTTAAAAACCTGCTTGATATCAAAGCTTTCAGATAGTGATGCACTTGCTTGTTCATTTCACCAATGGCTTCTTTCCTGTCAATAATCAATCAGATGCTACTGTAACCTAAAGTCGTAAAACATATCACGTTTTAAAAAGAACTTTGATGTAACGTGTTAATTTTTAAACTGCACAATGGAGACCTATGCAGCTAATGGAAGCGCAAAATAGATAAGATTTATACAACTGTTTTGTTAGCTACAATTACTTTAAGGAGGAGGGGTTGGTTTATTCGTTAACATTGTAGTCAGACACTGCTTGAGAAGTTCCACTATAAATAGTTTAAAACACAATATACAACTGGCTGGCTGTTCGGGGATGCTGCTAGCCACTTCAAAATACAATCACTTTTCATGCCTTTCATCGAGACCTAGGTTTCAAATACGACTCAGGTCACAAGTGAAATGAATTTGGTGATCTTAACTTAGCCCCTAGTGGTCCACATCACAAAACCATCACATCATTTAACACAGTTGGCAGCCTCTGCTAGAAAGGCCTTGCATTGAATGACAGGGGGTGTTCGGGTCTGCTTTGAGGAGCACTTGCAGTCCTTTATTTATTTATTTATTTATTTTGAGCTGCTGTAACGGTGAGGTTGAAATGTCATTTATAACAATTATAATGAAGATTTCTGAAATGTGTTTCATATAAACCGGTTATACTTGCTGCCATCTGTAGCAGTGTGATAGGGAATGCTCATCCAAGAAAGCTTTTGGAGAAAGGCAGTCTCTCTGGGCTAGCTAGCAGCCTGGCTATGTGAGAAATGGTTGCTGAGGGTCAGGGCAATACATTCCCCATCAGCTAATGGGCTTGCGCTACTGGTGAAGGTTGTTACCAGGATAAGTAGCTTTTTGATTTTTTCAAAGCAAGCAGCTTGGATTTCCTGGAAGTAAACCAAATACAACTGGGTATTTTGTCCTTTTTATTTGTATAGGAACCAGCTTACAGAGAGTGTTCCTGCTACAAAAACTTATTTTGTGTAACTGGATTACTTCAGCCTCACAAGATTACCTGAAAACTATATATTTATGATTTATTCTTTTTTGAATATACCTTGCTATGTCCTTTGTTGAAGTTTATTTTGTACAATAATGTTACTCATACAGTATGTTTAATGTAATCTGTTTATTTGGACAAAATAGAAACATAATGAAAAGATCATCTAAAGTGTACATCACTGCAGAGCCAATTGTTTTACAGAATGCTTTGGCATTTGACTTTTCAGTTAAATGCTATCCTTTCATTTGATATATTCTGCTTTGTAAAAGAGACCATAGAAAAAAAAGAATTACAGTAAAATCTTGTTTTAAAGTTGCAATGCTAAATGCCTATTATGATCATGAGGATGACTGTAAATTGCAGAATTACGATGGTAGAGTAACAACACTGGTTATCAGTTGGAGATTAGGATGCATATTAAAGCTGCTGCACTTGGTTTTAAAGAACCCATCTCTACTAGATCAGATGTATCTTACTTGCATTTTGCTACCCTGGTTTTCCATCTTTTGTGTATTCCTATACTCTAGTTAAGACTTCTAAGAGAGCCACTTAATTCCAGAATACTACTGGCTAATGATTCAGCATGGTCGAGTATATATTAATATATGCACAGTACTCCAAACTAGGAACAACCACTGGACATATTTGAGGGATGAGTGTTGGTTAGAACTCTTTTCCAGCATGCCTGCAGCCAGTTATGTGAAAACAAAAGCTCACTCCATATTGGATTGGATCCCAAACTTGTCCCAGCAAAAATACAGGGTCACGGTTCAAGGGTCCATGTAGGTTTGAGGAATAGAGGAAACACCTCTGGGCTGTCGTCCTATCAAACAATGCCTTAACAGCACAATGTGCCAGATACTTGTAGTACAGCAGCAAATGTATATAAAGACTACAGGCAGTTACATATTTCAGGTATTTTACTTTGGAATGCAAAAGGATATTCTATACACTACAACATATACATAAAAAATACTTTCCTTAATCCTTTTCCTCCCTAATAAAATGTATAGCACCACTGTCTGACAATGGACAGCACTGTGAATGCTATATGAACTTGATAGCATGGCCAGTTCATGCAACCACTCTGTGATCTTATAAAGCTACAGTATAAATGTTCTTTGCCAGTTACCTGGAGGAAACCATATGTATCATTTAATTTCACTTCCTCCCATCATATGTCAAAGCCCCAGAGAAGCCTGTGAAAATGGGACAGGCAGGATACAGATGAGAACAACCAACATCCTAGTTCTTGATTGAGGGGATCAGCAGCTTAGTGAAGTTTCATTTAGGTAGAGCTGCTTAGGACCATAAATCTTGCGATATCTTGCGAAAGGAATGCGTCGGTGAACTTCACTCTATCATCATTAAAACCAGTTCCCATCTTTAATAGACGGTTATCCTGGATTGGGGTCTTTTCCTCGTTTGGAACGTTGCTAACCAGGGCAATTGAAGGCAACCAAGTTTGCTACTGTGTCGGTTAGTAAATTATTTTATTTTGAAAAAACATATTTGTTCTTTGGGTTACCTCATTTGTATGTGAAGATGCAGTACATCATTATCTATTTACCTATATACCTAAGTACAGAGGCTCTGAACTGAAGTGCCCTTCACATACAAGAAACCTAGTTCCCCAGATTTCTGTTTTCTTTTTTAAGTTAAGAAATCCCAACGGGTTTTGTGTTTAGTACTTGATAAATGATTAAGAAGGGGGGTAAATATTGGATCACATCCATCTATTTCAAGCCCCTTATGCAAATTAATATCCAACTTTCTTAATAATTTTTTTATCCAGTTAGGACTGATGGACAATATGGAAGTTCTCACCTTGTGTGTAATAAAATCCTCTAATAGGATTCACAGCTTTCCAATGATCTGATTGAACACAGATATGCGGTACGGGATCAAGCAGCCGTGTTTTGTCCTTGAAATGTAGTCTGCAACTGAGTTTACTTTAACATGACACTCACTAAATCAAGCATTATATAACTACCATATATGGTTTGTCTTTGATTGAAACAGAGACAGCTTTTTCTCTGTGCGATCTTTGTGGATATTAAAAAGCTGAAGAAAATACCTACAAAGACATTTCACACTGCTGGCATTGTAACCAAAATTGGCAGTTTTGTACCAAGATTATTATTTCACTTTCTAATGGATACACACATAAATATAAGGCATTACCCCAGTAAATGTAGAATCCGTTGCTGTACTAAATACCTTTTGCACAAACACAAATGTGCTATTTTATGCTTTTATAATTATCAAGCTGCAGAGATCCATTATCTGATGCAGTCAAATATTCAATTGGATACAGTAGCACTATACCCTTCCTAAGAGACAACCTATTGTTCCTGGCAGTTTATTACATTTTTCCACAGTTCTTCTTGCACTTTCCATGATAACCAGAGACTTGTTTCTATATAGTGAATTTCTATATTCCAGTCTAATCGTCGACAGGTAGGCTTGCAAATTGTACCTCCATGTTTGAAAATACATCAGATACGCAACATAATTAATGTATTTTGAATGGTCTTGGGAATCACATTTGCGTAATCATTAGTCATATATGAGACATAAACTATAGGTTTAGTGACCTAGCACCATTTTCTGTCTAATGTATGCTGTATATGTAATTATAAATCATATATATTCCCATATAATTTACATATATTCTGCTCCCAAAAGCCTGAAACGACATCGTATTGGTATATAGAAATGAGCACCAGGCCTTGTTGGCTTAACAGTTTTACACTCTAACGTCAGCTGCAGTCACAGTTATCTCTCTTACCATTCTTGCCACTGTCAGTCTAAAATAAAGTTTGGGGATGAATCTGCTTCTGAAGCTCATGGAAAAAAGTAAACAAAGGAAAAAAGAGTGGACTGCCTTTATCCCAAATTATGTTTTTATGTTATGATAACATTTCACAGGAAACACCTACCCAGCTTTTACTTTCAATGAAATTATGTTATAATTTAATGGAACACCTTAATGGAATATGCGGCTGAAATAATAACAATACGTCTAACTAGCCTAATTGTTCCAAAATCACTGAAATGGAATTTTAAAACTGGTAGGGGTGTAGGTGGTGCAGTAACATGCAGCATCACAAAACTACCACACAGTCAATTCTTGAGAGAGGCCCAGAACTGAATGGCAGGCTGGGGTGGAGATGCACTCAGCAAAGTTGTTAGGGCTAGCTCTCACATACTTCAAGCAATGTACTTGGCTGTAGCCAGCACCGTTGTCCTTCATTATCATGAACACTAAAGTGCAATACTTAAAAGGACAGAGTAGCCTTAATAATATGGTTCACTCTGCTTCAAATTTGAAAGGCTTCCAGTGCAACATCTGAAGTTAGACTTCCTCTTCTCAATCCTTTATATGCTGTGATATCCAACACTGGTTTAAATAATGAATACATCACTGATTAAAAAGGGGTATTAAGTCTCTGTGATTTTATCAGTGCCTTTATAGAGCTTATTGGATGCTGCTATAGATGCAATCCCATCCAGCTCTTGCTGGAATCGGATCTAGAGCTGCGGTAATGGTATGAGTGGTAGGAGTAACAGACTCATTTCAGACTATTCATTTTGAAAGGCCAGCACTAGGTTAGAAAAGCATCAACATAATGGTTTCACTGAAATAAAGAGGTAGTTATTTGACCAATTAAAAGCTTTCAGTGGAAGTTTATTTTTCTCATTGAGCGTTCAAGTTTAAAGTACCTGTAATGGAATTGGGAGGTTAAAAAGTGGGTTTAATAGAAAGTGAAGGTGTGTTTAATAGAAAACGATTTTTTTTTCTTGTAGTGCACAGAGGACTTCTTATTTAAATTGTCAGTTTCTCCCAGATAAATAAGTTGCAGTAATTTGGTTTGCATTTAACATGTATGTATACACTAAAATAATAAGGTCTATGTGACATTATGCTTTAGCAAGAACACAGCAACGTACCAACTAAAATCCAAACAACACGGTGACATGTGAAATAATTGGTCACCAAAACACATGTACCTCTGTGATTTGCTTTTATTGAGAAAAAAATATTAAGTAAGCCTTCTAAAATAACATCCAAATATACTGTACTACTCAAGCAAGTAATACAATTCCCCATCTAATTTATGCAGATGATGATTGTGAAGTCTTTAAGTTGATACAAATCCAGCTGTTTTCTTGCTTCATAATGTTCCACTAGGATCATAATGCTGTTAATACTTGTAATCGTTGAATTCTATAAAGATTATCAATTGTTGTAATATTCTCTTCTGGGTTTCATTAAAAAGCACTTAAACTACTTTTAAATCTTCTAAATCTGCAATCTGCAAATAGGCCTCTGCATTACTTTCATTTGTATTGCTGAGTTTATTTCCCCCACCCCCATATTCTCTTTGCTTTAGCAGTGTTTTTATAGAAAGACGATAAAGTATGAAGTATAAAGCATACGACACAGAGCTTGTGCAATGCAGCTTCTCAGCATGGATTGAGCTGAAAGCTCTAAACTCAATGTACTTCCCAGACATAGGTTGCAAGTACACAGGTTTTAAACCCCACTTCAGAGCACTTCAATATCCAGTCCCCTAATGTGACACATTTCATCCAATGGCTTTTAATAACTGTATGACTGATGCTACGGGATATCTACTGGAGCAACTTTAGATCCCATCACATGAGCTGATATTGTGACAATTAAATGCCTGTCATTTATGTATTACCTTCTATGAGTCTGTCAACCCAATGACTTATGTCCATTCTCCAAGCCTCACACTGGGCTTGTTTTTTATTTTGTATTATTAAGTTTGCTTGATAACCCCTTCTGCTATGAGCCAAACTTGCTCTGGGAAAACTGCTCTGATACAATACATTCCATGTGATAACAAAGAAAGCAAGAGCTAAAAGGCTCTGTACTGAACTGTAAGAATAATGGCCACTCATACGGAAACAACTTATATTTCACAGATATAAATAGCAATATATATTACAGTTAGAGTCTGTTATTTCTCTTCAGTTGTTTTTATGTGTACACACATATGTTCATATATAAATTATATGCAGATTGGTTATGAAATTGGCCCGATAATATAACGATTTTATGTTTTAGTATATGTAACATATGTTGTTCTCCATATATGTTTTTTAAACTCCAGATATGTGTCTTTATACTTTAAATATATGTTGTGTTATATATATATATATATATATATATATATATATATATATATATATATATATATATATATATATATATATATATATATATATAAATGTGTATATATTTTTATATTCTAAATACATGTGTTTTTATAAAGAAAATATACCCCTTCATTTGGTGGATGTTTTATACAAATGACTACAAATGTTCATATACACACAATGTATATAACACATGCATATACTTACACACTGTAACCAGAATATAAAATGCAATATATAATTTCTATAATTTGTCCTTTACAGAAAAGACAACACAAGATATATAAACAGCAGTTAATAAAGACTGCGGTAAATGCTTTGAAAATATGTCCCAAAGTATTGTATAACTGATAGAAAATCTATTATTTGTTCAAGAGCTGTTCTCTGGTAAAATGTTACAATGAGATGATATGGGTGCTAAGGTAACTTTAAGTGTGTCTTGTGTAATTAAGCTATCTTGCATCTTATATGACCTGCATGTTTTATATACGCTTTGCAGGTAAAAAGCGGCTTTAAGCAGAAAGTGATTTTATACTATTTACAAAAATGTTTATAGTGTATGATAAAAAATATAAATTGATAATTTTGTGTATTATTATTTTTTTTTAATAAAGAAAAAATCTTATAATTCTTATTCTCGTTATTTTCATATTTTGAATCAGTGCATTAACTCACATTTTTGTATATAAATGTGTACAACACTTTTGTGAACATTTTTTACGTATTCCTTATTTAATCTATCTCTCTATATACACACACATTCATCTTTTTTCTGGCATACAAATTAGGTTGCATGATATCATTAATTTTGATCATGCATGTTCCTGTTTTGCTTATATTTAAAACACATTAAGAACACATGTACATTAATATATGGATATGTGATGCATATATGTAACATATAAAATGGTCTACATTGCATATATATGTATAATATATTGAAAATATGTGTTCTTTCCATATGGGCAGGGATGCTCTCCCTCTGTGGAGCAGAGTTATATTCTAACAACATCTCCCACAGGGGCAAGGCAGTTGAAAGTACTTATAATGATTATGATTAATGTCACCAGCTCTCAGTTCACTTTAATATTTTCTTTCTCTTTTTTTTCTTTTCGCCGTGTGTGAGAAGAGATCATTTTTCTCACAGAGTAATCCACTATGACAGTTCAATAGGCTCAGACATGCACAAGTCTATAATTAATCTGTACTGTTAATACTCTATTGAATGTCTATGGATTAGGCAAAACTGGTCGAATTGTATGGCAGAGAATGACTGCACAAGGCAAAGAGATATTGCTAGCTTGCTCCTCGAGGCTGCAAGTTAAATACGCTCCTTGTTTGCCATTTAAGAAAAAAAGCTGTTTTAGGTTGATCCAATCACGTATGTATCTTGTTATGTGTCTGAGCTCATTTCAGTACAGACATTCTTGCTTTCCTACAATTTTTTTTTCATCCCTGTTTCACTAAGAAGTGCAGCCTTTTTACCTGGAGATTACTAGAAGATTACAAGAACAGAGAAGGAGCTGTGCATCCTGTGTGGTGTTGAAGAGAGTGAACCAACAGAGCATGACATACCACACTGAAACAGTGTGCAACACAATTAAAAGTGCCTGTCTTTATTAGCTAAAGAGTTAGCCAAAGTTAAGTTTACCTGCTATTTGTCATAAATAACACAGTTCACATAGCCTTGGTTTAACCCTATGCTCCATCAACATTCTTTTTTGTACGTTTATCTTAATATCTTTTCAGTAAAGACCTGCTTTGTTGGGTTTGTAATTTTTGTTTTGTTTTCACAATGTGCTACACTGAGTTCATGTTTCATGCAATAAATGGCCCCACTATCACTGGGGAAAAGGTTGAGTGCCCTCATCTGGTCTTGTGTGGTCTCCCACCCAAGTACTAACATGGCCAACAGCTGCTTGGCTTTTGGGAGTTGATGCCTCTAAGGTGGTGTAATGGTGTTCAGATGGCTTAATGTCAAGGTAAAGTTGTTTTGTTTAGTGCTAACATATGATTGTTTTGTTTATGCCATGTAAAACAATAGATATTCTATACCAAGGATGTCCCTTCCAGTCTATGTTATGGCTCCAAGCTCCTTCTTCCAGGTTCATATTATCATGTTAGCAGAGTCTATAAAATAAATACATTTTGGTTTATTAATTCCTGTATCACAGTATAGCCTGTATACAATTATTAGTGTTTATCAAACAGTGGGAAAACGTGTCAATTACGTCTGGTCTCTCTTTATTTAAAAAACATGTACAATTGCCATCCATGTCTCCTGGTGATGTTACAGGGACATAAGCATTAATCTGATTGGCTGTAGATGGATGCTTGAGACAACTTGTGCCTAACATACAGTAAGCACCTGGAAGCCGCTGTGATCAGAGAGCTGAATGGGGAGAGAGCTCTTGAGTTATAATGCACAGTGTGTTTCCAATTATTTTATTGCAGAACACTGGTATAGCTTGTAACAATAGCCCTCATAGATTTTGTTTAGTCTGGTGTGACAATTTTACTGATTTTTTTATTTTATTTGTTAATCAGTTGAAGTATGGGTACTTGTACCAAACACCATTCTGGTTAGCAAATGCCCTTTTAAATTGGAAGGTTGTGGTTTCAGAGTACACAGCTGGGGATAGCTCAGATGTGAATAGGAAATGAGAACTCTTGGGTGGGCTGTCCAACAGGCAGGTAAATTGTACATCCTTCAAAGTAGGACCTGTAGTACACATTAAAATTAAAAACATCTGGGGTTTAGCTACCAATGGTGTAACATACAGCTTCACCACAGTGATTTCCCTTGATTTTATTTAATATCAAAACAGTTACTGTACAGTTACAGATACTGTAAACATTATACCCGTGAGTATTGGTATGTCAAAATATGAAAATGTTACCACTGTGACATTGTACAGAACCATTGCACTGTCATGCTAGTACTGGTAACAGTTAACAAATGCTTTACATTATTTCAATAAAACTAGAAAAGAACTCCTGACCCTAAATTGACCATATACCCACCATCTTTAAAATAATAATAATATATCTAAAATAAACCATAAATAAAGAGAGATGGGAAACAGTTCCATAGAGCAGAGGTGCACAATCTGGTCCTCCAGGTCCTGAGATCTGTTGGTCTATGTTCCACAGTAACCCTAAATTACTTTACACTACGTGTGTCAGCAGTGGTGTAGTCCTTCATCTTAAAGTACCCACATGACAATTAAAATATAGATTTTTTCCAAAACAAATTATACAAATTTTAGTTGTACATTGAACCTGAGGTAACATTTAAAAGGTAATGCATGCATCTCGCATGCAACTTTTAGGCTACCCCCCCTTGATCAGATTGGCGTTTTTTCAGCCAGACTTGGCTTCTTTTGAAAGCATCTAGTGGGTAAATGTTGTTTTTGGTGGTTTGGTTATTTTTTTTGTCTGTTTATATCTATTCCTTTCGATTATGAGGTTATCACCAGTGTAGAACTTCAGTCACCACGACGCCTAATGCATCCTCCCCCCGTCTTTTTTCTGGAACTTTGTATTCAATAAAATTCCAAATCACACAAAGGCTCAGTTATTTTTTATTCATCACCAATTTAAGAACTGCATCAGTACAATTAGAATTGGTTTTGAATTTCTTTTTAAAGACTATCTGCCAACAGTTCAGGACAATTTAATTTTACACCACATTCCGAATATCTTTTTTTTTTTTTTTTTTTCCCTGGACCTGTCGCCTTTGATCTCATCAGATAAAAAAAAAAAAAAAAAAAAAGCAGTGCTGGTACTGTAAATTGTGAAAGAAAAAAAAAAAAGCAGACACATAAATAAATAGTTTATAACATTATATACCAGTGGTTTTTTTTTTTATTATTATTTTCAATAAATGTGTATACACGTAACCTCCTTTTGCTCTGTCTAGCGGGTGAGACGTTGTTGTAAGTGACTCTGCAGCTGATGCATACTTCACACACCCAAGTCTCTGTAAGTCGACTTGGATAAAGGTGTCTGCTAAATAAACAAATAATAATAATAATAATAATAATAATAATAATAATAATAATAATAATAATAATTACATTGCAGATTGACATTGATGCTTTAGAGCCTGGAAATAAATCCTCACCATTCCTGTGAATCTTCGGCATGTATCTATCATGTATCTAGGCCATCTAAAGAATGCTTTTCATTGTGGAAATGAATGCTGAGGACCTACAGACATGCTATTACCAACCGTCTACTAAGATCCATTGCTCTGTGCCACGCATTGTTTTCTCTAGCATATGTGTAAACTGGTGAAGTGTATTTTGAGCCACCCTATAGTTGCACATGGCACGTGAATAGATTCCCAAAGTTCTGAAAATGTATAATTATTATTACTGTAAAGGGTATGCAATATCTTAATACTCATGGGTATAATAAAGCCATTTTCTAATGTGTTTATTGAAGATACAGGTTTTTATTTGCAGATGCAGTTTACAGTAATTGCAGAATGAGTTTTCAGAAGATATCAGAACATTTCTCTCTCTGATTGCTTTTGGGTCTGGGAATGATATTTAGAATGTTAGAATACTCAGCAGCACTTAAAACAAAATCAAATTAAATGTATTGTCTTCTCATCTTACTCTATTAGAGTGCTGCGTAAAACACTATCCAGCTAAAATTGCATACTATATCATGACTAATGTCATTAGATTTTTTTTCTCATTTTTAGCTACTGAAATTCATATTGATGCAAGTATGCACACTGTACAATATTACAGTAATTGTTTGTCCTGAGCACAGCATTTTAACTTCTATTTTAGAAACAAAAGTTGCATTGTAATTAAACTTACAGAAACAAAATATATGGTAATATACTGACAAAATGTTGTTTTCAGATTTGAATTTGGAAATATATAGTAAATATAGACTAGAGAGGAGGCTCAAAGTGGGAAACTATAGCCCCAGAGGAAAGAACTATAGTTACCAACAGGCAACTATAATGCCCGTAGCAACAGGTAACAAATTTTTTCCTGAGGGGCCTTTGGTTTCCCACTATGAACCGAGGTCTGCAGTCAAGTAAATTACAATAATTAATAAAGCCAGATGCAGGTTTGTCCGGCATTTTTCTTTGTTGTGTGTGGAGAGGAGGACGGAGGGAGAAAAAAACTATTGACCGAAAACACATCACGAGGCAATAGTCATTTGGTTTTAACCAATCACATGCCAGAATTTCTAAGGACTGGTATATATTGGGAGTGGGCACCAATATCTATATTTTGATATGATATTGATATTGTTAATAATTTGCATATTTTGATATCATGGGATCAAAAAAGAAATCACCTATGCTCACAGAGACATATTTTTTTTTATTTCTAATACTGCTAAAATACAAACACTATACACCCCGTCCCTGTGCATATTATGTTTTGTATTTTGTATTTATTGTGTTATTTGAAAATGTATTGTTTATGTGTGTAAAAACGCATCATTTTATTGTTAACTGTCTTGTAGGATGGATGGGGTTAGACTTCCCCATCCATGCTAACCCCCATGCAGAATGTGACCGTCTCCATATTGATTGATTAATTTATTATTAATTTGGAGATGGCCACATGTATATAAACCCACAGCTTTGGCTGATCGGGGTAGAGTGCGTTCAGAGTGGAGAACGGGAGAGACGCGAGTGAAACAGAAACTAAAAACATAACAATTGCTACTCGTGCTGGATTTGGACCAGCACAATACTTGTTTGTTCAGTGTTTGTTTGCTGTATTGTCTGTTTCTTTTGGCCAACATGCCATTTGGTTTTGCATCAGTGTTTTGTTCTGTTTAAATCTTTTATTATAGTTAATAAATACATGCAGGAGCGTGTTTCACACCCCAGTCTGCTGTTATATTGATCCTCTTCCTGGCCTGTGACGTCACACCACAAGGTCAACCTATCACACAGTATAATCAGGTTTATTTTATAATAACACAGCAAACCATATACATACCGATCATTGTTAGTCTCGGAGGCAAACACCACACATTAAAGTATTACCATTTTATTCCATTGATTGTTTTTTTTTTCTTTTTCTAAGAACCCGATTAGCGGATGCATTTCAAACATTTAACAGCTACAAATCAAGAAAAACAACAAATACACAATCTGTACCCTCTCTCCGCTCATTTATGATTGGACTGCCGCAGAGAAAATGCAGATCTTCTATTGGTTGATTTTATTATATATATATATATATATATATATATATATATATATATATATATATATATATATATATATATATATATATATATATATATATATATATATATATATATATAATTTATAATTATAGTTGAACTTTTGTCTTAATACTTCTTTCGTTATTCTTATTCAAACTGTTGTCATGTAACAGTAAAAATAAATAAATAATAAAAAGAAAAAAGAAAACATGCCCAATTAAAAAGTGAGGTGTTGGAAAGCCATCAGCTAATTAAAATAAGAGTCTGCAAAGGCCATGCAATCTAAGAATAATAAAATTCAACTCTCATTTTTTTCACTTCAGCTTCTTCATGTTCATAAAACTTTAAAAAGAGAAACATCTGTGTCCAAATTGGGAGCTGAAAATTCAATTGAGTTTCTTAAGTGTAGTATATTGTGGACCGTAATGTGCCTGATTCCTCGTCCATTGTAGATGCCTTTCATATCAAAAGGGTTGCAAAACATAGATAAAGCTATGTAATTCAAGAAGAAGGTCTGCTGACAGAAGCTATCTACGACAGAAGTTGTTTCACTATAACAGAACTGTCATTGCAGAACTGAACATTTTTAAATGAAATGAACTTGCCCACTTGACCAATTTTGCAAAATGTAAGGTATTACTTTTTTCAACTTTGCATACACTTTTTTTTTTTTTTTTATGTGTGCACTGTCTTTAAACAATATATTTAAATATTGATCACATCCCATACTTGACACTGCAGATAGCACTATGGATAAAAATATAAAAGATAAAAATGGAAACAAATTAGGATACATCTTTGTGACAGAAATAAAATGAGTTCTGGTGTTAAATCTTCTTCCTGACCTGTGAGGGTGCTAAAGAACGGGAGGAGAAGTATCTGGAAGGGCTGGCCTGACAGTTTGTTTCCGAGACCGGGAAGTGGGTCAGCCTGGAAAGAAGCGAGACTCTGTTGTAAGACCGTATTGACCTGAAAGGTAAACGAGGGGCAGCTGCAAGTAATAAGGCGGCTGCAACCGTTTACCTAGATGTCAGGCGGGATTACATATAGGGGCCAGGGTAAGGCTGATCTTTTCCTTCGCTCCTCCGGAGCTGTCGGCAGGGTCAGCACAATCTGGAGCACCATTACTCTCCACGCATCCAGGACTGGTGACCGCGTCGTGTGTTTTTGTTTGGGACTGTGCCCAGTTTTTGTTATCCCCGCACTTTACACATTGTTGTGTATAGCCAGGGATTTATTATTTAATGGTCACCAGACCTGGATTACCAATTAAAGCACCATGTTCACTGAAATACCGTTTTCTGTTCATCACTCCTGCACCGTATCACCGCTACACCTGTTCCCCTTACCAACCATTTTGCCACAATCGTATAGATCCTTGCCCTTTGCTTTTGCAATTTCCTGTAATACAGTGTGTATGTACAGGAAGCCAAACCCCAAACTGTACTGAATTGGGATTAGGGTTGGTGGGACAATCATAATTTATCCATCTGGAGTGCCCAGTACACTGGACAGAATCACAAAAACATCACTGGAGTTTAGAAGTGTGCTCCTTCCAGTGTGTTAAATAACTGAGTTGTATATTTTTATTTCATATTGGCAGTGGCGGTCCTTTCATATTAATATAAGTAAAATCATTACTTTTAATTTGCTTTTATAAAAAAGCATTCCGGCACTATCACTCTCTTTCTTAGCAGTCAGGCTTTTAATTACTGGTAATTATCATTTACATAAAGCTTTTTAACAAATAATGCCTGAAGCGCTTGTAATAATAATACAGGGAAATTATGGAAAGCAGATTGAAAATGAGCAAAAAAGCAAGGGAAAGGAGAGAGCTTCCCGATACATCAGATAAATAGTCATACTTAGATAATAAAGATGCCCGTCAATGAATATTCCACCTGTGTGGAATGTCAGGGTCCTTGTAAATACAAAAACATGATCTGAAAATATCAAGGGATGTAATTAAACTCTGTGTGGAAGGGAACACTGGAATGCATAGCTAATTACAAGTATACTTACTTGAACAGTTATTAGCATGCTGAATTGATTTTATTCCATGTTAGTGTCTTAACTACCATTTACTGAAAAGTATACTTTGAGATAGACGACATTGTGTATTCGGGAACTGAATTATTGATAATTATTGATAAACACAGCAAAACCCACTTTCTGTGAACCACCTCTATCAGCATTTTCTACCAGTAAACACTGGTTGGCATAAACTGGCCTACAGCAGCAATCAACAAACATTATATACCGATATGTAACGCAGTGAAGTGTTATCCAGAAACAGCAAACCAAAAAAATGTCTTTGGAAATAATTCCATAATTATGTTGTAGGTACTAAAGAGTTCCTTGCTTTTACAAGGAATAACCCCTGAACAAATAGAATCATTATATATTTGACCAGACTTGTTTTTGAAAAACAAAACATATTGAACAGGCCAAAAATAATAACAATCCAACTAACCAGTGATATGTTGCACTGCCCTCGTTAAGGAAGGACCATTAGTCAGTGGGATGTACTGATGAGTGATTTATGAACCACAGACTAGCACTAGTAGACTGTCTACCTGATCTGAATATTTATTTACTGTCAAGGCTTCAAACAAGTGGCCCTCAGTTCAAAAATAACGACTGTGTAATGAATTGCTAGAGATCAACTGAGTACCATTTAAAAGGCAATGTCGTTTATTTTTACATTGGGGAGACATTTGGATCAATTTACTTAGCTTTTACAACCATGCCAAATCTGCAGCCCTCTGTCTCTGTCCCCAAAAACATGTTGGAAATGATTAATCAAACCTTGTTTCCCCTTAGTGATTGTTCTTCCAGTGATCCACACTACTCAAAGGTTTTAATGTGTTTTTTTTTTTTTTTTTTTTCTTTTGAACAAACATAAATTGTATTAAAACAAACATATCCACTTCCACAACTCGTTTCAATTCAACAAGTCTTCGTCAGGTGGTGAACATTATATACTGGGAGTTCCAAAACTGGAAGTTACATTGTTTTGTTTTTATGAGTGCAGGTTTTACCTCATTGCAAATAATTAAATCTCATACAGTAAATCTTACCCTTCGTGTAATCAAGGGTATTTGAATTTAATGCAATGGCCATTCAACATTGGTTCATTATGATGTGAAGGAATTCTGAAGTGACACATTTGTTTGGGATTACAGAGGAGTTGTTAAGCTTCTTTTGTATATAAACATGAAAGATTAAAAGGCAAACTGGTACAGTTTTCTCTTTCATTCATCATATCCTGGTGTCATTTTTAAAACTCATCAATTTAAAGTACCCCTGTGACCTTAATAAACTCTCAAACATGTTATCTCCTAAGTACATCTGCAACACTCTGCCCGTAGTGGATGTAAGAAATATATCACTAAAAAAAAACATCACTTAAACATTACCCAACTTTGTTGCACTAAGACACAGTTAGATGTTTGTTCTGCGTTGTTTCTTGCAATTATTATTCCTCACTGAATATTTGCCATAATAGGGCCCTAAGGAGCTTTACTAACACTAGTTATATTTATTATTAGGTGTGTACATTTACTTTATGTAGATAATGTTTGTCTTATTTGACTTGGATTCGTGTTCTCTCTAGATCACTTAATTCCACACAGGGCTATTCAGATTTGGTATTAATATTCAGTTTTAACAATGCATTTGCCCAAGTACCCCAAATGCTTGTTTTTATGACAATACCAATTCCTTGCTCCATGTATGTAGCTTTGAGTACCATTGCTCTCATTCTCAATGAACCACTCATCTCTTCACAATCCAAGGCATAAGCGCAGAAAGATAATCCACCATGTATTCATATTTAATTGTCAGTCTGTGAGGATGCTTTTTAATTTTTCTGATTTTATTGCTGGAACTGTTGGACCAGTCTACTTAAAAAACAAACTTTCATATATCGAGCTATTTAACGTTTCTCACAGCCCACAGCACAATACTTTGGTTGCACTTTTGCTGAAACCTTATTTACCCCTTTTAAAATATTCTGACGACTAATTTGGCAATAGCATAGCACATTGTTTATTTATTGGTTTTAAACCATTTTGTAAAATAAATAAATAAATAAATAGATAAATAATGAGTATCTCCATAATGTGTATCTTTTAGTAAACCTACATAAGTTAGATTGCAGTTCACTTTTTCAGTGCCCTCCTGGACCACTTCCAATCAGAAAACATGAGCTCCATTGTCAACAATAAAGCCCTCTAGGCAACATAAAGGGCCTGCTAGGGACAAAACTCAGGCGAGGGAGAAAATTTCCATAGCAACGTTGTTTTTTAGGTGAAAGACACAATTGTATCCCACCACTAATTGATTAATAAACATGGCCTAAAATTATTAAATATCACAGTGCAGTTGTGAACAATATATGGTAGTTTGTATGTTGCACTTAGAATTGATTGTTTATAGGGACGTTATATCAAATTGTTTAAGCAACATCAAAATAAATAAATACAGTTGGATTATTATTCTCCAAAAATTAACCACTTCCTAAACAATGTGTGATCAATGCTTGACAAATCAAAAGTGGCAAAACAAATTTTAATAACAGCATATTATTGTAAACATTAACAACATCTTTAGCAAATTATGCCATTACCAGCAATGACAATACAATGGCTTTGGAACAAATGTTGCAGAGTCATCCAGATACTGTACTGCAATATTTTACCAATTTGTATTAATTCCTACCATATATATATATATATATATATATATATTATATATATATATATATATAAAAATGGGAATTTTTTTCTATCACGGTACCAATCTGCCAATAATGTATGCCATTGTAATATTGACACTGTAGTGCCACTGGATTGCTATTGGTTTTAAATACTTTTATTGGTTTTAAATTATTTTAAATACCCATTTTATAAAATACTGTACTTCACATTCTGTCCTATTTCGAAATGATGCTGCTTGAATGACTACGCTTCATAAATATGTTCATATACAGTACATTGTGTTTCAGAAAACATACAGCTGCTGTTCTTTTTTTAAACAGAATATAACGCAGGGTCCCTTAATGATCTAAATAGATTTAAGTTGGAGAGGTCTCCATCAAACGATAGTGTTTTTTTTTTGTTTGTTTTGTTTTTAAAGAAACTAACTTTGGATTTCAGATTATTTTAGTTAATTATTTTCTTAATTGTTTGAAAAATCAATATTACGACCTTAATTGGAATTGCCCTTGGCTGCCCTGCTTGTTATCTCTGGCAGGTATGAAGATTCTAATTACTGGCAATCGTCCACTTTACAATCAAATGCATGTTAAAGCCCTTTTATTGACAGCCAATCATCTAGGAGCTCTATGGGGCTGGTATTAAGCACCAAACAGCAGTCAGTTACAGTATAATATGGTGCATATCTTTTAATGACTAATGTGTTTGTAACTATAACATTTTAATCAATACTGTTATAGTTTTCTGAAGAGGAAATGGGTGCTCATAGCCTATCCTGATTTGTGATTTAAGAGTTGAATCTTTACACAAATAAAAAAAAAAAAAAGTTTTTACACATATTAAAAAAAAATAAAGTTTTTACAAGTAATGTTAGATACAAACAAATTAGATATACTGATCTATCACTTTTTGTATTTTATTTAATGAGACTAAGACCAATACATGACCCTATAGGACATTAGAGACTTAGGGTGATGGTATTTAGATCCACTGCAGATAAGATCAGTAAAATATACCTCTAAGCTACTTTTAATGTATTTGTACATTAATGAATACTTTATCTATTTTGTTTTTGGTGTGTTTTCTCAAAACATCAGATTAAAGAAATACATGGATCTAACAATCAATGTTTTATCCATACCATTTCAATACTATGTTTACCTAGAGACTTGAAAACATTTCAATCTTCCCCTTTATTCGCCAGCGTTCAGTGGTGCTGGAGTGTATTACATATAATAATGACACCTATAAGACTTATTGAAACAAAATGTGTTTATTAAAAGATGTATCATTCTCAAATCCACATGTATGCATTGTTTAAAGCATATCACCACTCTAAATACCTTGTATTCCCATTCATGTAATGTAATATTTCACAAAGGGGTATAATAAGAACCCCTTTGCTCACATGAGAATTAGATGAAGGATGTCATAACATGTGGAAATTGTATTATTGCGCAGGTAAATTGATGTTTTTGGGGGTTTTTTTGTTTGTTTTTTGTGTGTGGTTCCCACATAAGTCTTCAGCCAGAATTATCGGTAGACCAGGAGCCCACATCACATAATGGCCACCCTATGCAAATAGGTATAGTTTACATTTCTGAAGATCGATTGCTGTTAAATAACTATGATATGTTTGTGAAAAGTGTGTTTTTTGATTGTTAAAGTACCTTATGAAACTCCACAAGCTCCGTGATAACGAATCATTCTACTGTGGAATGTGTAATTACCTAACCGTAGAAGAACATTCCGTTTCAGTCTGAAAAATCCATGGACACTGAAAGTTAATAGAGCACAGTAAGTGTTGTGTAAGTTCAGAATTCAGAGGAAGTATATTAAAGAGGCCCTGTACTGTTGCTGTCTGAGTCATGCCTGGTTTTGAGTAAAATGCATTATTTTGGGTCTTGTTTGGCAATAGCTTAATAAGTAATGAAGACCACCCACAATTTTAATCTGGATTAGATCCCATTTATTTATGGAAAATCTCGAAGCATAATTATTTTTAACTGTCAAAATGAATATATTTGATGTGTAGAGTACTGCAAAATACTCTTTGTCAAGTGAACCTAGTCGTAGAGTTTGTTTTATTAAATCATTTATAAAAAATACATATTTGAAGCAGTCTAGTAAAAATACAGTCTCATAACATTCTAGGATTTGAAGCTCTGCTCAATCTCATTAGGGTGAATTTTCAGCAGAAATTAGCTTTAAATTGATATATACTAAACATTTCATCCTATTAAAAATAACTATTAAACAATTAAGTATTTCAAGACTTTAAACAAGGCCTGTTTTTCTGAATAAACTAGAAAAGGAAGAGCAGTCTGTAACAGTTTCAATAACACATCAAACTGATTTAATTGTTTAAATAACTCAATAGTTAAACATTTGTGAAGAGGGCCCTTCAATACCAGTGCATTGGTTTGCGCCAGACTGTATGTGGATTTACAATATGTAATGTTCCATGTTGTGAATCTCGTTGGGGTGATTTCCATGGGAAAAGAAAAATAAGTCTCATCTTTTTCACACTCTGTTTTGACAGTACTTTCAGGTTTTGTGCTTCCTTGTAGTTTTATTTTAGCCAGATAAACTCCAAATGCAAATAACCTAATTAATATTAAGATATGGAAAGGTATATTTAAATGTTTGTCTCTGAGTTCGAAATTTGGCCTTGCGTGACTTACTGATATCATACAACTTTTTTAAACTGGGTTTCCACAAAGTGTTTAGGCTGTGTTAAAATACTCAAATTGAAGCCTGCCTCATTTGTTCACCAAACCCTCCCCTGTATAACAAGTTTTGTTGTCTTGTATGATTTGCAATGTCTTTAGAGCTCTGTTAAACATATAACCACACAAATATTTGTAATATTTTAAGGCAGAGGTGTGGCAGACAAAAAGTAATATTAATATTGATGATTACTGGGATATTCTTATATCGATTTCAAAACTGCTGATAGTGGATGAAAATAATCACGCTACAAAATACTACTACGACTGCAACTACTATGGCTACTACTAGTACTACTACTACTATTGGACTTTTAAATAGGACTACTACTACTATTACTACTAGTACTACTATTAATAATAATAATAATAATAATAATAATAATAATAATAATAATAATAATAATAATAATAATAATAATAATAATAATAATACCTGAATCCGAATTCCACAGGGACAGTACAAGGCTCTCGCCAGTAGAATGTGGTTACATATTATTTTGTTGTTATATTGGGGTTATGTCTTGCAGCAAGCTAATGTTAAGACCGTCTTTTTTTAACAAACATGTTTTTGTTATTTAAAACAAAGCATCCTCAATGAATTAGGTTTAAGAGATTTGCCTTCAGCAGTAGGTGGACGCTCAAGCCTGGTGGTGTCAGTAGCCTGCAGTCATAATAAAGCCACTGGCAACCAATGCCATGCTAATTCGATACAGAGGGGTACAAATGCGACTTTTTTTGTCCTAGGTAGGTACCCATGACATATGCTACATAAGGCTAATGTAAAATGTATTGCATCTTATAGTTAAGCTTCAAACAATCAGCTATCTGATCATAAAACACGAAGATAACGTGGGAAACCAAAATCGTTTTGCCCGCTGCAGTCGATATGGTGAGAATAATGTATGGGAAAACTGAGACTAACAAACTCAGCGCCATACCCCTCTCCTACAACACTTTGAAGCAAAAGATTGATAACAACAAAGCAAGAAAACGTGCTGGTAGAACATCTGAAAAACACAGATGCTATTGCACTTCAAGGTGATTTGAGCACTGAGGGGTGTGATGCACAATTCTTAGCTGTTGTGTGATACTTAAGGGAGAGTGAAATTCTTGAAAACATTCTGCATGATCTACAGAGAGCAACTGGTAGCTAAAGATTAAAGTGCAGAGCTAGGTGAAGTCTTGCAGTAGGCCACATCCATTGTGAACTACATCAAGCCTGACCCTCTTCGCAGACACAGGGTCCGATCACATGTTGTTCCACATTGAAGTTCGTTGACTCCCAAGATAAAGGGTATTAGAATGATTTTGTGAACTGAGAAGAGCTGCTTGCCTCTGTAATGGACTGCAAAAAAAGAGAATTTGTCAGGGCCGGCGTCAGGGGTCGGGGGTGGAAAGGATGCGACTGCACCCAGGCCCAGCCTCTGTTTGGGCCTGTACCAAAGACATTCTAGAATATCTTTGCCTGTACCAATTTATTTATTTATTTTCTCTCAGTCCATTATCAAAAACCAAAAACCAAAAACTGTTTTCCCAGTTATTCAAAAATATACCGTGGCAAAGTTGATCTGTCAGTCAAAACACTTATCAAACCAGAGCTACAACAGTGTCGATTAAAAAACAACAGACTGTTCCATTTACGGGGGGGTGGGGGGGGGGGATTGCATTTCTTTCACAGCTGCTGTTTATAAAGATTATATCAAACAATTTACTAACAAGGTATATAATCACAAGTACTTATGATAAAATAAACACATAGGCCAATTAGCCAACTTTAATTCTCTGTGCGAAGTCCTTCATCACACCCCAATTTTCCATAATAGACTTGCCTGGTAAAAAAAAAAAAAAAATTTCCATAGTTGTGGCAATAAGCACATAATGTACGGTATATCTAATATGCCATCAAAACTCCAATCGGATTGGTCAAAGCAAAAAGAGCAGAAAAGAGCAAGAAAATTCCCAAAAAGAAGCAGAAAATGCTAAAAAAAAAAAAAGTCTTCAGTAAATGGTTTAAAAGTGGGCCAACAACAGCAGATGGAAGTATTGTGAGGCAGCGGAACTGCCAACCTCCTCCTCGCACGAAAAATAAACAACATTTGAGCCAGAGGAAAGACATGAATCAGAGACATCGGATTGGGAATGTACAACAACAGCAAATACAAGGTCCTGAATTATATATTCTAAACCCGGTACCCAGTCAGGCCCCTATATGTGATTTTTAGGATCCAGCTATTTTGCTTGACTTTTGTACCAAAGTGCTAAGAGTTGAAATCATGAAACATAAACCTGTGCAGCTACATAAACTGATGTTGAATTCTCCAAAAATACTAATTTAAAAAGTACTCATTTTTGGAACAAAACTTCAATTAGATTTATTTTAGGTTGAGTTTTTTTTTTTTTTTTTTTTTTTTTTTTTTTTTGGTGGGGGGGGTGGCGCCGCTGGGGGTCTACTTCACACTCTTGCACTAGGGCCCAATGAATATTAGCACCGGCCAAGGAATTTGTTGATTTTCACTGTGCAAAACTTTAGTTTTTGCAAAACTAAATTAACTGAATGCAGGTTTGCAAGGAAAGAACACCAACATCTTTCAGCTGTGATCAAATCACAGCATTCATGAAAAAGTGACTTTCTGGAAGAATATCTATTGAAGTCATACTATGAATCCTTCACACAGCTTTGAAAGTTCCTGGCTGACAATTTTGAGAAGCTGCGTCACATTAAATATTAATGTGTTGGTAGCTGTGTTGCTTTGGTAGCTTTCTGTGTTCGCGTACATTTTTAAATCTCCAAATGAGGTTGTGCAGGAAAATTGTTTGGGAACCTTAGATCTAAGCTGTGTGGAAACCTGGCTATTGTTAAGAAACTATGAGATGGCACACACATAATGCACAAATTCCATATGTAATGGAGAATGCACAACAAATGATACCGTACGTTCATTATGGATGCGCAGATTGCCTTAAAACTGTGGTTTAACGTATATATTAAGTGTTCGCAATTCCTCCTGTCAAGATGTGAGACATTTTCCAGTAGTAAAGCTATAACATACAAAGGAACTATTTTTGAAATACTGAAATCTGCTTATGTGTTTCAATAGTTATTGTTTTTGCTGACGGTACTTTTGTGTCTGCTTTGTTTTTGTTGCATAAAATAAGTTGCTTTATTTTTGTCTAGTTTTTACATGTTATTTTTAATTTTATGTATGTTATGTAATAATTTCTTGTTTTATTATAAAGCTGAATTTCCGATTTAATTTATATTTTTCAATAAAACAATTATTTATTTATGTATTTATTAGTTTAACATTTTTATATAGCGGCACTCGGCAATTGACATCTGAATGCTGAAAAGCAAAAAAAATAATTTTACATATAATACCATATAAAAACATCACAAATAATATAAACACACACAGTACAGTACAACTTAAATATATTGCACACAATTCTATACTTTCAAATCATGTATAAAATTATTGAAACCATTCCAGTTTTTCTAAAGTTTCACAAATGTTCTTTGATAAAGCAAATTTTTTAATTGCTTTCTAAACTTAAGGCGGCTACAAGAGGTTTTAAATTCCATTGGCACCAAATTCTATAAATGAGCTGCTCTGGTCTGAAAGGTGTGGCCTCCAAAATTAACGGGAATAAAGAAGAAAGGAAAATATGGAGGGAACTATTTGAAAGTAAATTCCTGGTATTAATTCTAACAGATGGAAGGTAAGCTGGTCCAACTGCATTTAACACTTTATAAACAGGGCAAAGGATTTTAAAATCTATTCTCTCACGGATTGGGAGTCAATGTAGCTCTCTCAGAACCGCAGTGATGTGGGAGCACAGCGGAGTCTCAGACACAAGGCAAGCTGCCATATTTTGAATCATCTGAAGTCTGTCCAGCTGGGCCATAGGAAGGCCTGAATAAATTAGAAATTATGGGAATCGCTTTCTGAATACTTTTGTTTAGTATAGGGCAGCATAGTCTAAACATGTTCAGCTGATACACATTGTCATTGTCTGACCATGGAGTTTAAGAGCATGGTCAAATACCACAACCAGGTGTTATTCAAGGAGTGATCATGAGCAACCATGGCCAACAATGGTACCATAGTTTATACATTTCTAGGATGTTGCCTGATTTGCTTTCCTTTGTCAGTGAGAAAAAACATGTATTGTAATACGAGGCTGAATTCAGAACAGGGACTGTATTGCTGCCTCGGAGCTCAAAAGACAAACCACATTGTATTGAAAATATTTACCACCATAAGAATAAATATGTTTTTCTTTATTGAATTGTTTTTAAAATATTTAACCAATATGAACTGTGAGATTCCTAAACTAACTATGCAGAGTGATCAATTTTAATAATTGGTGGAAAACAATATATAGTCTACTGAATATCCACTTTTACAAATAGTGTTCATATACCGGGTGTCAATAGATTAACCACAATAGCAAGAAGAACAGGACAATTATTGCAATCAGTGTAAATATTGATGGGAAACTTAAGAATATTTTATCATTAAAAACAGTATGCAGTATATACTGTTTACTGTATACTGCTTTTAGGACAACAAGGCCAAAATACAGTAGCCTAGAAGTAAAAATTGTTTATTAGAGAAAGTTTGAAAAAAATTGTATATTATTAAAATTGTATTTTACCCATAATTTGTAAAAAAAAAAAAAAAAATTGTTAAACATTATATTAAGGTGCTGCTTATTAATGCTTTATACATTTGTAACAGATGTGTAACAACTATATTATAGAGTGATAATAAAGCATCATACATGGATTATAACCATGCAATAGCCATAGACAGAATTATGTTTAAACACCCCAAAGTACAATAGGTGGCTAAAAACTATTCCCTTTATAAAAATGTGATTCTGTCTATGGCTATTGCATGGTTAAACATAGCAAAGTAGAATAGGTGGCTAAAAACTGTCCCTTTATAAAACTGTAATTCCGTCTATGGCTATGGCATGAGTTATAAACCACATATAGCGCTTTATTAACACTTTATAACATAGCTATTGAGCATATATTATATTTTTATAAACATGTAAAAAACATTAATAAGCAGCAACTTAATATAAAGTGTTATCAAGTAGGGTGTAAGTAGTTTGCCACTTTGCATGTATTTCCTAATAAGGTGACCAATCCCTGCGTTTACGTGAACTATTAGCCAAAATGTACAACTGTATGCAGAAACACACAAACAATACAGTTACTGTATATATTTTAAATACCATTTTATTGATGAAATTCAGAAAAGTGCCATTTGGAAGTAGTTTCTCTCAAACATGGTCTATCAATTAATAATTGTTTGTGTCATTCATCAATTACCCAATGTTATGATAAACTAAGTGCTTCAATTAATCCTGTAAATATTGAATTAGTAAGAGTTTGATAAAAATAAATAAATTAAAAAAAAAATTAAAAAATGAGTCAGACATTGTCTTGTGGCATGAAGTCTGGTAGTATTGACTGATTTGCCTCATTAACTCCAATTACAAATCCCTTTAGGTTACATTAAGGGTCTCTTCCATCAATTCACTGACGCAACACCAACAATGTTATCTTAATATTTCCCGGCGTATGAACCGGGGAGCCTACATAATGCATCAGTTGTTGTTTTTTTTTTTAGTCTATTAACACACATGAAGTAAAGTGAAATGAGACCGGAACAATCTATATTATTGTTAAATAGCATCAGGATGTTGCACATTTTCCTTCTTGGATGTATGCCTGTAAAATAAAGTCCTTTAAAATCAAGGAGAGGAAGGTTAAAGAAGTACTCTGTCAGCAGCATTCTTGATCCGAATTGGAGCATTGGTAAGAAATCTCACTCATCTAAAATGAATCAAAGACAAATTACCTCAGTACATTTTCTGTTCTCCACTTTTCTGTTTACATATTGTCCTGCAAGGTCCTTTTATTTTCAACCCACCATGCAGCAGTTCTCTATTCCCAATTCCCCAGTGGGTGCTGGGTCTTCCCCATCGCCTTTACTCCACGCTTACTTTTGAGGACAGCCCTAATTCCCCTTAAACATTTCGATCAGAAAACTATAAAGCAGCAGGCTGCTGTAGCTCGACTTGGATTCAGTGCTACACTGAGTGACACACGCAAGAGAAATCTTATCTTATTTTCATTTTAAATTACAAAACAAATTTTGTTTTTATAGTTTTGCATGTAGACACCTGTTTACATAATAGTTTCTTATTTTATGATTGATTTTTTGTAGTAGTGCTTTATATGTAGTAAGTTAGAAAATAAACCCTTTTATGTTTAATTTTTCATTTAGATATGGCGTTTTGTTTGACATGACCACCTGCTTGAAGAAAACTTTTGAGTTGTATCCGTTAGTTTGTCTTTCATTTTAATATTGATGTTGTTTAAAAAATAAGCATCACAATGACAGCCTGTGTCGGTTTTAGGTATGAGTGTAACCATGGTGATTCAAGTATTAAATATTAACGTGTTAGTACACAAATTTTCAACATTTAATGAATCAAAAAGTACCCATTATTTTTATTATCATATTATTTTGCCGCTGAGGGATTTCTATCAAAAATACAGTACTGCTTCTCTACATTCATCCATTTATCAATACCTTATTGATTGAATCAGTCATCTAGGTGTTTGTGGAAGGGGTGTGGGTAATTCACTGACCAGGAGACAGACAGGTGTATTTGGAAACACCACACAGGTGCCCAGTTTTATTTTGGACCGGTTCTTATTTTTCTCCGGCAGAGGGCACTGTTGACCGTGGGCTGCCTATCACCGATGATAGACAGCACCACGGAAATACCACAGCTGGTACACGAACAGCAAATGCACTCGCAGGTGCTCAAAGAAATAACAATGAAAACAGAAGGCGAAAAGAACAAGGGAAAATAAAACAGTAATAAAACTACAAATAAAAGGTGCTGCACTCGGCAGCGTTATCCCGGTCGCCGCTACCCGCACGACCCGGATCACCGTCCTACTCTGTCGGCTATCTAGCCTGCTCTTTTACAATCCGCCGGGGTCTGCCCAAGGGTTCCCCGCTCTCTCTCTTTCTCGCTGTGAGTTTATTTAATCCCGGCTGATTCCCGGTCCTGAATCAAAGCTTCCGCACTCTTGGTGCGTCTAAGTGGGCAGACCTGAGGAAACAACAGAGCGTTATTTTATAGGACCAACAATCACCCAAGAGAGACCAACAATTTCCCCATTCAGAGAGGGGGAAAGTCCACACACACCCTTTCCCACCTCCCCGTGTCATTGCCATGACTCACAGGCGGCTGTTGGGCGACTGCCGCCCTCTTCCTGCAGCCCGTGAACACGCCAGCAGAGTCAGCACAGATCTCTCCCTGTTACAGTGTTATTAGCCACATTTTGTATGCAGTCGAATTTGATTAAATGCAATAGCATTACATATACAGTTGGAACACAGATACCACAAACCGTATCTTGCTTTGAAATATTTACTGCTGTTAAACTTAGTATTACTACAACAAAATCCATAATTACAAAAATAAACCGTATAAGTGAATTGAAAGATGACCTGCCTTATTTAAAGTAATTCAGATATATTCTTAAAAAAGGTGTTATGTGTGCTGAAATTTGTTTCACAAATGGTGGTAACAATGATAGGGCATTTAGAGCTGAAAAGGGCTGCTACCTTGTTTCTACTAGATGTGATTGATGACCAAGACCAAAGGCTACATTTCTCTTTCCTTCTATTATTACAGTGATTGGTGGATGATCAAGATGGCAGCTCAGAAATGAGTCTTTTTTTGTTTTGTTTACATAGATCTCAAGGAGGACCAAGGAGAGTGTATGATTATGTCTAGGGAAACCAAATTGAAAAATGTAAAGGTTCTTTAAGTGACCTCCTCAGCCTTTAGAGCCTACTGAGTTTTAATGAAGTAACTTAAGGTCCAAGTTAATTGTGCAATGTACTTGTGTACAATATGTGGAGGAATGCTGTGGATAATTTGTGGTCAGGGGTCTGAAAACTGAAGCCTATGTATGTATGTGTTTATGAGACACGCATCAGCAATAAAGCAACAATATGGCTGAGTCATGTTGAATGTCAAAGGTCAGTCACTTCCCACTGTATATATAAATATCAGGCAGTGGTCTACGCTCTCAGATTTAGATAATATGTGTAGGTGGTTCAGAAAGAAAAATGTGCCCTGGACAGGCATGTCACATACAGTATATGATAGAAGTAAATACTGAATTTACCAACAACTCAGGCAGTGGTTATACTCAATTTCACTTAGTACCTTTAACACAAAAACAGAGGTCCAAATGAATTAAAAGGTAGCAAGTCCATATAAAAGTTGCCTTTAAATAACAATGTGAGCATAGACAAATTCATCCTGCAAATATATTCTATGGAAGTTCCATTAAAGGTGAAACACTTCCATATTTCTTTTTTTTTTTTTTTGCTGTCACTTGAAGGCAGTATTCCCATGTTATAGACCGTTGTCCGATAGTTGTTTTCAGCAGTCTATCTAAAAATTGCAAAAAAGAAAAGGGTTGTGTAGAGTTAACACAAATTCAGATACAACAATGCATTTCTTTGGAGTCTGACATCTTGGCAAGACTGTACAAAAACATCATTAGTTGATACTCCTAGAGGCTGTGAACTTTCCACATGTCCCCTTTAGTTTTGCAGACTAGTCAACCTATTCTTGGTAGTTCACTTTTCAAACACAGGGGGGTTATGCAGGCTCTATCTCCAGTGGGATTCACACAGTGCTGCTTCTGTACTAAAGCAAGCTATCTTATATGAGGCCCTTTTACAGCATCTCATTTGCAATGGATAAATGCCAACAACACTGAAGACTTTTCATTTTACTTTTTTTTTAAATCTGCAATTCATGGAGGACACTGTTCCACAGGTAAGCTAAGTTCAAGGTCACGGGATACCAGGTCATTTCTCAATTGCCAGCATGGATAAACCTTTGTACAGTTACAGAGTACAAAAAGTAGAACTACAATCATGCTTACTTGAAAATTTTGAAATTTTGAAAATGGGTGCTAAAAGGTTTCAAAAGTTTAGCACCAGAGAGTCTACTGGTGCTAAATTATCTCATCCTGCCCTAATCAAGCCCCCCTCACAACTTCACATGTAACACAAACCTCTCCTGTGCATATGGATGAGTGTGGTTGCATCATGTGAATGGTCCAGACCCAATTAGTAACTATCATGGTAGCTATGGTTGCTAAGGAATTTAATGTTGTAGATTTGTAAAATGCAAAAAGAATGTAGGAATCATCCAAACTAGGCCCATCCTCCTTAAAGTAGAACTAGAACTGATGATCTGGTTTGTTCTCCTAGAATGCAGTTACTGCAGTTATTGAAGGTATTAGCTTGGTTTCAATTAATTTGCCAGGCACAATGGAGGTGCTATGACCTCTCAAAGGTAATGAACAATGACTCTAGGAGAGCTTCCCCTCATAGCTCTGAACCAACTTGAAACTCCTTGTCGGGATCCTCTCTCAAGCAGAAACAGCCAGTTGTGCTACATTTATACCAAATTGTTGGTGTTTTGGCGTTGTGCACTGATGTCAACTGGAGGGTATTGCACTTATTCCACTTGTGAAGTGAGGCGGATGCAAACTGAGAAAGGGGAAATGTATGAAAGCTAGTGAATTAGCCCCCAGCATGCCTCTATCTCTTTTTATCTAGAGACACCTACTGTACACCACATCACCGATTGTCAGTGTATGCCAGCAGACTCCTGTGTCATGCAGGGCTTTTTGACAAGTATCGGCAAAGGCGTCTCCGGTGACCTTTGCTTATCTAATGGCCCCAGCGTTATTATTTTTCATCATTCTCTAGGGCTCATGCAGTAGCTCTGTATTTATTAGTCTTTGTTTTAAATTACATCTCCAATGACGTCCATCTATCATTGGAGGCAATGACCTTTACAAGAGCAGATAACTTGTTAAACAGTAGAGACAGTTCCAAATTAAAGAAGCTGATCTTACTGGAGGAGTTAGGTGAGTCCGATAGCAGAAGGGGCTGATTTACAGGATCTGAAAAATGGTTTTGCCAGACACTGATCACCACATGGAATTCACTTTTCTCTCATTATTTTTTGTTGCTATTCTCTGATTGTTCTAGTAATACTTTACACTTTTCCCAGTATAACAGTAATATTCAAAAGACCATATATTATATATAGAAGTACAGTGTGGGGTAGAGTAAGTGAAGAGGGAGTCAATACCAGTTGAAATTATGTTCTCACAAGTTATCATCTACAGTAGATTGTTACTTACAGAACTGGCATCTACTACACAGTGCCTAATATTATTCTCTGGGTGGGTGAGGATCCCTCATGTCCTTTGTGTTCATCACCTGCAACATTAAGGCACATTTTGACAGAATTTAAGGTGGGTCTTAGCCAAGGACGGTTTACTTAGTGCCATGACCAGGTGCTGCAATGTTTGGCCTTAGCATTGGAAGACAAGCGTAACCTGACCAATACGTTGCCACCAGTTCCATCAAAGCATTACACACAAAAGACAATATTCCTCCGTCCAGGAGAGCATCCTTAAAGAAAAGATGTTAAAACCAAGCCTCGACCAGGACAACCCTTGTTAACAGTCGTTCATATTTTATTGTAGACTAAGATAAATATGTGTTGAATTGTGCCAGGTATCTCTTGGTGGCTCTGTGTAAATCAAGCTTTCCAAGCTCTACAAATGTGTTTTCTGACTCAAATATTTATCTTGAATGAACTTTCATTTTGTGTGTTGTTCATTTGCCTTGTCTAATGTCTAAACCAGGGTTTTTGAAGAAAATGCAAAGTATTTTTCTTAAAACATTTATTTTAGGATATACAGCTATTTATGACTGATTGCTTCCTGTACAACTGCTGTCTGAATCAGAAAATAATACTATTGTATTGTGCTACATCTTTTCTCAAATTGTTTTTGGTGTGCTATGAATTCTATCTAATTTTGAATGTCTAGCAGACATTTAAGTAATTACTATAGTATGTACAAATGGCTGGTAATTTTGCAGTAACTATATATTATGCTATACCTTAGTTTTACAATGTGTTGTTCTCATTTTTAGTTTCTTTAAAATCAATCAAGTTGCAGATATAGGTGGCATACGTATATTACCTTATAACCAGCATATGTCTGCCTTTTAATTTTTTTTTTTCCACTTTATGGGATTGTAACTCATTTTCAAAGCTATAAAGGAATATGGAATTGATACTGGTTATACTTTTTTTTTTTTTTTTTAAATATAGATTTTTTTTATAGGCTATAGGGAATGTAAGAAGCTTATGAAATGACTGAATAAAGCTTGTTCCCACTAAACATTTTTATGTAAATAGATTCTAAAACTGAACTTGTTGTATTGCACATGTCAGCGTAATTACTACTTTGATGGTTCTAAAGTGCAGGCATTGTATTACATTATCCTGAAACACAGTACTGAGTTAAGGATATCACCAGTAATGCTCTATGCACCCAAGTGTCATATATAATCTATTTATCGCCATCAGTTATCTGTCATGTGCATATCACCCTGAACAATGAACGAATAATTATGCTGGGTGTTTCTTTTTCAGCACGTTGCGCACAACTGGATTTGCAATGTAAAAATTAAATATCTTACTCTGTTTGCATTTTAATTAATTAAAGACCTATTTAAGGCTTTTGAATGTAGTTTAAATTATAGGACAAGGGGTCTTCAGTGTGTGGGTTGTGGGTGTCTATCTTGTTCACCGTATCAAAAACCCTGCCATTGCCACTGCTTCCTGGGTTGAGTCAAGTTGTCATGGAAATGAAACTACACAATGTTAATACATTAAATAAAGCAAAATAAAATAAATAAATAAATAAATAAAAACAACTCTGAAGGGGTTTATTGTTTTTCATTTGATTTAAGGAGATAATTAACCCTGTTTTGGGCATTTCTTTTTTAATAATCTTAAAAGTGAATTTCCATGTATAGGCCCTTTTAGTGCTGCTTCCCCTTCAGTGCACAAATGGCTACTGTAACAAATACCCAAAGGCATGGCTGTCAGTCCAACAATTTTCCATTTGTGGTATCAGCTCTTTTTTTTTTTTACAGCTAATTCCCTTTCTCATGAAAAAAAAAAAAAAAAAACATACAGTATTGCTCGGTGAGCAAGTGCGTTTCTTTTGTTAAAATATTTTGTTTATTTTTGTATTTAAGTAAAAATGGCGCAAGCCGCGCCTTTTTGCCTTGCAGTACTTTGTCTGTTATTCTTCCTGGTCACCAACCAGCCATCCCTGTCACAGTGTGCAATATAAATTTATTGTGCCACATGCTAAGAACATATGGTACTCAAAGTGAAAGGCAAGGTGAGGTTTCTTATATATATATATACTCACACACACACAGTGCTGCAAAAAGTTTGTGAACCCCTTAGGATTTTGACATATTTCACATATTTCAAACCTAAAATGATCTAAAGTCCTAAAAATAGATAAAGCTAACCTGATTAAACAAATGATACAAAAACATGATACTTTTTCAACATTTATTTATCCACAAATGATTCAACATTCAGTGTGAAAAAGTATGTGAACCTTTAGATTCAGTAACTGGTGGCACCCCCTTGAGCAGCAATGACTTCAGCTAAAGCCAGGCTTACACTGCACTATTTTTGCAATCGGGAGACACAGCGCCACTCATTTTCATTGCAGAATCGTAGACATCATTCGGGAGAATCATGGACTCAAGCGAGGAGGCGATCGCTGTTGTCTGTGCATTGTTTTGCACAGAAAAAAAAGAAGAAAATGCGGAGAAGATCTATTTGGACGCACAATTGGATTTATAGACATGGCAAGTATGGACTGATGATTTTACAGTGAGAGCTCGAGGTGAGGCAACGCTGGAATGTAATACAGCATATTACTGGTATGAGGCCGATACAAATTAAATAAACTGACAAATACATTTGTGATTTCAACATGAGCATCCTGTATTTAACAGTTTTTTGTTTTTTTTTTACATTTTAGCACCTGAGGTGCATCTAAAATAATAAATTCTAATCTGTTCAAAAAGCGCAACACTTACTCACGGGTGTTCCTGCCACATCTCCATCATCCTTTCCTCAATTTTGTGGCTCCACACCTTGCTGGGCACAACCTTTCTCTTCGTCGCTATTGTTGTTAGCTTGTCCTATTTGCTACTGGCGGCATTCATCAAGAAATCAGCCTGTAACCCCTCACACATTTCACGAATTGCTTTGTTGGTGACTAAAGTTTTCTGACATATTAAAAATTTGTAGGGATGTCTTAAGCGCGTCGGGAAATCGCTGAAGCCATTAACGGGGTATCATAGACCCTCTCACACCTATCAATCATTTTGTCCCCGACAACCTCATTTTGTTGCAGATTTTAAAAAATTAGTCACCAACTCCTCAGCATATTGGTAATCAGCAAAAATCATACAGTGTAAGCCCGGCATAAGTGTTTCCTGTAACTGTTGGTTAGTCTCTCACATCGGTTTTGAGGAATTCTGGCCCATTTCTCCTTACAGACATTTGAGGGCTTGCTTGCTTGGACAGCTCGCTTCAGGTCCTGCCACAACATTTCGATGGAGTTTAGGTCCAGACTTTGACTAGAACATTCTAAAATGCGGAATTGTTTCTTCTGCAGTCATTCTTTTGTGGATCTGCTTGTATGTTTAGGATCATTGTCTTGCTGTATGACCCACTTTCGGTTCAGCTTCAGCTCATGGCCTGGCATTCTCCAATAGAATCTTCTGATACAATGCAGAATTCATGGTTATGTCAATGATGGCAAGCCGTCCAGGTACTGAGGCAGCAATGCAGCCCCAAACCATCACATTCCAACCACCATGTTTGACGGTTGGGAAGAGGTTCTTCTGTTCGAACGCAGTATTTGGTTTTTTGCCAAACATAATGTTTCTCATTGAGGCCAAAAGGTTCTACCTTTGACTCGTCTGTCCAGAAAACATTGTTCCAGAAGTCGTGTGGATCATGTATGTGCTCTTTGGCGAACTTCAGATGGGCAGCAATGTTCTTTTTAGAGAGCAGTGGTTTCCTCCTGGCTATCCTTCCATGAACACCATTCTTATTCAGTCTTTTTCTGATAGTTGAGTCATGAACACTCACATTACCCAAGGTGAGAGTGGCCTGCAGATCCTTGGATGTTACTCTGGGGTTCTTTGTGACTTCCTTAATGATTTTCTGCTTTGTTGTTTTTGGTAGGACGACCACTCCTGGGTAGAGTGACTGTGGTCTTTCTCCATTTGTAGATGTGACGGAGTGGAACTAATATAAACTCCATCACTAGGTTAACAGTAAATAAACAACAGGACTCACTGACTCTATCTCATAGTGACATTATTTTAAACAGGATTGTGTAAAATAATTATTTAAACAAAGCATTGCAGTAGCAAAATAATAACCTGAAAATAAATTACTTGGGTGTCTTGTGTTTCCAGGGAACTGCTGAGTTGTTAACCAAGCCTGGAAGGAAAAAAAAAATAGCCGTGTTGAAAAATGTTCGTTCTTTCTTATGATCGCGGTGCATGCTTGTGTTCATTGTGTGGAATAGGTGAACATATTCTATACAATGGATATACCCAAATACTTGCAAGTTATTTAATTTTTAAATTGCTTGTTTATTCCAATTGGTAAACTTGTGTAAGTCAATAAACAGTATGTAACATTTTGGAGTGCATTTGCTCTGTGTAGCAGTGGATAGCAATTTTAGGAAGCGCGCACTTACAGTACGCATCCTATATTGACGAGGGCGACCTTTATAAATACTACGATTTTCAAATGCTGCAATATTTTATTACATGATTTATGAGACTTTAGAAGTATTGTGGTTGCTTATTTTCTATAAAACGGTAGCCTACCTGTATGTAGCAAACCAAAACTAAATCTTCTCATAGATAGTAAGCGCATTGTTTTTATTTGTATTGGATTGAGTATGGGAATTACATGAACTAAAAACAAAACAACAAAACCACCTATATGAACTTCAAAAGGACTGCTGTTCTGTAGTTATTTCATGTTGGGTTTTCTTTCAGAACACTACTACCATAAAATAAAATGTGCTTACTATGTGTGTGTACATTAGTTTGTAATTACATGCTAGATTGAGGCTCCTAATTATTTATACACCTGATTCTATTTATCCCCTTAATTGAGCTGATAAAACTAGGGGTTCACTTACTTTTTCACATACCCTGAATCATAATTGCTCATTGATTGTCTAAATCATCTTGTTTCAAAAGACATTGAATTGGTTAATATAAACCATATTGGATATTTATGAAAAGACTGGTTTTGATTCAAGAAGGCTATCGTGGTAAAATAAATACTTTTAATACTTTTGACCAAAACTAAGTTAATTCGATTCGTATGTTATAAGCTTGGATGAAGAAGAGTCATGAGAACAAAGAAACATGGCAACACATAAAAAGGAAGACTGTACTTTGATTTCATGTTCCTGCTGTTATTTCCTTACTTTAGGAATCGAAAAAGGAACCTTTTTATGTTAGATTTTTGTTCCTGGGATTCTCAAGGAGTTCAAAGAGACGAAATGTAAATGACAACCATGAGCTCAACTAGGGTACTTGGAAGTTAAGTTTTTCCAGTCCAGCTGGTAGGAATTAACATTATCACAGATCACTGCATCAACCCTTTTTCACAGTCAGTTTTGGGATAGTATGTTTTACCTGTCACTGGTAAGAAAAGAAGCAGGACTACGCTTACCAGAATGCACAGGGTTGTGAGTTGAAAAGCCTGAACTATCCCAAAATGTCCCACTGAAAATGAAGCCATATGGTCACCTTAAGCAATGCAGATGGACCAAAGGGCAATACCACATCAAGTAATTCCTGTGTAGATTTTAGAAAAAAAAAAAAAAAAAAAAAAAACATAACTTGCCATGGGGTCTCCGAGGCTGTACGCTGCAGTATCTAATTCAATATAACAGTGGCAGTTTGCTATTATACAGCTCAGGAATGAGACTGAATACATTCAATACATATTATTCATACTCTGATTTTTCCCACAACAGCTCGATGGTACACAGCATGATTGTATACATACATACCAGGGATGAGCGTGTTTAGCTGAAAAACTTTCTTGGTTACTAAACTGTGTTGAATGGAAAGTTTCCCACTGTGAGAATAGTTCAATAATAATGCTTAAAAAGATGAGGGAATATACTATTATAATTACATCACAGTATTAGCAAATCATCACGCTGTTTCCATGACAAATGATTTACTCTAAAAGGTGCCTCTGGGATCCTAATGAAAGATTCCACCAGATTTAGAATAAGGATCCCAACTGAGCATCTTAATGTTCTCCCTGTGTGTCCTGTAATCATGATTAAGTAGAGAACTACTTAGAACACTTTCATAATTGCCTTCCTCTCAGGAAACATTGCTATTTAGGTTTGTGACTTACCATTTGTAGTTTACCATACATAGCATTGAGTGCTTTTGTAGATTAACGTATAACTCACTCAAATGTACAGCCACTGTGGGATAATAAGGACCATCAATGTTAGTGCACTGCTCAAAAAGAAAATAAACAGGTTGGATATACTGAAATACTATCAGCAGAGTGCAGGTCCACCAGAGGAAATAGGACAACACTGAGTGTGACAAGTCTGAAAAGTATTTAAATTGTTCCAGAGGCATATGTGACAATTCCTAAATAATTATCAACTATAATTCCTTCAAGGAAAAGTGATTTTCTACAGTATGGAATACATGTCAGGGATGCAGTTTCTATCAAATTATTTACTTCAGTCTTTAATTAACTTCTATTTTTTAAAGGAGAAAATGACACATAAATAATACAAAAATAAGAGGCAGACAGCTTTAGAGTTCTTGAAAGGCCATGAATAGTAATGCTTAAGTTGTATCATTCTATTTGTTTTAATCAGCAGCTTTTTTCTCAATTAAAGGCTAGATTAAGTGTGTGCTGCATACCAAATGCATTTCTATTATGCTTACATCAGGAAAAGCGTTAAACCTGAAATGTTGTATTCCGATATTTTTATTTTTTGTTTGTTTGTTTGTTTTGTGTTAAGACGGTTATTTTCTCCTTCATGTTCTGGATCAGCATCTGCTTATTTTCTTCCAAAGTATTCACAGTAATTATTCGGTACAGCTTTACAGGATAGGGTTTGCTTTCATTAATCTCTACAAAGAATTTGACAGGGAAACAATAGCCTTAATGGCCAGCCTGCTAGCTTGTATTGATGAAATGAGACGATGCACCTGCTGTGCAGTTTTCTGAAACTCATACAAAATTGGAATGTGATGCATAGCTAAGGTGAAGGGACAGATGCCACCAATAGTGCGAACCAAAAAGACGCTGAGCATGTTCAACGCTGCTGATTCAATGATTGATTCTATATTGCATTTGTGTGGCTGTTCTGTACACATTTTGAAAGAAAATACAGAACAAAACATTTGTAAACACCTGCAATATGTAACGCATGCTTGTATGTAATAAGCTGTTCCTCATTTGACACTATACCTTATTACCAGTGTTATAGTATGTTCCTAATTTTTTTTTTGTCAAATCCTTCTATATTATTTTTCTATGCATAGTAGCCGGCTTTTCTTGTATAGTAGCTTAGGGAGTGGGTTACATAAAGACTAATTCCAAGTCTTATTTAATCTTACAGTACATACACTAATGTACATTAATTAGCTTTGGATTAAAATGATGGGCCAAACACATATTCACCGGCTCTAAAATAATACAAAGTAAAATATAAAATGGCAGTAAAAAGGCTTCATTTTAGTGATAAACATTACAAGGTTATTGGATTAAAAAAGAAACAAATAAATACCTCTCTCTAGCAGCCACGTACATGCTTATTATACGTGTACTCTTCATTTGATAGGAATGCCTGCAGGGCACAATACGAGGTCTGAAATCCAGCAATTAACGAAATCCACTCCTTCAGGGTCTACCTTGATAGCTCACGATTTCTCATTTTCATAGTCCCTATACTTGAACTGCGTTCCTAATAAAGTATTTTGTTGTAGGCTATTTAAACAATAGACTGACTGAATCACATTAGATATGCATGACTGCTGTACATGATGCAAACCTGGCATGAAAGTAACCTTATTTGTTTCTGAATATTAACTTTTATCCCTTTAGAAACTGCTTCAAAGATGCATCAATACGTATAATTTAAGATGAACAGGCATTGTACACTGTGTTTCAATGTAGCAGATATCATGTACCTTTGCTGTATCCTGTGAGGTTCTTATTACAGCAAAATATTTTTAAACATAATCCCAATTGTTTTTATGTTTTTATTTACATAAATAACCTGGAGAATACCTTTTTCAACTTTTTCTGTGCTTGGAAACATACACCAGGGAGAAAGAGAATTTCTCTTAAAAACATATCCAGATCTTGCTCCAATGCTTGCTTTCCCATCACTCATTTCTATCCAAGCACCAGCATTGTTAAAGGAGGGAGCATGATATGGATATACTAGAATACTTTTAGGTTAGGAGAATCTTCCTTTCTAGTAGAGAAATATATTTCCCAGGTGATGTATTACCCATGATGTGTGACTAAAAAAATATCAAAACAATCAGGATTAGGTTGAAAAATGTATTTCAGCAATACAGACAACATGGGATGCAAACAAGGTAAAGTAATATGTTTCTTGTAAACACTACAGGATGTTCTGGAACTCTGAGGGTGATGGATTATATGGATTATTCTTATATTGAAACTGCCTGCATTTAATGAAAACTCGTGTTCACATACCTAGAGAGCCGTCAGAAGGATTGCAGCTCTTACATTAAAAATGTACAGCCTAATGTGTAGATGTATTTCTTTGGACCTTTTTTTTTTAAACGCAATGTGCATGTTTTGTTTTTATTATTATAGTTTTAGTTCTATGGACCCCAAAAAGTAAAAAAATCAATAAAATACAATGTTCAACTCCCACTAGATGACAGTATACAAGTTTTTGACCCCCCTGTCTATGTTGTTTTGTGGCAAAGTGGTTTGTAGTGCGCAGGTGTAGATGCGATGCAGATGACCGACACCAAAGTTCACTGTCCAAACAATCCTTTCTTTATTTTTAATAATCCGGGTTGTTTGTGTACTGCACAGTGAAACCATGGGGTTCAGTCCCGAAATAATAAACATAGTATAAACACACACAGAACACAAACACAATCACAAGTCCAGAGTGAGCACTAATGTACAAGTGGTGAAATACAATTTATTAGTGAACAGTAGTGCAGAGCTGTCCAGGTTGGTGCTGGCCTTTAGCGACAGCTCCCGCTACGTGTTAGCCATCTAACAAGGACAAACAAGTAGATTTAGAATGACAAACAAACAAACACGAAACACTCATGGTTGTCTCACAACCATAACAAAGGAACAGTTCACTTTACCACATTCCCTTTTGTACATTCAGCCACACCCCCTTGGTTAGCGAGTGCAATCGCTTCCCCCCGAATTTGTGATTGCCACATCGACTTCCATCTAGGGCAATGACTTGGTGTACTGTGGCCCCGCCCCCTTTCTGATGGCCGACTTCCACCTTTCCCTGGAATGAATTGCCAAACCATCCAGTTCAGGGCACACTGTTCCCTTTACATAGCACCCTCATAGGTAAGGAGGGAGATTTATAACCAAGATTCATTCTTTCTCTGTCACATGCTGTTAATTCTACAACCCCCTCTATTGTTTCAGAGGGTACTGATACTGTGCACAGCTTGAATCCCATGTAAAATAATTACCAGGATTATTATTTTTAATTTTTTAATTTTTGTTTTACTGCCTAGAAAATGCTATTGTCTTTTATGCATGTAACCATTTTTTTCAATCAAGTTACATATTTATTTACTGTACATTTGTCTTCCCTTATTAGTAGATTAGTAGCTTCTTTATTTTGAATGGCAAAAAAGTTTTGAATTAAACCAAGATGCATATCTTTCTTGCTTCTGAAATCGTCCCTTTTGTAGTAAAATATAAGTGTCTTACTTTTCTTCAAACGTGTCTGTGCAGACATCAGAAAAATATTTGTTTCTTCAATACACTTGCCTTGTCAAATGTTCAGCTGCCATGTGCCATATGAACTGGCTAAAGAAATTACTCCTGTGGTTCCTTCGACCCTTGAAGCTAGGATTTCATTCTCGGGAGGCCTTCGGAATATATTAGTTGAAAGGTCAAAAATGAAAAGGAATGATGTTATACCCTTGGATATGGGAAGCAGATTTCTGCTACTGATGGATCTGCTCCAAAACATACCAGAATTCTCAATTCCCAAGTCAGTACATTTCAGCCTTGACCAGGATAATGAGGTAATACAGATTTTATTATCTATATACAACATATAGTATACAGCTCCTAGGAATACAAGTTAGAAATAATGGACTTTGTGGTTGAATAGATTGAAATTGGAGTAAGAAAAAAACAGTGTGCTGAAATAAGACTAGTATCAATCTTATTTGAGCTTATTGAAAACTGGAACAGAATCTGATTTCATAGGAAACAATAGTTTTAAATTAGTTTTAGAGATTGTTTCCACATCTAGTAGAATTTTCCTTCAGTCCAATTTTATTTTACAGCTTTCACACAACAGATTCAAATTCAGGATCTCCCAAGTCTTGATCCTTTTAGCATCCTGTAATGGTCACTTTATATTTCTAGCTCGGACCTTGGATCAAGGTACAGCAAAACGACCCCATATCCACTAGGAAAGAAATCTAAAATTTCTTAATTTAAGTAGTATATTTGTCAGAATTTTATAAGGTAATAACTCTCCCAAATATCCCAATTAAGAACTGCTGGAAAGATGTTGCTGTAAGGGTAAGTCAGTTAACAGTATATCATCTGGCTGCTATTCAGATCTATTAAAATGCATTAATAAACATGCTCATGGCATCAACAATGCATCCTTTATCATTTTACTTTTGATATAGTAATGTTCAAAATCTGAATCCATTATATTTTAGTATACTGATCTGGCCTATCTTGCTTTAACCCTGTATGGGTTAGTTGAGATAAGTTTGGTTTAAGTCAGATCAGAACATGTTGCAATATATATATATATATATATATATATATATATATATATATATATATATATATATATATATATATATATATTATTATTTAGGTAACTGCATTAATTATGTGACAGAAATACAATGAATCTTGGTTGTAGATCCCCCTCTCAACCTGGGAGGGCGCTAAACAGCGAGGATAGAGTTCTTTTAACAGGCTGGCAAGACAGTTTGTTCCACCGGGTCAGGAAGTCGAACCCGGAACAGCACTACACTATTGTCACTCTTTAAACTGTATCTCCCACCACAGCACCCAGGACAGGTGATCGTGATTGTATATTGTGGGAGGGATACCTGTGTTTATTGTTTACGGCTGCAATCCCTGTTACTGTTCTCCGTGTTTTACACATCGCTGTGTATATCCAGAGTTTATGATTTGGTTGTCAGATCTGGATTATAAAGAAAATAAAATACCTTTTCCATACCGGATTATAAATCTGGGTCTGTTTTATTCCTGCACTGCATCACCTCTACGCCTGTTCATAATCAGAAGCCACTTTGCCACATGGTATCACAAACATTTTCAAGGAATAATGATGATGCATAAATGGAATAAAAATACAGGCAAACAGGCTTACAGCATAAATTCTAAAGAAGAACCAACCTGCTTAATATTTTCACTGCTAAAGTTTGTTTTATTAAAATCTTGGTTTAAGCATTTTTACAATTACATAACATATTATTCATCTAAATGCAGTGCAGTTGAGGAGTTATATTGTAGAGTGGATCTGCTGTTATACTTTCATAAGGGTTATACTAACTGTTTTCCGAAGCAGGCCGCTGAAAAAACCTGTTCAGATCAGACATTGCTGGCCAATTCCACATTTGTATAATTTAATCTCACCTAGTAGAAGCACTGCTGCTTGGATTTCAGGGTTAGTCAACTGAACGTGAGGGTCTTGGCTGGGCTCTTGCCTCCAGGGTTTAGTAACTTGGTAACATCCACTTTTTACGTTCAGAGGGTGACTGGATAAGCAGTGAGAAGAGTTCGATTTGAGCAGATCAAATTGGGTAGAAAACAGGGGTAAAACTGATCATTGATAAAACAAAGGCCTATGATATTTGAGGGGGGGAATTTAAAGCTATGAGGCATTATTGATGCACAGAGAGCTTTCCCACTGTTCCCTACAATGACTGCAAATGTTGTATGGCATGCTTAAGGTTACGTGCCAGCTGTAAGTGTTAATCTGTAGAACACAATGAATTCAGTGCTGTCACACTCACAAGGGAGCCAGTGTTAGATTTAGTATTATTTCCCAACTGTTGCTATTAAGCAGCTGTGGAGTACAGATTACTGTAATGTACTGTAAATATATGATTACATCATTGATAGTTTACTCTTTTTTATTGCTGTTGTTGGGACATTATGCCCTGTAAGTATTGTGTTTTATTGCTCAGAACATGAATAACACATGAAGTTGATAATTTGTTATGTGTAATGATTCCCTGACTGCAGAGCTGAAAGCTGCAAACGTTCCTTAGTCCTAAAATATTTGTAAAAAAGGGAAATTCATGATTTACAAACTATGAGGCAATGGCAATACATTCTGAAATACCCAACTGAATTGCAGTTGGATCTGATAAGACCAATATTATTGAAATTCTAGTAACATCACAGCTACCGTACAGGGTGTCATTTTTGAGGAATGGCAGAAAGGTGTCCAGTCTGGTTTTATGATGGTCAGAGCTGTTCTGGATTTTAACTTGTAAAGATTTAATTTGTATGATGTATTTTGAATACAGCCTACACACGACAAGGTGACATAAAGCTGTGGGTAACAGTACAAATGTGTGGTGTGCAGAGTGAGTCAGTCATTGAGGGGAGTGTAGGTTTGCAGCCTGGCTGTGAGGAGTTGTTGGTCTTCTCTGTAGATTCCACAGGGAGCGGTACATTTGATGAAGTATATAATGTTTCAATTAGTTGATAACATGATGGATTACAAGACTTTGACTAGCAGCTTTAGGTATGAGATGTAGAGACATAATAAATCAGTGACAAATATTTTGACTAGACGTCTTTCTTAATTTATTATTTAGTATTTTTTTATTTTTGCACTGTTGGGGGTTTTCTGTTCATTGTTAATATCCTGACAACTTTTTACTCTTACAACTTTAAGGTCTGTTTCAAAGCATTTTTCAAAATGTCCGCTCTAGTGCTCGGGGGTTTGAGATCTGTCCTCTAAATCACTGCAGGAAGAAAAAAAAAAAAAAGTGCTCTGGCTTTTCTGTTCTTTACCACATCATGTATCGTTATTGCTTTGGTACCTGTATGATAATGTGAGCAATAATCCTTACACTATCAGTGCACTACCGTGGACATTTTGAAAAGACTTTAAAGTTATAATTGTAAAAAGCTGTCAGGATGTTAACAATGAAATGAAAAATTACAGATATGTTATTTAAACAGTTGTTGCAGCATGAGTGGATGTGTACCACTATATTTTCCGGAACCCTGCTACTTACTCTTTAATAGTAATAGTTTTATTAGATGGTATTTTCAGCACAATACTGTAGCCCATTTTGTCACAGTCATCTGCATGAACCTGTATCACCCCTGTACTGTAGGTTATCTTTGGGGAAGGTGCTTCTGGATTTGATTCATACAGTACCAATATAATACAAGTGTATATCCCCTGTAACCTAGCAGAACCACACCATTGTAAATAACTGAGTTCAGATATTGCTGTAGTTTTAAATTGATAACACATTGGTACTTTCTACCAATGTTTGTAACCTTACTATTGTCATTCTATTTTACCACTTCAGTCATAGTAATAGGGGCCCAAATTCCAAATCCACCCCCTCCTCAAAATAAGTTACCACCAAAAGCAAATGTTTAATATGATGAAAAAAGAATATCTAGGCCTATTGAAAATATAAAATGAAAATGTATTGTAACCCAGATAGATATCATTGCCATACTTCAATTAATACATTAAAAGTCTTCACTGTTTAGCCTAAAGGCTAAAGGCATACAACAAAGCTGTTAATTTTTAAGAATACAGTTCTTAAAAAGAGTGGCATGTTCATACATGTCTTTTGTTTTGGAGCCCTAATTGAAACAGGCATGGGTAAGGGCCTATTGTGAATAATAAATGGCAAGCTGTCAGCTTGTGAACTTAGTTTTCAAGACCTTGTTCAAATTAATGTTACATTTTGAAGAGGCCTCCCCTATTGTTCTGTGCTGTGTATGCTCGACAGACAGTGTTTATCCCTGACATTATTATCTGTACCCTACAGCTGAGTGAATTCCCAACAAAAGGATTTGTGAGGAGGCTGAATAATTTGTAAGTGAATGTGTCTCTAGCAGAACATGAGATGGGTCTTATCTGATCTGGCAAGCTTCCCTGTGTATCTTTGGTTGCGACTCTGGTGGTGACAGAAGTAAGTGTTTTATTTTTTCTTTATGAAGAACCTGCTCTTCATTCTGTCAGGTACTATGGAGTGGTGGCAGTTTTATAATGTGTAGCCTGCTTTTTAATATTGATTATTGAAATCCCATTACAGAGCAGACGATAAGCCTCCAATTCACATATACTGTAACCGCAATTCTCTGCAATGATTTTAAGACCTTTTGGTAAACACATGGCCGTACATTTTTATTACTGGTAACCTTGAAACAACCCTTTAGATGTAATCTATACCATTGAATTTACATGGATACTATTATACTACCTATTGCAATTACAATTAGCTTTCTATTCAATATTAGTCACCCATCGCCTTAGCAATATAATTGCATCTTAGAGTGGTAGTTGTATGAAAATCCACATCCCACAGTGTTCACTAACAGTCAAATGTTTTTTTTCAACATTAAATAATTACCATCTGAAGAGCCTTATTTCATGCACTGCAATACAACACATATTTAATCTAATAAAAATACAGTAATTCAGTTAATATTGGCCTTTAAATCATTCCTTATGAAAACACTCATAATGGCAAACAAGATAGTTTAATGAAAATAGGATAGCTCTAGAAACTGTCCTACTACTTCTTACTGAAACCCACTTCAGTACTTCATGGGTTCATTCAACTTCGTCATCAATGTGTTCTGAGTTCAAAAATCTAAGAGGGCTTTCCCAACTAAATTAACTATACCGGTTTGAACTCAGCTCACAATGCTGATGCAACGGACCTCAGAAAGAATAAGTTGTGAAAAATGTGTTAGAAAAGTTTGAAATTGCTGTCCTCATACTTCTTTCTTATGTTGTTTTAAAATCGAAATCAGTCTGCATGATGTCTGTTGCTTTCAAGCTTTGAATCTGTGGCTAATGTAAGACATTTATCAAACCAGTAATCTAGGCCCTGCATTGGTAAGCTCCTTTTGTATGATTTATTTCCATTTAAGACATGCAACCCTTTCATTATTTATAATAGAGTTGTTTTTTGCAAAGTTATTCATTCACTAAGATTTAATACAAACATTATTATTCAGGTTCCAGGGGACTGCAGTTAGTAACCACTGTTAATAATGTACCTCTGTAAAAACACTTATTTTAATATGTTGGCTAAACCTCATTATTGCAGCACCACATCATTTACACTGGCAAGAGGTGGGGTGATTATTTTAAAAACCATTTAGACCTAGATGTTGTATAAACACATCATACAACCTAGCTTTGAGAGCATGCTTGCTTTGGAGGCCTCCCAAGCTTGCGGATGTGCTTTCTATCTCTCGCCAAACCTGAGCCACTTATAATCTGGCACAAGAAGCTGCAATTGTGTGTTATAGGCTAGGTAGCACAGATGAATTCCAGCATTGGCAATAAGAAGATGGAACCTCTACAGGAACGTTAACCAGGGAGAAATAGACAGCTGCCTGGATTGCTTGGAACAATAGTGTGCTAATACGTTAACACTTTCCTGTCTATAGATTGAGTTTGCATACCAGCAGTAATTGGGTTGGGATTTGTGCCATTTCTGAAGGAAAGGGGGTGGTATTCATGTTAATGGAGTGTGCAATTAGCCTCTGGATATACCAGAGAGAAACTTGATTTGCATTTTAGATGCTTTTCTGTCTAGCTAATATGGAGCACACTGCTGACCCCTTTTATATACTGTGCAGCACTTAAAACTAGATAGAAGGCATAATGTTTAGATTAGGAGTCTGTGGAGTGGGGCAGAGGTGCTAGCTGGGGTTGAGATAATTATAATAATTATGAAAATTAGTTATCCAAGCTGGCCACGTGTTATTTTTAAATAAAATGTGAAATTAATCATATTGCATCCAAGTTTAAAGAGGGTTTGGTATGATGGTCTTTTTAGAGAGTCTTTTAGAGGGTCTTTTTTATTTATTTATTTTTTGTATACTTTTGGGACAGCAGATGGTGGCCCTAATACTAAATAAAGGGATGGATACTTACAGTATAATGTCTTCAATTGGAGCAAACAGGGACTGTAAAAAAGTGGCTTTAATTGTTGGCTTGTTTACTGAGATGACCTTAAAGCAAGTTTGTTTTTTTGTTTTGTTTTGTTTGTTTTTTCTGTATTATGAAAGAGGCAAGATACATTCCCATACTGATCAAAAAACATAGATCATGGCTAAATTCCAGGTTGGAATGGGAATTGTATATAATATGTAGACTCTTATATGATAGGCTTTTATTTAGGTTTGCTCCATATTTGAGGATGCATGCATTTGAGTTTACTACTCCCAATGCAATGTGACTTCCCTCGGATCTTTTGACAAACCACAGCTAACCTCCGTTGGGTTTACTGAAGCCCCCAACAATCCTTGTTTGAAGATATTTATGCAGTGTTTCCATTTAAATATTCATGGACACTTTCAAGGAAATCCTGTCCACATGCTGCTGTGTGAAGATGTGCCTTCCTTGGGGAATTTGGCTGAAGGACAGCAGTGAGTATCCACAGTGTTCTTTGATCAGTGCCATGGGATGTTTAATGTACCTTAAGCAAATCAGTCCTTGGATTTCTGTCTTTTTTGAAGGATTTCGTTTTTTATAGGGAATTGTATTTGTCATTGTCATTGGATGAAAGCACAATATAAGTGTTACTTGATTTAAAAATATACTTAAGACATTCTTTCAAATGTAATCCCTGCGTAACCATTAATTCTATGTATCTCTTTGATTTCCCTGCTATTATGCTTTAATAAAAGATGATTAAAGGGATCGTGATTTAAGCATCATTTTCCTTAACTATTTAGTCACACGCATTATATATTATTATATATATATATATATATATATATATATATATATATATATATATATATATATATATACTATATGTGTAACTAGGGTGCAGGGAGGGGAGACCAGGGAAAACATTTAGAACCTGCTAAATATAGTGTCTTTGTTAGTAATTCAGTAATTCAGTGTGAAAGGGTTTTTACTGAAGACTAAAACAAAAAAAAAACTTTCGTACTATATAAAAAATATTGATAGTTATGATAAAAGTATAATATAATTGATTGTTTGATTTAAACTTAATTAGAAACAAAGAAGTTCCACACTAGTCCCATAGGGGAAAGTCGATCAAACTAACTTCCCTGCAGCGTAATACGAAACTTCACGTTCTTAACTTCCCTCAAACTTCCCAGCATTAACTTCCCAGAAGTCAATCAACCTTAAGAATAACAGAGGCTTGCCAGGAAATTCGGGAAAGTTCAGCAAAGTACCAAATACCCACATTGGGTGCAATTTGGGACTGGAGAAGAACAGCCAATAGTTGTGCACTTTTTCAGTTGACTGGTGAAAACATTTTACACATTGCACATGGCATTTTAAAATATAGAAAATAATGTTACCAATAAATCTATTTGTTGCAAACCTCTTTGTTTATTGATCATCATCATTAAACATTAATAAAGTGCCATATGTGTTGCCTTCAAAAAGGCATTATGGTGAAAGAGCTGTATTAGTTTTTACTTGTTTACACAAGTTAGTACCAGTAGATCACTATCTTGATGTTGTTCTAATTCTATTTGATTGAGTTTAACATAAATGAATGTTTGCAGGCTGCAATTATAAGCAAAATGTTTAGAGATATTGTTTACTTTTGGATTAAGCCTGAATGTAACTTGAATGTTGGAATTGCATTCTTCACATCATAATTTTTCAGATGGCTCACAATCATGTTCAATTTGCAATCAATCAATCAATCAATCAATCAATCAATCAATCAATCTTTATTTTATATAGCGCCTTTCATAGTGGACCACCTTCACAAAGCACTTTACAAGATGCAGTAACAACAAAAAAATCCATAATACTTTAAATACAGAGAAATGCATAATACATGATATACAGGGGGAAAAAAAAGGGTAATACATTAATGTGGCCCCTGTGTGTATTTTGTGTTGTATGTTGTCTGTTAATGTTGGTGTATAGTCATTGGTACACGGGATATAAATGGGTTTGTGTAATACGAGTGTTTAAAATGTATATTTGTATTTAGGCACGAGGATTGCACAGCACTTCACGTGCAAGTAAAAAATAATTATTAATTCACGTGACTCCAGTTGAACAACTGATTAGCATTCGTGTCTAGGTACAGCTGCATAAAAGCAGCATGTTTGCACCCACTCGGGGTTGTGTATTCGGTGAGTGGAAAACGGGATTGGAGACGGAGGTAATAATAATAAGAAAAATAATAATAGTAATAGCTAAAAACATCAGCTCACCATGTTTGTTTAGTGTTAGTGCGTTTTTGTTTCATCTCTTTGTTTTGGCGAATGTGCCATGTCCTGTGTTTTTGTTTGTTACAACCTTTTTATTTCCTGTTTTGTTAATTCATTAAATGCTGAGCGCAAGCAAGCACGCAGCTCCACCCAACTCCACCTTTCTGTCATTTATTTCCTGGTTCCTGTTTCTGGTCTGACGTCCCCCACTCCAGCCGTCTTTGTGACAATTAAATACAGCGGAACGTGCATAATACATAATACATGAAATAGGTCATTAAATACTGTGGAAAGTTCATAATACATGAAATAGTAGCAGCAACACAGCAGCTAATAGCAAATATCAGGAGTAAAGCGCATGGAAAGCAAAAGAGAACAGGTAGGTCTTGAGGGTTGATTTATAGCGAGCGACGGTAGGAGCATCACACACCAAAGCTGGGAGAGAGTCGGAGGACCTTATCTTGCGGGCAGGGACATAGTGGGTCAGCAGGTTGAGGAGGTACTCGGGACCTGTGTGCACTGTAGGTGAGCAGGAGAGTTTTGAAAATAATCCTGAACTTTACAGGTAGCCAGTGCAGCTGGGCAAGATTGGGGGTGATGTGATCACATTTTTTACATCTAGTAAGGATCCTGGCAGTGACATGCTAAACTAGCTGCAGTCGGTTTATGTTACATGCTGGGTGACCACCATAGAGAGTTGCAGTAGTCGAGTCAAGAGGAGACAAATACATGACAAAGTATCTCCGCATCCTGGAGGGAAATGTAGGGATGGACTTTGGAGATGTTTTGAAGACGGTAGAAGAAGATTTGGCCACGGAGAAGATGTGGGAATCAAAGAAGAGGTTGCTGTAGTTATTTGGATGGCTAACACGATCCGGAGCTGTCGCCAAAGGCCAGCACTAAACCCGGATCAACAACACTGAACTTTTGTTGTCACTAAAGAACTGTATTCACCACGAGCACTAGAGCACACACTGTGGACTGGCTTTTGTGTATGTGTTACGTGTGGGAGAACCGAAATGGGACTATTATTATTTCAGGGAAAACCTGCAGATTGTAAATAAGCAATACACACCGCTGTATTGCTTCATTAACATTGTTATTGTTTACTGCAGTTAACCATCAGGCATTGGATTATACAATTAAACCTTCATTGCTCCTGGATTATCGTTGTTTGTCTGATTATTGATCACCTGCACCTGCACACTGTTAACCACTTTGCCATAACATGTTATATAACAATTCTTATGGAGATAGAATAGTTCTTATCCACTATTTCCTCAATTAACATTCTCTAGTTGTTGCTACATCTGGAGCATTCATTCAGAAATGTAACTAACGGCAACCAACTTTCATGTATACTTGGATTAATTAAAAACATCTTAAGAATGGTGTTCCAGCACTTTTCAGTAATAAATAATAACAATGCATTTTCAAATTTGAAATGAATCAGTTTGTATACCATTGTGCCTCAATGTATTGGCTGCCACACTTCAAAAGAAAAACATCAAGTATCCTACTGTTTCTCTGTCAAAAGTGAATACTCCTTTTCTTCCTTTCAAAAAACAACTCAGACAGTTTTGGTAAGCACAAGATAATGACATTGTTAGCATCAAACAGAAATGTTCAGTGCGTTTTACAGTTTAACCAACATTTGAACCTGCTCTTAGTTAACTATGACTAGAGACCTGTGTTTAAAATAAAACAAAATGCAACATGTAAAACAAAATAAAATGAAAAATCTTTATTAAGCAAACATAGAATGACATTTTCAATTATACAAAAACACTTTAAATGAATAGTTACAATCATAGTTGTCAAGGCTCAGCCATTACCATACCATACCAGGGAAACGGAAGCTCTGATAAGCACTTGCGCAGATGTATAGTTTGGAGCGAGTCATTTGGGAATTCAAATTGTGATGGAAGAGAAGAGACATTTGTTTCTAAAATGCCTAAAGCGTGCATTACAATTAAACAATGCTGCAGATTTTACAACTGTCAGCTGGAATGGGAGTCGAAAGATACCATCGTTAAACATTAGCTGTTTATTCGTTTTGGGGAAAATATTGCTTGTTTGCTTATATTTTGTGTTAGTATGCTAATTCTTTGTTTTATTTCAAGTGGTGCAAACATTGCAATGGAACAAATGCTGGTTTGGTTTTGAATGAACGAATCTGCTTTTCTTAGTGTTTCAATAATGAGAGCCCCCAAGCTTGTTTTGTATACTGGAACATTGCTTCAGTGCAATGGGATTGAAATACAATTCCTGTCAGGTTTTTTTTTAACCTTTAGCGGTCCATTTATTCAGTTTGTGTCTGTGTTATCTCTGTGGTACAGGGGCTATGTGTATTGCTCAGATACGCCCCCTTTTTTTTTCGACTTCTCTCAGCTCTTATCGTTCTCACTCGGCCATTGAAAGGTTTTCTCGGCTTTTTCCGGAGAAAAAACAGCTATAGACCTGAGCTTGACGTCTTTTTGATGATGGACCGCAAAGGGGGAATGGGAAGATTGCCGTATGTTAAATAGTCCCACAATCGTAGGGCAGTATACGGCAGTATATATATATATAGATAGATATTATTGTATTTTTATATTATGACTCTCCTATAAAACATACTGTACAGCAGAACTGGAGAATCAACACGATCCTTGGGATCCCCTGAATGAACAAAAAGTACAGAGACAAACAATGTTGAATACATCATGTAAAAATCTGTGAATGTACTGATCTCCAATAACAATATTTATAGAACTGCAACATTTTATAAAACAGTAATAAACAAATACCCATATGCCTATGAAAATAAACTCATGCATGACATAAAATTGATGTTTAAACTAATTCTGTTATGGTCTGACAATAGAAAGACCTCCATCTTCAGGCATTATCATTGGAACAGAGGGCTGAGTAGTTGTGTAGTAATAATAATAATAATAATAATAATAATAATAATAATAATAATAATAATAATAATAATAATAATAATAATAAAATAAACAACAACACAGGCTTATCTGGATAGACCATAGAAAAAACAATATAGTTTCAGGTACCAATCTGCCACCTCAGATGGTCAGACATAAAGGAATAATAACCTAACAAGTGCAGCAAATAATTGGAAATAGTTATGCATTTGCCAGAAATTATTGCGTAACAGTATTTGGTTTTGACAGTTTAACAATAAAGGCAATATAAGCAAACACAATTACCAACAAATGTGGTTATTTTATTGATACTGTGTCCATTTTTTTAAATAACATAAACCCATAAAATCAGGAAAATAAGTGCCAATAATATTCAGTAAAAATGTTGTTTGAAGCATTTTGATACCCAAATAGTCTGGTGTAAATCTGTATTATAAAGCTAGTTTAGTTTATATGTTGTTTCAGTATGTTTTCAAATTGTTCCATTGCTTAACCCTTTCTTCTTTCTAAACTTTATAAAGGCGATGCTTCTTCAAAAATAACATCTATTCAGTCAGAACAATCTTGAGTTAAATAACCACCTTTATTATAATACAGCATGTTGTAGATTTCCAAAACATTGAACGGTTTGAAAATGGTTGAAGAAAAGTAGAATAAAAATAGGTTTATACACCTAATAGGTTGATGGCAACTTGCCAGTAATTGGCTTGTAGATTGACCAATGAATAAATGTGATGTACTAGGTGCTGTATTTATCGTACTATAGATTTCTTGCCTGAAAACCTTGCAAGCTTTATATTCCTGGATCTGCAAGGTTATCACAATCTATGACACACCTTATGCATTTACTGCAAGCATTAGATGTGGAAAACCCTGGGATTTAGGCTGAACCCTTTACACGGTATGATTGTTGTTTCTTGAGTTGGCTACTAACAGATATCTCCTTGCAACTGAAGGCTACTCTCTTATAACCTGGGTATTCACTGGGAGTGTGTACAAGGGTGAAACCAAAACCCAGGTATCTAAACCAAACCTGAAGATTTGACTTGCCTCTGTCAGCTTTTTATATTGTATTATTGATGAAAACGATGGACTACTGTCTGTACTGTAGAAGAAGCTGTTGGCATCTTGCTGGACCTTCCTCTACACACTTAATTGGCCAGCACTCTTAGCCAAAAAGTATTATGACAGCCCTCTTCCTCAGCCTCTTAGCTCTATTTAAACAAACTGAACACGCTGTTTGAGCATTGCCCCACCACTGCAACCTACTTACCACTCAAGTGAACTGCAGATCCTTATTGAATGCTCTATACCACAAGACCTTAGATTGAGAGGGCTGGTTTTGGGGCATATCCAACTTTAGATTTTTTTATTTCAAATCTTATTTGCAACACCAATTGCAGCTGTCTAATTAATGCACCTCTTGTGCTGTTCATTTTTTTTCTTTTTTTAAGTACTAAATCATACGTGCTTAAAGTACAGTATGTGTCATTTTTTTGGCAGACGTGCTTTTTGGAAAGTACTGAAATGAAAACCAAGCCTTGATAGATTTTTTTTCTTGGTAGCATTGTATAACAGAGTGGTCTAGACTTGCCTTTCACAAGTGAAATTGGTTTATTGCTACATTAGTTTGCATTACAATATTTTCATCATTGTTTTTCATTATTACTTTAAATCACGAAAAGAGCACACCACACACACACACACACACACACACACACACACACACACATATATATATATATATATATATATATATATATATATATATATATATATATATTCTGCATTACCTGTGGTTTTATTTTAGGGGGAGTAATTATGCTTAAAAATGCAACTTACATGTTCAAATATAAATGATATATGTACATTTGTATACCAGAGGTCCTATTTAACCTTGACAATTTATATCGTTTTTTGGCTTCTCTACTGTACTAAAGTTGATGCTGCATTGAAAGTAAACATTTTAACTTAAACTGAGCATCTGAAAATTCTGTCTTTCATATTCAGTTTATTTTTGTACTGTGATGCCATACAGACTCAATAGTGTATTGGTCCATGAAACAGGGCAATGTTACATATGTGTGTCATCACTCAATAATACTGCGGCAGACATAAAGCATTGAGTGTTGACACGCCACACAGGCATGCAGATTTAAAATCAACACAGGCCCAGATGCTAGTGTACCAACAATGGTAATCCTTAAACAATAGTAATCCTTGAGCCGGACTTAATAAAGAAAAGAAAACAAAGCTAAAAGTAAAAGTTTGCCACACAAGATTAGCACTAAAAGGAACGTCCCGCTCCAGGAACCTACTACACTCTGCCAAAACTCTCTATCCTGTTTGGAATCAACATCCCTTAAATTGACCTAATTCTGGGTTCCCGGAATCCTGGCATCCTGATAGCTACTCTGGCCTCTTCAAACCGCATTTTCAAATGGCCTCGTCTGGGCAATGTCTTCACAAGCACTGTCTTGGAGTGGAAGGGAAGCAAGCTTTCTTTAAGTGCATATCTGTATGACTATGGTCTTGCAGTAGACTCGAGCTGTAGCACAGACGCCTGTTGAGCTGTGTGCAGCATCCCCAGGCACGTTCCCCAGCCAATCCGGACCTCCCTATCAGCTCAGCGCCAGGCGAACCTAACTGCTCAATTTGTTGCCTAGCAACATTTCTCCTGTTCCAGGTTGCAGCTGAAACACATCCGCGCAAAAAAAAAAAAAAGACAGGTCTCTCCCTGTCACAATCCATTATCAAACAACCGAGCCGTGATTTGCGTAAAGATTGGCAGCATGTATATTTTTCTTTCTGAATCTTAATTTTACAACTCTTTTTTTTAAATAAAAAATGTAGCCATTGACAATGATTATTACCCCATTTTTCTCCCCTAATTTGGAATTGCTAATTGTGTTATTAATCCTGGTTCACCGCTACAACCCCCTGGCGACTCAGGAAACAACAGCTGAAACAAACTTCCTCCAAAACTTGTCCCTGCCCAGCTGTCTTTTTTCGGACTGTGGATCCACAGCAAAGCCATTAGCCTATAGTGCTGGATGACAACACAGATCTGAATGGCTCCACAGCAGACCCACAGGCACTGTATCAGCCACAGGAGTCGCTGGTGCGCTCTGAACTGATTGCCCTGCCGACCTAAGCCCTCCCTACCCAGGTGGTGCGCGGCCAATTGTGTGCCGCCCACTGGGAACTCCTGTGGTCACGGTTGGCGAACTTGCGATTTCCAGGCTGTAGGGCATATCCTGCACTCCATGCGAAGCGCCTTTACTGAATGCGCCACTCAGGAGTCCCCCAATTTTATAACAAATTTTATAGCAAACTGTTAACCCTCACATTTATATCTTTAATAATTTATTCATGGACTGTTTTTTTGTATCTTTCTTTTGTGCATGCTTCGTCATATTCTGTGACGAAGCAGAGGATCCAAGCCAAGCCATTCCCTGAGGTTGTTGCAGCTGGAGGCAGAGCTTTCCCCTGAGAAGCCTTCCTGCCACTCTGTTACTCTGTTGCACTGGGAAACAAAGCAAGAATGTAAACAAAGTATGAGTTGATACTGTGTATTCAATAACTTTTTATAATGACATTCTTCAATATCTAAATTGAGCCAAAAGAAATGTATTTTTTAAAGGGAGGGAAAACACAATGACAAGACAATCCAACTAAATTGTGTTTCTGAATCTTTATTGTATACTGAAAATGATCTTACAAATGAGGCAGAGGAATAATTGACCTGGGAATGGGATCATTCTCGGTACACAGTGATGAGTCAATACATATGCTTTTTATACCATGATAGAGAAACTTACTGCACATTTAAACTTTTTAGTGGAGGAGGTGGACATACAGAGCATCCAGAATTGCATTATGAGCAGCTCTCAAAGGAGGGAGCAGCTGAGACTGTACAGTAAAAAAAAAGAGTAAAGATAACATTTTTTTAGCTAATGGATGGCTTCTTTCCTGTAACTGTTGGACAATGTCACTAACACCACAGATACTGCCATAAGACACATACACTGCAGTAATGGTATGCTAAATGTTTTGAGCTAATGAGATTAATGCTATTTTTTAATGGTGAAATTCCTCAATTATGGTATAAGCCACTGTTACAGCTACTGTCACTGATATGACTGAAGAAACAAGGTTTATCCTCCATTCAGTCCGACTGGTAAATGTATGCCTTGTTAAAATCCCTGTAGTAATCAGCCAGTAGATTTATTTCACCAGTGTTTTAATTTGCAGTAATGCTGGGGAGACAGAAGGCAGCACAAGGCAAGCAAGGCAGGGGACAATTCGGGCCACTCCATTTGAATACCCATTCCATGGCACAACAATTGCCTTTGATTATATCTTAATCTCATACACACAAACAGCTAGCCAATATGCATGTACTGTAACAACCTCCAATATTTTTTGCAGTAATTATATTTCCGTGGATTCAAAATTCTGACTAACTTAATATGATGCAAAATCCTTAGAAACATACACAATACCTCATTATCACATAAAGTAGAAACAGAGCTCTGAATGATTAAAGCACCGTTTGTAGTAATCAACCTTAATCCATGATAATTATTTATATTTATATGTAACTCACAGCTGAGAGTAATATAAACCATCTATGCTAAGATGGGTTGCTGCAGCTGGGCTGCCATTTGGTGGGGTGGCCTCAAAAGGCACTTCTGGCATATTTACTACAAAATGCAAAAAAACTATTTTTGGTCATGTGACCCTGCATTATTCAATTGGGCTACAAGTTTATTTTAATGGTTTAATAAACGTAATTGGTAAATGAAGGATTTAGAACAAGGAAATAAAGCCACAACACCCAACATGTCTTGAGCTCAAAATATCCAGCAAAAAGATGTGCAACATACAGTAGAAGGGGTTAACATTATGTAAGGCTAAACCCTTATTATTAATACGTTTTCTTCCACATGCATACCCCCATCTTCGTGTGTGGTTCTTAGATATGCATCTGTCTCATACACATGTCTTCAAGTCAAACAAGGAGCAAACTCCATTACGCCAGCTAACACCTAACCTGCCATGAAAACATGTTATGTGTAACACATGCTAAGGTTCAAGAAAAGGAAAACCAAATAGTTAAAACAATAAAAGGTAAGATTTATCTACTGAAAACAATGTAAGTGATACAAAGCAAAGACCTCTGAGGGTTTTTTTTAAACTCTTGTCAGATGGAACACAAAGGTGGTCATTACTCTTCTTATCTGATTTTGATGGTGGTGGAGGTGTAATTCAGGCGGAAAACAGGATACAGCTGATTCAATACCTTTTTGAAGCCAGCTCTCTCATTAAATGTTTCATATCCAGTGTTTTAGGGCTATTCATATTATTATTATTATTTTTGTACCATACTGTACTGGTTGTGGCTGCACATTATTTCACTGTAATTAATCCATTCACAGCTTATTGTTGGGGATATATATATATATATATATATATATATATATATATATATATATATATATATATATATATATATATATATATATATAATAAGTCCAGGATTAATATTTCAAAGCATAAATGATATACCTTTGTACCCCAGGTACAGTAAGAGTTTAATAAAGGGAGGCTTACTATAGTTTTAAAAGCAAGGCTACAGTCTACTATTCAATCTCAAGTAGTAATGGACATATCAACTACTAATAGATCTTTTTAATCTGCTGAATTTAACAACTACTTCATATAATAACCTAGATGAGGTATTCTAGTGAATGATGACTGCAATCTGTGCCACAGTCAATAGAATATAGCACAAAATATTGTACTGAATGATCATTTCCTTTGAGGAAAATTTCTCAGTGTCTTGGGCCTTCAAAGCTACAGTTCCATCACTTTTCAAGTCCTCTTGTCTACCCTTTATCAGCTTCTGAAAAATGTCCCTGCCTAGTCTAATATATTTTCTTCAGTTTGAAAAGTCTCTAAATTCCCAATTAGAACTGTGTTTGACTCATACTGGAGCATAAGTGTTTACTCCAGTCTTTACGAATATCCTGTTTTTTGATAGAAGGAAAGCACCTGTTCATTTTTCAAAACTAGAAGCAGAACAATTAGGTAATGTAATTAAATACAGTACTGGTTTTCTGAAGCTGTGAAATCCCTTGTGGAACTAACTAGAAGCATATTGCTATGGAACAAACTGAGCTCAAAAACACATTTTAAGGATGTGTTTTGAGAAGAATAAACTCTTCCAATAATACCTTGGTTAGAATACTCTTCTTATGAGAATACAAGAATATATACCATATATATATATATATATATATATATATATATATATATATATATATATATATATATATATATAAGCACACACACACACACATATACCCTATTAGTTCTACCTTAATCCCTGCTGACAAGATTTATGCTAATCAAAAAAAAAAAAAATGCCGTAACTCTGTAGCATTTCATCTATTTAAATCTGATGAAATAAAATGACCCAATGAAAGGCAGCCACACATGATTCATAGCTGGTTCATTGTGGATATATCCAGTAAATTACAGTGAGTTCTACATCTAAGCAGAATTGACATTTCTTAAAATCTATGATGGCATGTGGAACATGAAGTATCTGTCTCATGCAGTTAGTTTGAGATTGAATTGATTAAATGCTATACAGCTAAATGTATCGCAGCAATACCAAAAAATATATCTTACAGTGATAAATAGTTTCAATTAAATTGTAAAATACATACATAACTTATCCATAAATACTTGGCTCAATGCAGTTGGATGTGAAATAATCTGTTTTATCACATACAAAATGAAAGCTCACAACATTGTATAGCTATTTAAATGTAAAGGTTATTTAATTGTTAGTTTTTTCTGTTTTTTATTTTTTTACAAAATACTTTCAACAAACTGTTCTAGAATGTCGCTGCTTTCACAATATGTCCAGCAGTCATACTGTTCAATACCACTCATTTTATCAAAATAATTACTGTACCAGGACAAAAGCATTTATTTAATAGCTTTCTTGTACTCTTTTTTATATAAGATAGTGTTCCATTTAAAAAGAAAGATTTCACTACACTGAAATGTGTAGAGTTCTTAATAATAATATAAAGAGCTTGTGGCAGAGCAAAGCTCTGCCCTTTAAATTGGCAGGGATGGGGTTAACTTCCCCTACCTGCCTGGGTTTATTATGTTCAGGTGGCTGGGGTTGATTAGTTGATTAGGTTGATTAACGATCAATCAGCGCCCAGCCACCTGATATAAAAGGAGGCCTCTGCTTCTCATTTGGAGGGAGGGAGCTGAGGAAGCAGGTTGGTTTTTTTTGGTTGTTTGGAAAACTTGAATCCAGTGAAGGCATTGCCCAGCCTGGAAACTGTTATTTTTGTAAATTTTGCTTTTTGTCTTTCTTTGTGTTTAAATTGTTTTGTTTTGGCCCTTGTGCCCTTTCATTTTGTGTTTATTTATAATAAAATAGTTATTTTTTTGAACTGCAGTCTGTCTCTGGGCCTCTATCCACTCGCCAGCCTGCCACATTTGGTGTCAGAAGTGGGATAGTGCCACCTAGAGGCTCAGAGCAGTATTTTTGTTTTGTTTTGTGGAATTTTTGGGATAATTTTTTTTTTTTTTTTTTGAAAAAAAAAAAAAAAAATGGGAAAGAAGAGCAGACAGCGGCAAAGGCAGGAAAAGCAGCAGCAGCTGAAGAAATGTAAGCTGCTGCAGCCACCGCTGGAGGACCCGGCCAGCCTCTTCCCCTGGTGTTCCTGGTGTGGGAAGGAGGACCATCGTTGGCGGTCCTGCCCAGACGTGCCACCGGTGTGAGGAGGACGGCCACAACTGGGCAGGATGCCCCTACAACCAGGCCCAGGAAGAGGTGCCGTGTTCACCCCGGGCATCAGGGGCCACCCCACTACCTCCAGCACCACCACCTTCACCACCGTCCCAGGAGATCTGGGACTGGTTGATGCACCCTGAGGCAGACCTCGTCCACGATCTCCCCATAGTTATCAACACGCTGTGGCGTCGAGATGGGGAGAGGTGGGAACAGTGGGAGGAACAACACCACCCGGCCTCCTTCCCAGAGGTTGCCCTCATGGTGGTTAATTACCTGGCGGTAGACATGGGAGATCCACCGGTCACTCCAATAAAGAGAGGTGAGCCGCCTTCCCGGGAGCCAGAGAGGGGTGAGCCGCCTTCCCGGGAGCCAGAGAGGGGTGAGCCGCCTTCCCGGGAGCCAGAGAGGGGTGAGCCGCCTTCCCGGGAGCCAGAGAGGGGTGAGGAGCCGCCTTCCCGAGAGCCAGAGAGGGGTGAGGAGCTGCCGTCGTCCCCAGAGCCAGAGAGGGGTGAGGAGCTGCCGTCGTCTCCCAGAGCCAGAGAGGGGTGAGGAGCTGCCGTCGTCCCCAGAGCCAGAGAGGGGTGAGGAGCCGCCGTCGCTCCCAGAGCCAGAGAGGGGTGAGGAGCTGCCGTCGCTCCCAGAGCCAGAGAGGGGTGAGGAGCTGCCGTCGCTCCCAGAGCCAGAGAGGGGTGAGGAGCTGCCGTCGCTCCCAGAGCCAGAGAGGGAGGAGGATCTGCCGTCGCTCCCAGAGCCAGAGAGGGAGGAGGATCTGCCGTCGCTCCCAGAGCCAGAGAGGGAGGAGGATCTGCTGTCGCTCCCAGAGCCAGAGAGGGAGGAGGAGCCTCCGTCGCTCCCAGAGCCAGAGAGGGAGGAGGATCTGCCGTCGCTCCCAGAGCCAGAGAGGGAGGAGGATCTGCCGTCGCTCCCAGAGCCAGAGAGGGAGGAGGATCTGCCGTCGCTCCCAGAGCCAGAGAGGGAGGAGGAGCTGCCGTCGCTCCCAGAGCCAGAGAGGGGTGAGGAGCTGCCGTCGCTCCCAGAGCCAGAGAGGGGTGAGGAGCTGCCGTCGCTCCCAGAGCCAGAGAGGGGTGAGGAGCTGCCGTCGTCCCCAGAGCCAGAGAGGGGTGAGGAGCTGCCGTCGTCCCCAGAGCCAGAGAGGGGTGAGGAGCTGCCGTCGCTCCCAGAGCCAGAGAGGGGTGGAGGAGCTGCCGTCGAGGAGCTGCCGTCGTCCCCAGAGCCAGAGAGGGGTGAGGAGCTGCCGTCGTCCCCAGAGCCAGAGAGGGGTGAGGAGCCTCCGTCGCTCCCAGAGCCAGAGAGGGAGGAGGAGCCGCCGCCGCTCTCAGAGCCCGAGAGGGAGGAGCCGCCGCCGCTCTCAGAGCCCGAGAGGGAGGAGCCGCCGCCGCTCTCAGAGCCCGAGAGGGAGGAGCCCGCTCGCCGCTCTCAGAGCCCGAGAGGGAGGAGCCGCCGCCGCCGCTCTCAGAGCCCGAGAGGGAGGAGCCGCCGCCGCTCTCAGAGCCCGAGAGGGAGGAGCCGCCGCCGCCGCCACCAGAGGGAGCCGGGCCGCCGCCTCCGCCTCCGAGAGAGCCGGGCCGCAGTCGCCGCCTCCGCCACCAGAGGGAGCCGGGCCGCCGTCGCCGCCTCCGCCACCAGAGGGAGCCGGGCCGCCGTCGCCGCCTCCGCCACCAGAGGGAGCCGGGCCGCCGTCGCCGCCTCCGCCACCAGAGGGAGCCGGGCCGCCGTCGCCGCCTCCGCCACCAGAGGGAGCCGGGCCGCCGTCGCCGCCTCCGCCACCAGAGGGAGCCGGGCCGCCGTCGCCGTGCTACCTTGGAGATTCGGGGCCCCCTCAACCAAAGAAGGCTTGGGGGCTCCGACATCAACCCCGCCCACCACCACCCACCATAACAGCCCACCCAAGGGACATAATTGGACTCTTGGGGGGAGGGGGGTGGGGAGGGTGGGGGGAAGGGGGGAGTTGGCCGATTGCGGCCGGTGTACGTTGTACATGGGGGGAGGTGTGTGGCAGAGCAAAGCTCTGCCCTTTTTAAATTGGCAGGGATGGGGTTAACTTCCCCTACCTGCCTGGGTTTATTATGTTCAGGTGGCTGGGGTTGATTAGTTGATTAGGTTGATTAACGATCAATCAGCGCCCAGCCACCTGATATAAAAGGAGGCCTCTGCTTCTCATTTGGAGGGAGGGAGCTGAGGAAGCAGGTTGGTTTTTTTTGGTTGTTTGGAAAACTTGAATCCAGTGAAGGCATTGCCCAGCCTGGAAACTGTTATTTTTGTAAATTTTGCTTTTTGTCTTTCTTTGTGTTTAAATTGTTTTGTTTTGGCCCTTGTGCCCTTTCATTTTGTGTTTATTTATAATAAAATAGTTATTTTTTTGAACTGCAGTCTGTCTCTGGGCCTCTATCCACTCGCCAGCCTGCCACAGAGCTATACACAGTAAAGGTGTCGTTTCATTGAGGTTTCTGAAGATATGATAATGGAATAATATATGCTGACTGCAAAAGCGCTGCTATCAACTAAATGATTTAGAAAAAAAAAAAGGCTTTTGTGCTTGTATTATTGCCTCCATGTATGTCTCTCTGTCTTCCTTAAATACATTTTTGTATTTCTTTTTCTTTTTTGAAGGTTGAAATGTCCCCAGTACTCTGGGAAACTCTATCATGCTCTGAAAAGCACCTCTATCTAAGCAACACTCTTACACACAAATCAATCAATTAAAGGCAATTTGTTACCTGCTTTAAATATAGGTTTAAACATACCTTATTTTCAATAATTAGTTCTTGTTGTATAAACAGAATACTTTGGTTCTTTCACTCATGACAATAGCCATAAACAACCCACTCGACCTCTTTAGGTTATTCTGCTTTCCTCGTCCACAGAATAACTACAGTACCATGTAAACGTGAATGGGGGTATCCTTTGTTTATTTGATTAATATTTGTGAAATTACTTGGTACATGTTGTAAGGTTCGTTTTATTCTTAAAAATAATAAGTCAGTCGTCTTCAGGTAACTTCAATCAAAACAGTTTTATTCAGGAACAAAGCAAATCCAAAGACAGCACAGGACGTAATCACAGGATAATACTGTAAGCAAAGTTACAGGTCTCAGCAAATGGAATCTTGAGCAACAAAGCAGCAGGTATACCTACAGGTCTTGACAGTGGTTTTCCAGTCCCGAAACAATAATTACAGATATTAATATACTAGGCTGCTTACTGCCCACTGGGAGTGGAACTCCACCTAGAGGGAGTGGAAATCTCTTACCTTCACCAATGAACCACCTTTACTGGAGGTGCGCCAGCAACCGCCCTGTGACATGGCAACGAAAGCACAGCGAGCCATCCTTAGCAGAAGTTTGTGGATTAGAGCCAGTTTTAGCTGGGTTGATTGTGGTTCGTGACTCTCAGACATGAAGGTACTTTAAGCAGTGTGCAAAGTTCCAGAGCCACAAGGACAGGACAACACTAAGCAGTAGATCTGAAAAGCCTTACATTAAACACAGGAAAATCACACAATGTTCAGAGACAGAGTTGCAATGATGCAATGAGACAGTAGACCACAGGTCAGCTTTGAAAATTGAACTACACTATAATGTGTGTGTCTTCACTACACATTATCTGCAATGGAAATGAAGAGATTATTCGAATCATGAGGCAAGTCTTCCACTGCATAATCGGAGCATTCAAAAGTAAATTACCTGCAGCTGTAAGCGACAAAAAAATAATGCATACTTACTCAAGCATTATGAGGTCAGCGCAGTTTTGAGGGAATGAAGCCAACATAAAAGTGAATTTGAAATTCAAAACTGTTCAACTGCCGAGTCTGAGATCAAGAAAAATGACCTAATTTCTTTATCTTGCTGTCACTTAAAGATGTATCTGATGAATTGAAATAAACAGAAAGAGATCAGCTAAGGAAATGATTATCATCAAATTAATTTCGCCCCTGCTTCTAAATAGAAGAGTGCTTCATAGCCCAAGAGTTGTATTTCTTTTATTGAAAGGCTTTTCTGAAACAAACTGGGCATTAAAATAAAATAGTAAAGAAAAAGTTTGTTCTCTTTACAAGTGATTGCCAGAAATGACATATTTAATATGGGGGTTGTTTTATCATTAATGGAACTACCATAGGATGTATTTACAGTCTAGTGTCTCATTCTTTTTTTTTTATATATCTCATGTACAATGTAATGTAGGCCAATATTGTTCAATTTTGCTCATTTTAAATACATTTTCCTGCTTTGAATCCATTATTTTTCAATGTGAGTGCCATCTTTAAACAATATAATATTTGAATATTATCATGTTTTATGCACTTATGCATGTATTGTGCTACAATCATGTATTATGTACTTTCCACTATATTTAATGTACTATTTCATGTATTATGCTACTATCATGTATCATGTATTACTTTTTTTTTTTTTTACTGTATATCATATATTATGCATTTCTCTGTATTAAGGATTTTCTTCTTCTTACTGCATCTTGTAAAGCGCTTTGTGATGGTGGTCCACTATGAGAGGTGCTATATAAAATAAAGATTGATTGTTTGAACATCTAGCTCATTGGTTACTGAGACTGAGACGCAAATGGTGTTGATGCTGTGGTGCACAGGTGTTTTTAGAAGAAAACTAATTCAGAATAATTATGATTGTATAATAGTGGCAGATTCCAGCACAGATAAATCTATTTTATATCTTGCTTTATTTGTTAAATTGTTTCCAATTAAGTAAGGGATTTTTGACCTGTCAGTAAATCATTTAACATTTTACATGGTTCATATCCATTTTTCATTGATATATTTTTTTTTTTTTTTTTTTTTTTTTTTTTTTTTTTTTTATATAGACTGAAGCGACTCACAGTGCTTTACAAAGCAGGTACATGGCAGAGCAAGGTGCTGAACTGCAGTTCACAATGGTGATAGCTATTATTCTCGCAGCAAACATGCTCACATAGTGACACTATATTCATAATGCTCACTTTCAAGTTCTTTAATGCAATTAACTAATGGTAGTAGAGCAGCCAATATCCTACACTACTAAAACTAGTTTTAAAAGGTGACAGAAATTTTAAGAAGCCTAAGCGATCCAGACCTAAATATAAAAACACATTGAAAAAATGTCTACAAAGATCTAAACTTGTATTCAGTTATGATATATTGTTATCCTCCACAGTAATCTTTACTTGTAGATAATCGACTTTGCCTTCCGTTAAGTGTCTAACACATACCTTGTACATGTAAATGGTTTTGGAAATCTATTTTTTTTATTACTTAGTCACAAAAAGATTAGGAAGAAGGCATGTTTCTTAAAAAGCAGATTTTTAAATAGGATCTCTATATGTAGAGGTCAATTACTTCCAATAAATCTTTGGATTGTACATGCCCTGACAATTCTGTGTTTGTTAGCCAGCAACATGTTTAGGTATGTGAAAAGGGATTTTTTAAATGTTTTAAATGGTACAAGGATCAATGGTTGGCACAAGATTCTGGCACCAGAAAGTTTTTTGTATGGATTACCATGTTAGTATGTAATAGCCCTTAACCATATACTGTACTGTACACAGTATGCCAATCACTACTCCAACATGAATTGATCAGGAGTGAAGATAATTAAGGCACAACAGAGGTATTATTATTTATTTTTTTTTTTTTATGGAAGTTAACTCCGTGGCTAAACACCTTATAAAATACTGATAAAGTTGCTGTAATAGTATACTGGCAGCAGAGCCCCTCTATAGATCATTATTGTTAGGTTTTGCTGAGTAGCCAAGCACTGATCATTCATTATCAGTGTCTCTTGCAGATCAAAGTATCATCCATTACTGCATGTGAATGTAGTGAGATGGAAACCCAGAAGGCACTCAGTTGAATGCGGTTCTGTGTTAATGGGCTTTGTGTATGCAAGGAAGAACTGGACGTGACCCAGATGTCTCAGATTCATACTGAAGAGCAAACAGGAAATGCTTTCTCCAACTCCCAATTGTCAACTTATTGATTAGAGAGTCTAATAAGGTCTCCAGATTAGATGCAGGTAGTACTTTGTGTATTCTGTTGTCTGAAACATAAACGACTTCCTGAGGAAAACAGGACTGATGTTTAAGCACTTTCCCCAGTGGCCATGGTGGCTGTTTGATCCAGCCTATGTGCTTTGTGCTGTATATTTTATTAAAGAGGTGCAATCTATGGAGAATTAATCATCCTGACAAAACATGTCTTCTTGTCGTTGAATATTAGAACATAAGAAACGTTTAGGAACAAGAAGAGACTGGGTCTCTGTTGTGAACTCTTACTCAGCTTCTATGTGTGGTCTTGCATGCTAATCTCTGTGCCTGTTGTAGTGACTTAACTATACAGTACTCATATAGGATTTTTCAAACTACAATTAAATCCCGTATTTCCTTCTTTTTATAAGATATGTAATTACTTTAATCAGTCCACATTACTCAAACAGCCCTTATTTGTACCTTCTCAAATGCAAAGTCTTTTATTGTAGTGAGGTACCAAAACTCAATATCAAGTATTTTTAAGTGGGGCATAACTAGAGTATAATATAGTTTGAGCATAACTTCTAAATTGTTCTTGTTTATTTGTTACAGGACTTTTATTTTTGAGATCATGACTATTGGAGAGTCTCTGTAATCAGAATAAAATAAAATATATTAACATTTAAATAAATTATAAAAAGAGTTTCTCCAGCACTGTTCGTACTGTAACTATGGACTAAAGGCTTAAACTCATGAGTTATTTCAAGAATTTCTGTTTAGAAACGTTTTTCTGTCTAGACTGTTTTTTTTTTTTTTTTTTTTTTTTTAAGCAGCAATTAAATAAAAAAAAAATACTACCTAATAATGATTTTTTAAATTATTATTATTATTATTATTATTATTATTATTATTATTATTATTATTATTATTATTATTGCCTGATTATCTGTCCCAGCTTACTATTGCACTGGCAGATATTTGCTTTAATCTGGATCGGTAACCTTTTCAATGATTTGGAAAGGTGATAGGTTGACAATTGTAGAATAAATACCACTTGTTATAATGCTAAACTGTAGAAATAGCACAATTTGCATGTTATCAGTCCAACAAAGACAGCTGTTCATGTATCTTTATAAACTCAGCACATGTTTAAATTCAATGTGCTACATTGATACTTTGAATTATGTATTTTCAGCAGTATCTCTGACTGTTATCTAAACAGAAATCTGGCCAACTGTTCAACACGTGGTTTCTAAGTTAAATAAGAAATAGGTTACGAATATTACAATATTACATTGTATGGAACAAAATAAACAGGCTTGCTCTCTTTAACATGCTTTATGAATATGAGTCTATGTTCTGTATAGTTAAACCACAAACTAACATGATCCGCCATTGCCAGACCATGCTTTGGTAGAGTATATGCCACCTATACCCTGGTAAGCAAATCTGTCCCTAAGTGGTACAAATGGTAAAAGTACATCAGAGTGGTGTGCAGGCTGTCATACAGTCAGGGGAGCACAGGTTCACGTCCTGGCTGTGTAATTCTGGAGGGAGGGTCACATTGGCTCTGGTGCTCCTGCAGGTTAGGGAGACAATACCGGCAGAGATTGTTTCTCCTCATTGTGCTAGAGCGGAGGAGAAAAATAATTGGACTATCTAAATTATGGAGAAAATTAAGGTTACAATCATTAGGCACGCTAATATATATATATATACATATATACACATATATAACATGGCAGGGATGGGGTTAAGTTTCCCTGCCCAGAAACATGTGCGAATGCACATTTGTTGTTTAATTGTTTAATTTATTTTATTGTTTAATTATCACCCGCACCTGGGGATCTATACAAATTAGGACCAGGTGCAGGGTATAAATAGTCAGCAGCCAGTATACTCAGGGCTGCTGAGTAGAAGGAAGCAGAAGGTGTGCTCTGTTTCCAAGCAGTCAGAACATTATATTTCAGCATATGCTCTGCAAGTAAGTATGTTGCAGGTAAACGGTGTAACTCCTGCGAGCTAGTCAGGGACCTGCAACATATGTTTAGTGTAGTGCTACCAAAATAGGAGCACTGGTGTTTGTTTTTGTTTCTGCTTTGTTTGATTGTGTAATTATTAAAAAGTGTGCGTATTTAAACTTCCATTTCCGTGTCCTGGGTCTATGCTATTGAAGTGGCCTGACTTTATTCTAGGAATGTGGGTTTTCTTCTATATCAAATTCATACCTATATATAATATAATATATATATATATATATATATATATTATATATATGGCTATAAAACCGACGGTACTGATTCTAATATAAATGCGGTACTGCAAGACGTTCATTCATAACGTATCCATGGACCTTGAAGTAAAGGACGGAACTCTCGATAGGGTCAAAAGTAATATGGGTGTAAAGCTACCAAAATATGAATGCACTGGCTATATTCCATCAGCCTCTGCTCTTGCAGTGATGTTTAATTTAATCAAACTGGTCTGCTATTGAAGTGGCCTGACTTTATTCTAGGAATGTGGGTTTTCTTCTGAGATCAAATTCATACCTCCACTTTAGTTTGGAGAGTTTCAACCAGAAAGGTTGCACCCCTAGGGATATACAGTTTCAGGGCTGAGGTCACTCCACTAAAACAGAAGCCAGTAACTAGTTTATCTATGAGGATTATCCAGTTATAAAGTATTGTTTTACCATAAAGCATATCAGGTCCCATAATTATCTTTCTGTCTTTAGATTACTGGTTTGGGGCAAAGCCAATACTAAACAAATGCCTGCATACTGATGTCCTAAAGCTTTTTTTTTTAACAAAATACCTCAAATGAGTTAGTAAAGCCCTAAATCAGATGACAAGGTTTAAATCAGTAGGGTAGGATGTTAATCCCATAGTCCGACTGGGACAGATCATCCCTTTGCGTAATAGTTTTTACAGCATTATATTTCAGAGCTATTACAAGCATCATACTTGTTTATGGATCCAGTCTTTTGGAATCAAGTGATGCATAAAATGATTGTTCCTCTTTTCATGAACCGTTAATCAGGTATTTTAATTTAAACAGGTGCAAAGAATGGCTTATAAGGGACTTTTTTAACACCCAAATTGAAAAAATATATATTTTGCAGACATGTAGTGTTCTATGGAGGAAAATAACATGTCACTTCACCGCGTGATGTAGTTGGGCCTACCTGTTATGCCGTGGACTGAAGATCACAACCAGCAGGTGGATTGCTTAACCATATTTATCTTGCCAGTCGTTTGAGTCCCACCCAGCATCAAGAACCTGGTTTCACTGTAAGTTATGTATTTCACAGTAGAACCCCTTTTGCAAACATTACTAAATGGCAACACGTAGGCCTCATGTTTAATGGGGTGTGCATCATTATCTTTGTGATGCTGTCACCAGTCACTCACTGGATTGATGGGGTACAGTCCCTGATGCAGCACTTGAAAGCATAATGTTCTTTTTAACAACATTGTGGACCCATACAAGCCATCTTTTGAGTTACGCATGTCTGTCAAAGTGCTGTCTATTATACTGATATTCAAAATACTCTCCATACCCCTTTTTAGCTACTGTAAATGTAAAAGATATACATGTTTTAGCTGTGCTAATACAAATACACATATGCATGCAGTTAATTTTTCAGTATGTAAATGATATTACTGGTTGAGTTAATTATTAGTGTTAAATACTGTGCGTGAAAAAATAATAAAACAAAAATATATAGACTATAGACTGGGTTTTGAGCAACCATCTGTTAAAAAATGGATTTACTGCAGCCTTTAATACCCAGTTAAAGACTTATATTTTGGGGGGCATTTTCAATTATTTCTGTAAAAAAACAAAAGTGGAGTGGTGGATAGTATGGCGCTGTAATCATTTTTGACAAAATAAGATTGTTATTTTAAATGAAAAGCCAGTATTGTTCTGGGAGTAGCAACCTTCTGAGTAGGTCAGGCAATGACAGCACAAAATAAAGTAGTTGTGTGAGGAGCACAATAGATTGTTGCCACGGTGATTCTCAGTCATGGACCTTGCCTCATGTTTGCATTGCAGAGGAGTGTTACCAGTAACACTGAGCAGCACCAGTGTAATGATGTATTGAGGGATAGGTGGGAGTAGAGGGATTGATACCCAGATAATGGTATTCGCCTCTTGCCGGTATGCATTTAAAAAAAAAAAAAGCCAGTGGCTTCCAAGCCTATTCCAATACATTTGAAATATCTGTGACTATATATTATAAACTTCAAAACAAAATAAGATGTTTTGCTGTTTCTTCTCAAACTACTGTATATTTAAGGTTTTTTTTTTTTTTTTTTTCAGAAAATATAGTACATTAAAAAGTGTTTAGATGCAGGTTTTATTTTTGAATACTTTTATATATATACAGTGCCTATAGAAAGTCTACACCCCCTTGAAATTTTTTTACATTTTGTTGTGTCAGTGCCTCAGAGTTTCATGCATTTAAATGAGGATTTTTCCCACATATCTACACACCATACTACACACTGTTAAGGTGAATAAAGTTTTTTATTGAGAAAAAAATTATATATTAAAAATACAAAACTGAAATGTCATAATTGGATAAGTCTCCACCCCCCTGAGTTAATACTTGGTAGAAGCACATTTGGCAGCAATTACAGCTGTGACTGTGTTGGGATAGGTCTCTACCAACTTTGCACACCTAGATTTGGCAATATTTGACAATTCTTCTTTACAAAACTGTTCAAGCTCTGTCAAGCTCCTTGGGGAGGGTTGATGGACAGCAATCTTCAAGTCATGCAACAAATTTTTGATTGAATTTTGGTCGGGGCTCTGACTGAGCCATTCAAGGACATTTACCTTTTTGTTCCTTAGCCACTCCAGTGTAGCTTTGGCTGTGTGCTTTGGGTTGTTGTCGTGCTGAAAACTTCCATCTAAGTTTCATCTTTCTTGCAGAGGGCAGCAGGTTTTCCTCAAGGACTTTTCTGTACATTGCTCCATTCATTTTCCCTTCTATCCTGACAAGTGTCCCAGTCCCTGCTGATGAGAAACATCCCCATAATATGATACTGCCACCACCATGCTTCACAGTAGGGATGGTATTCTTTGGGTGATGCGCTGTGATTTTAGTTTCATCAGACTGCAAAACTTTTTTAGTTGTCTGATGAAACTAACGTGTTTTGTTGCGTACTTCAAATGGGATAAAAGGTGGGCTTTCTTGAGTAATCGCTTCCTTCTTGCCACCCTGCCATAAAGGCCAGAGTGCTTGGGATATTGTTGTCACATGCACACTTTGACCAGTCTTGGCTATAAAAGCCTGTAGCTCTATCAAAGTTATCATTGGCCTCTTGGTAGCATCTCTGATCACTCTCCTTGCTTGGTCATCCAGTTTGGGGTGGACACTTATCCAACCAAGCTATTTCAGTTTTTATTTTTAATTAATTTTTTACAAAGTTCTAGAATATTTTTTTCACTTTCATTTTTACATGATGTAATGGTGTTCTATATATTGTGATATCATTTTTACTTATAACTTTAACTCTATATTAATTCTAATTAACATTATTTTATATAAACTTATATTTACATTATCATGCAATGCTGGCTCTGAGGATCAGCATTGATTTGGTCTCCCCAGTGCATCAGCATGCATAACTTTTGAATTAATTTTGTTTATTTCATTATTTTTAACTTGCATATATTTATTGGAATTAATTAGTTCATTCTTTTCTGTTGAGTCCCACTGGCATAATTGTGTTCAGTCTATTTATCCTTTTACTTTCTTTTATTCGTCTACATGTTGTATTGTCTAATTTTAGCTGTTCTAATACTACAAACTTTACATCATTTCTGTCATGTCCTTGAACCCCAAAATATCATCTACAAACCAAATGTATTCTGAAGATTCTCTTTCTGATTTTCTAAGTAATTGTTCTTCCCATTTCCCGATGTATGTACTGGCAAAATGCATTCCTAATTTAAATCCTATTGCTGTATCATCGTTTTGTTTGTAATTTTTATCAACAAATGTAAAATAACTGTTTTGTAAAACTACGTTGATCATGTTCAGCACCTCTGCTGTTGGTATTGATTTATCTAGTCTATTATCTAGTGCTTATATATATATATATATATATATATATATATATATAATAAGTATATATAATATATATATATATATATATATATATATATATATATATATATATATATATCTGTACCTGTCTGAGTAAAACTTGTACACAAATCACGAGTCAAGACACTTGTTTTGAGACAGTAATGGAGGTAAAAACAGGACAGTACCTGTAAGTTTATTTCTCTGTGCTCAATACACAGGGTCGTTGGGACAAAGCAAAAGTCTGGTATATAGTTCTGGTTCTCATACAAAGGTGGGTCAATACAGACAGTAGTGTCCTCAAAAAAGTCATACACAGCCAAAGTCATACACAGCAAATCAATAGTTTTGTATATTTTTACACGGCTCTCCCACCTTACTCCACACCAACTCCACACTCTCCAGCCAGAGCTGAGTGTCAGCCTCTTTTTAAATAGGTGAACCACACCCATAAGTTCCTAACAGGTCTGTCAACCACAACCTTCCCTCCCACTAAGGCTTCTGGGTAGTGCAGTCCCTACAAGCAGCCATTTTGTAGACTGTAGTCCATTTTGGGTCAGCCATTATCCCCTTAAAATCTCAGTCTTCCTATACTTCCCATCAATCACCCTAGCCTTGTCTGCCACTATATATACAGTACTGTGCAAAAGTTTTAGGCAGGTGTGAAAAAATGCTGTAAAGTAAGAATGCTTTCAAAAATAGACATGTTAATAGATTATATTTATCAATTAACTAAATGCAAAGTGAGTGAACAGAAGAAAAATCTAAATCAAATCCATATTTGGTGTGACCACCTTTTGCCTTCAAAACAGCTTCAATTCTTCTAGGTACACTTGCACAAAGTCAGGGATTTGTAGGCATATAGTCAGGTGTATGATTAAACAATTATACCAAACAGTGCTAATGATCATCAATTCAATATGTAGGTTGAAACACAATCATTAACTGAAACAGAAACAGCTGTGTAGGAGGAATAAAACTGGGTGAGGAACAGCCAAACTCAGCTAACAAGGTGAGGTTGCTGAAGACAGTTTACTGTCAAAAGTCATACACCATGGCAAGACTGAGCACAACAACAAGACACAAGGTAGTTATACTGCATCAGCAAGGTCTCTCCCAGGCAGAAATTTCAAGGAAGATAGGGGTTTCCAGATGTGCTGTCCAAGCTCTTTTGAAGAAGCACAAAGAAACGGGCAACGTTGAGGACCGTAGACGCAGTGGTCGGCCAAGGAAACTTACTGCAGCAGATGAAAGACACATCATGCTTACTTCCCTTCGCAATCAGAAGATGTCCAGCAGTGCCATCAGCTCAGAATTGGCAGAAAACAGTGGGACCCTGGTACACCCATCTACTGTCCGGAGAAGTCTGGTCAGAAGTGGCCTTCATGGAAGACTTGCGGCCAAAAACCCATACCTCCAACGTGGAAACAAGGCCAAGCGACAACTATGCATGAAAACACAGGAACGGGTGCAGAAAAATGGCAGCAGGTGCTCTGGACTGATGAGTCAAAATTTGAAATATTTGGCTGTAGTAGAAAGCAGTTTGTTCGCCGAAGGGCTGGAGAGCGGTACACGAATGAGTGTCTGCAGGCAACAGTGAAGCATGGTGGAGGTTCCTTGCAAGTTTGGGGCTGCATTTCTACAAATGGAGTTGGGGATTTGGTCAGAATTAATGGTCTCCTCAATGCTGAGAAGTACAGGCAGATGCTTATCCATCATGCAATACCATCAGGGAGGCATCTGATTGGCCCCAAATTTATTCTGCAGCATGACAACGACCCCAAACATACAGTGAAAGTCATTAAGAACTATCTTCAGCGTAAAGAAGAACAAGGAGTCTTGGAAGTGATGGTATGGCCCCCACAGAGCCCTGATCTCAACATCATCGAGTCTGTCTAGGATTACATGAAGAGAGAGAAGCAACTGAGGCTGCTTAAATCCACAGAAGAACTGTGGTTAGTTCTCCAAGATGTTTGGGTCAACCTACCTGCCGAGTTCCTTCAAAAACTGTGTGCAAGTGTACCTAGAAGAATTGATGCTGTTTTGAAGGCAAAGGGTGGTCACACCAAATATTGATTTGATGTAGATTTTTCTTCTGTTCACTCACTTTGCATTTTGTTAATTGATAAATATAAACTATTAACATGTCTATTTTTGAAAGCATTCTTACTTTACAGCATTTTTTCACACCTGCCTAAACTGTTTGCACAGTACTGTGTGTATATATGTGTGTGTGTGTGTGTGTGTGTGTGTGTGTGTGTGTGTGTGTGTGTGTGTGTGTGTGTGTGTGTGTATATATATATATATATATATATATATATATATATATATATATATATATATATATTATGTGTATTAATTCAACTTTATATTTATTTCTTCAAATGTCCATGTTTTGTCAGCTAATTCTCAAGTCTGGTTTGAGTTTGATAAGACTCTTCCCTGTGTTGAAATTATAGATAAGCTAGCTGAGAATCATGTTTTGATTGGAATGTGCCACATTGCAACTTGCATTATTTGGCATTTTATGCACATACTGTAACATGTTTTTCATATCAATATAAAATAAATAATTGCAAAATGAGGCATGTTTCAAAACAGAAAAGCAAAAGATACTGGTACCTTTTAAATGTAATAACAGTAAGGATTGTTACAGGTGCTCTATCTAACATAACTAATAATAATAATAATAATAATAATAAATAATAATAATAATAATAATGACACAATTTTTCAGTTACAGTATAAAGTCCTTTCTATGCTAATACTATATTTCAATATTAATAAACTGTTAAGGAGCATAGGGATTTGATATAGTAGTACTAAAATAATGTAATGTACTGTGTACTGTGGTGCCAGTATGGGAGATGTTCCATCAGTAGAAAGATCAACAAAGGAATAGAACAGGTCTGGCCGTTGTGATGTTTTGTGCATTAGTGGTGTCTTCTATTGTGTGCTGTACAGGTAATGTGTAGACATGGTATGTGATGTGGATAAATATACACAGAGGGCTACATTTATACCACCAGTCTCATTTCACTTGAGGCCAGAGCTACATTCCACTGCATCACATTGTCCAGGTCTTTTAAAGATAAAAAATAAGCAAGAGAGGCTTGAATTCGTTGTTGGATGGTTTTAATAACTGGTAGACATGCTACTACTTGCATCACATATTAAAGTTTAATTATTTCTAAATTTAAATTGTGTTTTTGTTACAGTGATAATGTTTAACAGGAATAAGGTAACATTTTCCTAAATGTGGGGAAAAAAAAAACCTGTACTGGGAACTATATCCTTAAAACAACAGTTTTAAAAGCTGAGTGCAATATCTGTTGCTTTCTGCATCTGTGTGAAGCTATAAATAAGTGTCTGTGCCTTTGGATGCCATCTGAATGTCAGCCTAGTAATACTCTGTAAGGGCACAGTAATAATCATCTATGTTTTATTGGTAATTAAACTCACCTGTCCAAGTAACATGGAGTGGAGGGTGGATAAAGCAGGCAATACATCATGTTCTGTCAACTGTAGCAGGATCCATGGCCACAGTGTAAACATGTCACATGTTTTATTTATGTCAAAGAAATAAAGAAAGGTTATGACCTGACCTACCAATTATTCAGTACCGAATGTTGTAACAAATAATGGTATTTATAAAAAAATAAAGTTTAATTAATACTAAATATTTGAAAGTCTCTTTTCCTCAGATATTGGATTACAGTGAACTTTGTCTTTATTGTATTTATTCTCTGTTTCATAGCATCTCAATTACTGCAGTAAACAATCCAGTTGCATTTTGTTGCCTTCACAGAGGAATGAGAAAGAAAATACGTCAGGTGGACCGAATGGAGTTTTAAACAGTGGGGGTTCATAATATCATCAACCTAAAATGTGGAGCCCTGTCCCTATCATGGACCACTTACAACTATATTTTTTATTGTGTTTTCTGGTGATAATAAAGGGGTCAATAACACATAAAATCACCAACAGGATTAATATAGAGTTCTACCACTCTTTATACCATTCAAATAAACCCCTGGACAAAAACAAATTAACAAAACAACAGATTCATTCCTATAGCATATTCATCTTAGATTTATTTGAACCACTACAGTGACATCTATCTGTATGAATTGTGGTATAAATCATTCCATAGTTATAACAGATGGTAAACTAGCCAATAGGGGTTTATACTGTTTTATCAATGTTTATCAATATTTAATATCTCAAGGAGAGAAGAATAAGAACACCACTATGTCAGATTGATACATTTTGCTACACAAATGTATTTAGCTAGAGCTCTAAATAATCTGGTAAATAATCCCTTATTCTAAGTAATGTGTTTTTTCTCTGGAGGTGACAGTGTGGAGCACTAATGGTGGTGAAACTGCCCCTGAAGCATTGCTGAGTTCACAAGTAACAAAAAACATCAAGGGCCACAGGAAATGTGACGTGCTCTTGCATTTATATAGCGGGATGTAGTCAGAGAGATGCCAAAGTTAGATGATCTCAAATAGTGAGACTTTTACTGGTGGCTGTAAATAAAGAAGGCACACTAACAAACTAGTAAACTGGTAAACTGACAAAACCAGGAGGCAATAGTTTTAAAACCCAAATATTGACACTGGCTATGTTTACAGTGACTTGTGGCATCCAGAATGGAATGTTCATTTTTTGGATTTGTGATGTCATCATACCGTCATCGTTTCTAGATTGTGTAAAAGCATGTTCCAAGTGTGGAACGCTTGGAGGGGGTAGCACTGCCAGATTGTCGGCTGTAATCCCATTGCATATCTTGTGTTAAGAAATGATTATTGTCCAACTTTGTAACAAATGCAAAGGCCGGTGAAACTGAACCTGAAAAAAAAGAAGATTGGCAGTGTCCAAAGATAACCAGGCCATTTATTTACAGACGAGAACAGTATACTGTATTTTACTAAACTGCACCTTCGGCAGCAAAGACTTTATTTACAATCCAGTTGCTGACAGTATTTTTACTGGTTGTGTCCACACCAGAGTTAAGTCATGCCTTATTTTTACAGCATTATTGATATAGTAATACTGTACAGGGAGATTGTCGCTCAGTCTTGTTATTACTGAATCCTAGCAAGCTGCTCCATTGGTTGTTGTTGCTGTGACCTTCTCTCCTTCATTGATTGTTCTTGGACTACAGACATGATGTTCTGAATCAAGGGCATTTATGAAAGAAAGACTAGTAAAATATATATTTTTCCTTTTTTTAAAAAAAATATAACTATAAGTATTAATTGTATTTATTAATCAGTAAATTATTATAAAGGATTAGTAGTAAACCTCTATAAGCTAAAATCATCTATTAAGCGATTTACAATTAAAGCAATCTGTTCAAGTCTATGTAATCTTAAATTATGTTGGACTGAATTGAAGACTTTGATAGTCAAATCCACAATAGTTCAATAATTGAAAAGCAAGCTCTCATTTTTTCATTCTCCGTATAAGTGGTAAACAGTCACTTTGTTTGACTCTTCAATAAATCACAGCTCTGGACTATAGCTGCTTTAAGCTTTCATGTGGCATTTGTGCCTTAGTGAACGCAACAGTGGCCTGTCCTTATAAACCAAACAATATATTAAAGACTGTTTGAAAGCACACGGATAAACTCAAACCCCTTTTAGAAACATTACTTATATTTGTGTATACAGTAACAATGCTTGGAAAAGAAAGAGGTGACTGTCACTCGGTTGGTTCTAAGATTTCATAGAGGTGAAAAATGACAAAATAAGTTTATGTGAGGTATTTTACAGCACAGAAGACATTGATAAAGACCTTAGCGAAAACACATTTTAATTTACTTGTTGCACAATGCTAAAATCTGACAGCATTAACAAGTGGCATGGAAATAGTTCATTTTTGAAGGAGAATACCTGTAATGGAAATATGAAAACAATGGGGCTATTCACAAAGCTTTCCAGTTTTTCTGGTTGATTTGTGGAGGCAGCATGTGTTTGTCTGATGCAGGAGTATCACAGTCAGTTCCTGGAGGGCCGCAGTGTCTTCTGGCTTTCGTTCCACCCGAGCTCTCAGTTACTTAATTAGTCTAATTATTTGATTAACTGGACACATTTAACACTTCTCTTCAGGCATCAAAATGTTTCATAAGGAGTGTACCTTGAATCAAGTGTATTTTTAAAACCATCAACTGTAAAAGACCTTGAAAAATATTAAATCTGTCAAATTCAACAACTAGTTAGATCAATTATATTAATTGAGAGCTTAAGTTGGAATGAAAACCAGAAGACCCTGTGGCCCTTGAGGACTGGAGTTTGACACCCCTGGTCTAATCCATGGGGAGGGCTCCTCGCTAAATGAATCCCTGTTGTTTGCTTTATGTTATTAGGTTGCTTTGGATGTCACTGTTGTATGGAGCACCCATAGGGTGGGGTTGAGAGTGAAAATCATTGGTGGTTGGACTATGAAGTCAGTCAAAGGGCGAGGGGGTTAGGAAAGGTATAATATCAAGCCAGGTTTTGTCCAGGTAGAATTCAACTCACTGCATATAGCACTATTGGGATCTTTCTATTTTCAGAACAGTCTCAGTAGTTTTGTATCCACTGAAGAGCAACATAAGTAATACTGGAGCATTGCCTCTGGTGGTATCCACATCAATTCAAACAAAAAGTAGTTAAATTTTGATACTGGTATTACGTTAGAACAATTAGAAACAATTGGAGACATTTTAGTCCTAACTCAGTCGCGGATACCAGTTATAACCTTTGACAAACAAGATCTCTACCAAAGCCTGTCTATAAGATTCTTAGAGATGCCACTGCATTCAATATCAATATTCTCTGTTCTCTTGGGGAGCACATCAGTGCAGGTGTCTGCTGATGACTGATATTTATAGCCTACAGTATCTAGGGGATATTGAAGTCCCCAAATTGTCCAGCAGATAGACGACTGTACATACTGTTCAGCATTAATTAAAACAGTAATCTGCTATGCTTAGCTTTATAACTGTACTGAGCAGCCACGGCTACCACCTCACACATAACGTGTAAAGCAACAATATCCTCCTCCTTTGACACTAGTGAGCCCTTACGAAGCAAAAAGGAGGCAGGGTAATTTGGTTATGAGAAATATGACAGAGCTGCATGATTTTCATTATGCAAAGCATCATCACTTATAGGATTATTTCTTACAATCCATCAACGCCTGTCCTTTTTTGTATGTCAATGGGGTGGGTTGTTACAGTGTTATTAATAATTTAGAGGGAAATCCAGACCATTGCCATGCTTTTTATACAATCGTTAAGGAAAAATGATTTACCATCATTTTGTATTATATATTTTTCAGATATAACAACATGTAAAAATACTACATAGGCAGTACATCATACAATGCATCAGTACATACTATAAATCAAGTACAGATGTGTACAGATGCCACCCTGTGCAAATAACATAGGACACAAAACATAACAACATGTTTTATGTTTCATAGTAATTTAATTGTTTAATAAAGTACAATATCTTTTTTGTGACTTACAATTTATAATTCCAATATGTTGAGCGAAGAGTGTGGTATTCCACAGTTTGAGCAGACTGAAGCTTCATGAGATGGCATCTGTTATGCAATAAGAGACACAGCATATTAACATACTGTATATATTACATGCATAACTAAGTATATATATATATATATATATATATATATATATATATATATATATATATATATAGACACACACACACACACACACACACACACACACACACACACACACACACTAAAATGCAATTAAAATTTCTAACAAAGGCTTTAAATCACTAACACCCGGGGAATGACATACAGGTTGCAAAAGCTTTGCCCATGTCAAGATTGAAGAGTCGGGTCTACAGTGAAGATCCTTAAAGTATTCTGTAGCAGCAAATAAACATTCTTTTAAGGGGATCAATTATTGAAATGATGTGGTTTCTGTCAGAACATTGCCCTAGGAAGTATAGAGGGATCAAAGTGAAGTAGTTGGGAGTGCTTTTCCCAGACCCCTACAATGGGTCAATATGCTCTCAGCCGTATTCCACAGAGGCCAGATACTTGAGACAGGGTCCATGGCAAGCCTTTGTTTCCATGGGTTTTGCTACCGCTAACTTTTAACCTAAGGAGTGTAGCAACATTAGGCCTGTTTGTGTTAATACCACAGTTATTTAGTGCTTGGCTCTTGTTAGCATCTATAAAACTGTTCTGTGTTTCTTATTACAGTTACTGTCTAACTTTACATCACTAAGCAAATAGAAGTCAATAAAGTCCTCTGACCATTGGCGGTTGAATTATGTGTAGCAGTGATGGAATTCAAATGATTATAGGACTGGGAGTTGTAAGCTATTGCTATTCAAAGTGGAATGTGCATCTTGAGGTACTGTGTAGTGACGCAGATAATAATCTGCAATCTGAAATAATTTTAGAACTCTAGATATGTTTGCACTGACTGCATAATTCAATTAATCACTGAATCCATTGAAATCCTGATTTACAGAAAATGCAACACGAGCTAACGAGGTGATGCAACAATTTCCAGTATTTTAACTCTCAGAAGGAACAACTGTGAAACTGCATTTGTATTTTTGTTAGATGTGGCAGTCCAGGTGCCAAATCTAAAGATGCCATTTAAGCCTGTAAATCACTGGCAACAACATTATGTGAACCTTAATCATATGTTACACCAGTCAGAAATATCTTCCCATGAAAATAATAACATGTAATACTGTATATGTCTCTAAGTGTCATATGTCTTCTCAAAAAAAAAAAACAACAACACTATAATAGTGATTAAATCTAAAAAGAATATAAGATCCCAAAGCCTAAATATTCAGCTAAAAACTCTGTTTTTGTGTTCTGTCAAGGTCAAAGCTGTGTAGCTACAACATAGTATTATTATTGTATCGTTTTAGTGCAGTAAAATATTTGCCATGCTGAAGGAGGATAAAAACGGTTTTGATAATTAATTGAATCCTTGTGAAATGAATCTGAAATATCAACATTTGTATGCCCATGTCTGCCTAGTGGTTTTGAAAGTGCTTTAATTGGAAAACCAATACACTACACAGAGATAAAACCTGTGTCACATTTATGACTAATGACTTCCACAATGCCAGAATACAAAATGTGCTGGAATAGAAGACTCCATTAAATTGTACCAGCACAGATGTGCGGCAGACGACTTGCCTGCTGAAGCATGTGTGTGGAAACACCCCTCAAGTAATGTCTTTTAAGCTAGTTGTATAGAATGTTGAATGTGTTAAACTTTTCAGTGTGAGACCGAGCTAATCAAAATTATATGTGATAATGTTATAACTGTCAAGTGACTTATAAAATGAAATGGAAACATTGGTAGTTAATCTAAGATGCAAGTGTACTAGGCAGGGGGTAGCAGAGCTCAGTGGAGAGCACTGGGAAATGATGACGAGCATCCGATACACTTTTTTCTAGAAAAAACAAAAACAGCCTTGCCCTCTTGGCTCATAGATTTACAGGGCAGCAGAAGCAACACTGTGCTTAATGAAACACTTGTTAGCCTTCACGAAACAACAAACGAGAAACTAATGAGAAAGGCCTATGCCTTTAGCAAATTTGCGTCCAAATGTGTGTCAGATGGGAGAGAAATATTCCTACATGGCTGTGGAAGCTCAACCAAGACTGATAAATATGTGTTTATCAAGGGAGAAGAGGGAAAGCTTCTATATGAGGCAAAAGAATGACTGCAAATAGTGCCGTTAGAGACTGAATTAAGATTCATGAAATATTCCTAGAGGTCACTGCTGTGGCATTGTGACATGATAGCAAAATGGTGATGAAAACAGGAACATCAGCAGAATGTGAATTACCGGCTTTTACTCTATCTGTGTGTCCCAAGGTTATGTATAATCCTTTCTCTTTTTGGGTAAAAAGAAACACATTTCACATTAACTGTTCACAGAGCCCAAGGGATGATCAGCACAGAGGGGGGAAAGCAGTAATTGGAAAGCTAACACAGAATAGCCTGCTGAAAGTGCATTATGATTGGAAATTGGCTTACTCTGGTGGTATTATTTATTAATACAGCGTTCGTTAGGAAGGAACTTCAAAGATGGGATGATGGATTGAAGCTGATTTTTTTTTTTAAATCAGTTTTAATGGTTTTGCATTAAGATACATCTATTAAGGAAATGGAAAAGACAGTTATATATTCTTTCAATAATAAGAATTACCTGGAAAGGATGTTTTGCCAACATTATATTTATAATACTGGCATGGCAAAGGTACCATTGTTATTTCTATTGATAACATTTTGTTTTTCCCAGAGTGCACTTCAAACTTTCTAAATGTTGATAAGCTGAGGACGTTTTTTTTTTTTTTTTTTTTTTTCATTTTCAAATATGTACAAGAAGGTCCTATTTCAATTATTGTTTTCATCTAGGAACATGTATGTTGGGCTGGTCATGCAGTTAACTAAATTAATGTTTGTTGGTGTTCAGGTGTATCATGGCTATGTTGCATGATGTCCTCTCTTTCCGCTGTAAAGGCATACCAGCTTTAGAGTTGTGCCATCTTGAAAAGGTCACGTGTAATGATCTTGCGGTTGGAAGTCACAAGCTGCATTCCATTTCAAATAGAGAAGAAGCTATTTCAGTGGTATGCCACTTAACTGTTTTCTGTTTCTTATGAACACTTTAAAAAAATATATTTCAGTAGATATAAGTAGGCCAAATTAGTTACTGGTACTGCTTAGTACAATGTGAGTCATATCATAGACAGCTGTTTAATGGGCTCACTGTTGCTGTTGTACAGAGGGCAATACCTTGGTGACCCTTAAATGTGGCTAAAGCTCTGATTGCAAGCTTAGATATCAAAAGAATCAGTGGGTGTGAGACCAGACTTAATCAGTTTCTTATTCTCAACTCATAGATATTGGAAATGTGTCCCCTTTAAAAGTGTCAAGCATAAGCCAACATACCAGGATAAAAGGTTCATTCGATAATTGTTTTATTGTACAAAAGTTACAGAAAAGAAAAAATTATTTTCTGCAGTTGATTTGATGAAACCATTTGTTGATGTTTTTTAAGTGCAATTATGTGTTGCTGAAAATAGAAAATAATCAAAGCTGAAATGTTTTATATACTGTTCATTCCAGGTAAGTACAAGGTTTTAATTACCTTTATAACCCCTTTGCACACAGGTTGTTTTGGATTTCAAACTGACCACCCAGACCTTCTCAATGAATGTACAGGAACGACACAAACAGGTAAAATAATGATTTCTTTATTACAGGAAAATGACAATCAAATGCAACTTATTTTATCAGACAATTTCCAAACCCCCCCCCCCTTTCAACCCTTGCACATCTCCATACAAAACCTATTAAAAATAAATAAGTAAAACCACTTAAACCTTCCATACAATATTTTAACATGCTACTGTTGACTTCAGGGGGCTATTATCACAACACAGTCCCAAATATAAGCAGCACTTTGGTGAAACGATAGTTCCAGTAAATTCACCTGGGCCTCAAAAGGTATAGTTTGTAGGTCCTGTTCTTAATCCAAGTCTCCAAACACTGTCCCAGTAGAAAAACCAACAAGGAAAGGTAAAGCTCAAGGTAACTGATCCAAGAACCTCCTAATCCATTTTGTAAGGCTTGCATTTAGCTCCCTGCAGGCTCGGTCCCCCCTGACCAGCACTACAACTCAGAATCCTGAAACGGAAGAACCAAGAGCACTTGATCTCCACACTCCCTCTGTGTCCCTGGTCATTCACCCCGATCTTGGCCCTCCCTACTGTTTTGGGTTCCCACCAGGCCATTGGTACTTAACTTAGGTAGGATCTGACGTTGCATCTTCGGTGTGTACAGGGAGCTGGCCGTCCCTCCCTTGGCTGATGCCTGTTTGCTCTTCCGGGGCATCAGTCATGGAGGGGGGTACCTTGAAAGGAATACAACACTTTGTCATAAACCACCATTAATACTGATAATATAAATATTTCTGCCCAGTGTTTTACTTTACTTCTGAAGCATTTGTCAAATGATACACAGTCCTAGTCGTAATAATATTAACAATCCTTTCAATCCAAAAAGAGCAACTTCAACAGTAGAATTTAAAGATAAATACTTAGCCTTGCTATCAGTTTCTGACCAGTCCTTCCTTCCACTTTAAAGTTCCAAACAATCCTTGTTGTTCACCATCCAGGTTGGTCCATGGGTCGGTGGGTCTGTCTGTCTGTCTGTCTGTCTGTCTGTCTGTCTGTCTGTCTGTCTGTCTGTCTGTCTGTCTGTCTGTCTGGTTTTCCCGGTCCCTGAAGGACACAACACTCCCCTCCCTGTACTTTGAAGGTTCCCTTTTTATAATGGACTGGGGATTCCCTTTTTATAATGGACTGGGGAGTGGTACTAATTTCTATTTCTATTCACCCATGTTGTTGTACAATAATAACACACAGTGTCTCCATTTGGGTAATGAACAAAAATACAATGAGAAGCATAACAAGTGCAAATGAAACCAAATTAATATAATAAATACAAAAGTAAAACATAATGTGCACAGCCCAAACTAATTACTAACTCGTGACGTGAAGTTACACAGAAGTGATTCGATCAATCAGTTTATTTTAAAAAATACAATGCATTAGGCTGTATCAGCTGTGAAAGCTCAGTTCTCTGATATTTTATTACATTTTCAAAACATAAAAATCTGTTGCTATGTAATACAGACGGTCGCCAGTGAAGAACACTTCAAAACAAACAATACCAGCCTTCAGATTTCATGTTTCCTCTGTGAAAGATGTGGAGCAATATCATCAAGAAGCAAAATGATACAATGATGCGCATTGGTGAAGAGACTTTACTCAATGTTAATATTGATGGCTTAATGTTCAATATTGTCTCTGGACATATTTGTCAGCCTCAGGATTGATGCTGGCATGGGGCCATTGATTATTCTGCTCTTCTTGAAACGTTTTGCTTTTTGGTTTTGTATCCCACCTAAATCAAAATTAACAGAATTTATCTTATTAAGAGGCTGAGCTGAGGTGTAGTTGTCATTTCCAGGAGTTCAGGGAACTTGCATTACAAAGCACTGTCATTTTGGCATCAGCTCAGCCTCTCTAATAATGGAGCCCCCAGATTTAGTTCATAGAGAACAGAAAACTTTATGTGATTCAAACTTCTGAAAAGTCATCCTTCTGTGAACTGTGCCTAATCAGAACCTTTGAACATTATATTGCCTGCCCCATTAGGGTTGCCAGATTTCCAGAAACAAATTACTTACTGTAATCCCTAGCCTGATGTATACAGCTGAGAACAATGGCTGAGCTTGAGAGAACTGTCACTGTAGGAGATTTATAGGGTGCAGCTGAGCAAACTTCATTTTACACTTTATTTCCTAAAGTGCTCATGAACCTGGCTTCTGACCCTAAGATATTAATAACGTGTATCTTTTGTTTAAAGAAAATATAGTGAAATAAAGTGGTAAAGTTGACTTTCAAGAATATAGTTTATTTATTATGTCTCAAAGACAGGATTATAAAAATGGAATGAAAAAAAAATGGTTCTTGTGTTTCACATGGCAATGGATGATAATTGAAAAACCAAATGCTAATTTTTTTTTTCAACGAGTTGTTCGAGCTGGTCATTCTAAATTAGAATCTTACTCTTCTCTGTTTAAACAAATTGCACTGCTCACAAATAGTCACTGCTGTGAACCTGGCTTTAAACAACAACAACAACAATAATAATAATAATAATAATAATAATAATAATAATAATAATAATAATAATAATAATAATAATAATAATACTGCTGGAACAAATATATTTTTTCATGTTCAAATATTCTTTCAAAAAGTAAACAAACATTATTTAATTCAGAATTAGGGGAAAAAAACAAAAAACAAAAAACTCTGGAGTAAAATAAAACACTGTATTCCATCAAATCATCTATTAAGGAGAGAATTACTCTTCTGTACAATGAAATGTATGTTATTTATTGCAGATGCAATTTTTGCATTTGTTTCCTTTGTATAATAATTGTTGACCAAGTCATGTTACACGAATGAATACAAACATGGTCATTTGTGCCATTAAATACATTTCAAACAGCATGTGTTACAATATTTTAATATTTTTCCCAACATTTAATAATAATAACCGATAAACAAGACATGTTTTATTTTATGCAACTTTTTTATGTTTCATTTGTTATTCAGAAATACATATCAGTTTGTGTACATGCTGGTCTTAAACTAGACACAAAATATAATTATTTTAATATTGATATACAGCACAGTTCCACACCCAGCTCAACGGAAGAGAGAAGTACCTTTTGCAATGTATGGTTTATTGTAGTATGCAGTTCTGTTATCACTACTTTAAAGATATAGGTGACAGCTAACAAAAACCATTCAGGTAATAAAAATATGATTATGAGGCAAATTAGTTTGCAAACCTGTCACTGCACAATTAATAATTTCCTCACACTGTTTGCTTTGCATGATAATTGCTCATCAGTGTAACAATATTTCATAACCAATTTGCAGCACAGTTGGTTCATTCATCAATTTTCACTAATAAATCTTTCTTAAAATCCATAATTATTGAAGCAGAAATATGGGATTGAAATATAAACTGAAGTGTTGGTTGTGGTGTATCAGATACTTATATCAGCTGCATTGCTCGCATTTTTCCCCCTTGATTCCTTCTGTACCTAACAATAATTTCCTTTCAATCAAATTAATTTTATAAAGACATTTATTTCTTGTTGAGCTCTTTTTTGAATGCAGATGATACAAGATACAAGACTAGGGTGTTTTAACTATGCATCAGCTGCAGAGTCACTTACAACAATATCTCAATGAGCACACAAAGGTTAAGTGACTAACTCAGGGTCACACAACGAGTCAGTGGCAGAGCTAGGATTTGAACCAGGGACCTACTTTTTTTTTTTTTTAACCACTGGACCACACAGATACTTGTATTTATTGGAACTTATCTAGTTAAAACATTTCCAAATAGCATTATAAAGACCACTTTTAAAACTGGTTCATACATATGTAATGTCAGACTGCATTCCATGCCACACATTGTTGGAGCAGATACGGGCTGAGGAATACCATTACTGGGTAGGGGCTTTGGTTTTGGCAGCAGGAACAAATGGCTGAATGTCATTGTCATTGAGATTTTTTCTGATTCATTACTCATGATAGCACTTTCTGTTAGGGCTCAATTAAGATTGTGCCTATTGAACCCTATTTGATGGCTCAGTTGTCAGACATTTCTCAATCTGCACTTATTATATTATACTTATTACTTTTCTTTTCATTTAAACCTTTTTAAATATGTTTTGTTTTTAGTTTTTTTTTTCCACAGCTAGACTTAACACTAGAACCGTCATTGTAATCATTTTGACGGATTTGGATTTAAAATGTAAACAAATCTGCATTTGTGAATGCAATGCGGTTGTCCTTTTTTCTTTCGTTGTTTTCTTTCTTTCTTTTTTTTTTAATAGACAACTGAACAAACACTGAACAAACAAAACAGCACGTTGGCCGAAATAAATAGACAGACAAACAAACAGTGTACGAACCAAAACAAGTATCATACGGGAATTGTTATATTTTAAATTCTTTCTCCCAACTCTCTCTCCTGTTCTCTCCACACTGAACTCTTTCTGTGTGAAAACAGACTCTTTTATGCAGCTGTGCTGGGACTCACTTGCTAATCAATAATTCACTGGAATCCCAGCACAGTCTGCATGTGAACTATGTGTGCATTCCCCATGCCCCCTTACAAATACCCTCTTTAATCTTCATGTGAAGTGATTGTGTAATCCCTGTGCCTAAATACAAATCACCTGTGCTACATAATCCACACTTTGTGCAGCACTACAAACATACATATAAACATCCCACATACAGCATAAAACACAATATACGAACAGCAGCGGGGCACCACGCCACAATCTCATTTCATGTTTGCTGTTAATGTGTTTATGTATACTAATAAATGCTTATAAGACAGATAAACCGACAGGTGACTTTTGTAATTATTGAATTGTAAACCCACAACCATATGTTTATTGGTGGCTCCAAATGGGAGTAAAAGAGCGACACTGTAATCCAGGATGTATAATTGTCCTAAATTCTTTGAAGATTCTTACAATCTGAACAATTTAATTAACCATGACTTCTATCTTTACTGGAAAGCCAATACCGCTACTTTTCAAATGGATGCTGCTCCATGGTTACCATGGGATATAAAACCCTTAAGACAACCTGCACTTGTCTAAAATAGCTTTAAACTGACTGAGACAGCTCCTGAATTCGCCAGGAAGTTGTTTGCACTACACAGCAGGTGAATCTGAGCTTGCCATTGTCAAGGGGCTCCAGAATGACAGGAGTAGAGCTTCAAATAAAAGCCAGAAGGGGAGGCTAGCAAAACTCAAACCCCCAAAGGTGCCCTAGATGTCTTTCATGCTAAAACTTATAAATATTTCAAAGTCAGATTCACACAGAAACAGTGGCAATCACTGTGCAGGCACATCTTTTTAAAGACATTTCAATGTGTCCTTTTCAATAATAATTTACCATTCAGAAGATATTCTTGAAAGGATTGTAATGTTGGTGCTTGGGGGTGAGTTTTTGCAACACCAGTACCAAGGTACTTTGCAATAAGCTTCACGATAAGCAGATTACACATTTCCCCTTTGTTACAGTGTTATGTTTTCCCTATAGAGAACATGCATTTACACACTGATTGAATAAGTATGTTATCATCATGGCAATTGACAACTGTAGGCTTTGTAGAGTTTTTGCGTTTGGAAATACAGTATGCATATTGTCGATCCCAGTAGTATCTATAGTCTACTTTATCTCAGAAACATCTTGAATGACATTAGCACAAATAAAAATAATTAGCCTTATAAATAATGTTCACAGATGTAGCGCAGCAACTCTGAAAAAGAAACATTACGCTTTTGTGTAAATAATGAGCCATCTTAAGAGTTATGTTTGGTAATAACCATTTGTTTTTTATCCTTGGCTGGAGATGACATCTCAATTATTATTGTGCATGTATATACAGTATGTATGGTAAGTTGTAATACCTTCATCTGCTAATAATGTTTTTTAACTTATATCTAATATAATCATTACATTAGTATTTCTTTGCTGGGTTTGCTTAATTTTTTTGTAGTCAATGCAGTTAAAACGCTACTGTTTCAATCAAGAGATATGCTATCCCTTCTAAGCGCTTGACCATTGTTTATCATGGTTTGCCATGTTTGTTTATTAAATTTTTGTTTTACCATACCCCTCTGGATTTATGCGGATGCTTTCCTATGCTTTACCATGCTTTTGCTATTCTTTATTACACTATGGGCTTGATTTTCCAAAGTTGGTCAGGGTTAGTAACCTACGTTGAAAGTTCAGTATGTTCTTTACATTGCAATTTATCTATTGATAGTCATGGCACTTTACTGTTGAGCAAATGTCTTCTAATTCAAAGTAAAATCTCCAGCCCTGCCCCGTAATCAATAATAATTTCTGGGTGTGAAAAACAGTCATATTTTTAAGAATTACGGTATGTTTCCACATAAGCAAATGCTATATACGATTGTAAAATGGAACAGAACAACGTTTCTCAATTAAAAAAAAAAGAAATATTAAAACCAATATTCCCAGGAAGCGTAGAAGTGTATAGAGCTTGAAGACAACTTTCTTGAGCTCACTGAAATTGATGAAGCAAGAAAATACAAAAAACAGAAAAAAAAAATTGGAGTGAAAACTATACAACTTCACAAGTCCATATTATTTTAGATAATATTATAAAATACCAGTGTGTATTATTTTAGATAATATTATAAAATACCAGCGTGTATTATTTGGTGAAGGAAAAGAAAAAAGTTTTAAGGGCACTTCAATTTGATTCAATAGAGAAATGTTTTTTTGTAAGGCACCAATTGTTGGTTAATTAGTAAAATATGAATGTATTGGAATTTAAATAAAAATCACCAGTACATGACAAACGCATCTGGGTTGTTTGTGTGTATTTTATTTGTGCACATCTGATGACAAGTGTTTTTTTAATGAAAATACATTTTCTATTATTCTCTGTCTGATTTGTGTGGCTTGCATTAAGCTGAACATCTGGGTCCTCCAAAGCATGTATTTGTCTTTTGTTCCTCTTCAAAATGTGTGGGGCATTTTTAGTTATTGCTGGAGATTAGAGAATACATTTGAAATCCAGCAATGAGCATCGCAGGTGAACTGGACATTTAAGGAGTGGAATTTTTTCTTCTTTCTAAAAACAGCTTTGGACTTCAGGAGGTTTTATTGCTACATGTGTACAATCAATTAGTCCAATTATCCGAGGCATTCTTGCATCTTGATAAAAATCTAATTTAATTTGCTATTGCTCTAGCCACTGATGGTGGGAATCTAATAAAAGCAGAAACTCTTTGTATCAAGCCTTCAGTTACATTATTAATGATTTTGTATATTGAAGACTGAGGTACTCCCTGCCTTGAACATCTGTGCTAGTCCATAGCCATAACAATGTAGGGCCAAAGTGACTTCGGTCAAAACTGGACTTGGGTGTGTTCTGTTGGTGGAAGCTTCCAAATCCACCTTAGTAATTCACAAAGATCATAAAGGACCTGCTTCTCAAACCAATAATACCTAGAAACCTGTTTATTGGTGGCATCCATAAAGGTGACCCTGGATTCAACAATTCGTTCAGCAGGGTGTGGCCCAGTCCTCAGTTGTTCTCTCCTCTTCTGCAACAAAAGCATCTAAATCATCTTGCCTTTCCCTGATCAAAAAGCCCAGTTTCAGCAGGGGTTTATATAATATGTGTACATTTGCACCATTAATTTCAATGGTATAAATGTACACATTAAAATTAGATGAAAGTTGGTCTTATCAAACTTGAAAAATCACTTTGTACGAAAACATAAAATTACTCGGTGTGAGCAGGCAATTAGTAAAATACATTTACTCCAAAAAAAAAAAAAAGAACTTAAAGTATAACTTTTCCTTGGAAAATTGTAAAAATGAGTACATTTACTCAAAGCAGTCCTTAGTTATGAGTAAACACCTTTACTAACTTTGTAAACACTGGCCCTTTATGTATGCTTTTACTATGGGAAACTTTTATGGGGTGTGATAGAAGGATATGACCATTATAAATATGTAACAATATTAAATTACACTTCTGCTTTGGGTTTATGTAAGAAAAGGAAGAAATGTATCATTTTTCAGGACAATATGTTTACATTTTGTTGACAGTCAGATATACAGTAGGCTATTTATAGTGTGTTTATATTTGCAGACGCTTTAGGTTATAGTACCACCAAAGTGTACAATTCCTGTCTAAAACAAATCAAGGTAAACACTTAGTTAATGATAAGTAAATTAGGAAGCCCGTACGTCAATGCATGGTAGGGAAACTGCACCAGTACCTGCATTCATTACACTGGAGTGCTAACACTGAAACTACACTGTGCAATGTTTCAGTCCAGACAAGTGCCATATTAACCTGAAAACCCGGGGAAAATATGCTGAGAAAAGTGTCAGCAATCAATGCATTTAGGTCTAGCATGCCTACAGTACTTCAGTCCTGTCCTGGGCAACCACTACAAAACCACGTGACAATGTGCATGGTGGTTTCATGTAGTGCACTAATATCCTCTTGGAGCTAGGTTTAGAAATCCGAACACCTTTCACATGTGACCTGAGTTACTGTACATTGAAATCAATGCCAACAGTGGTGAAAGGCATGATATTCTGTTGAATTAGCCTGTATGGGCAAGCTAATTGGGTGTAAACTTTTAAAAGGTATATACAATGGCTTGAAATTTGTCTATGGTAAAAAAAGGTGTATTAGAACCTAATTAATCGCTTTCTTTATAACAGTACACTGTAAAGTTATTGCAGTACCCTCAGTGATAAACTAGATTCATAAATACTTGTTAAGGTACTTATAGCAGAACTTTACCATAAAAGTGCTGCCAAAGGGTTTGTAGAACAGAGTTTAACTGCAGCCTCAGCCATTGTTTCTCTTAGTTTAATCTGATTTACTGCTTAATAGATTTAGCAGTTTCTGAAATACAATGGAGCTTTTATGCTACCAAATGGAGGTCCTCTTTACAAATCCACTCATAAATTAGCATCAGGAATAATGTCATGGGATATGGCATCTTTTCTCTGTCATAATTTCAATTGTGAACTTTCAGCTCAAATTAATAAATGCTATGCATTATATGAACCTTAAAATATAGCCTGTGCCTTATTCTTTGTCTGTAGTGTTACAGTGTCCAAGGTGAGGGGTAAAAGAATGCAGCTCTTTCTGCTTTAAATACATCTTTTTTTAGAGTTTACCCCAATTTAACATGTAATTCATTAACGTTTTTGTCATTAGAAATCAGTAGAAAGCAGAGATGTGTTATTAATCAATGATCAGTATCATTTTTTAACGTATGTAATAAATAGTATAATTAAAACATGCATATTGCTGTGATTAACATGAAAAGAGAGCGAATAAAACAGCAAACTCAGACTCCATATAAATATTAAAAATGGAATATTACCTATGCCCTTAAGAGCAATGGTCTGTCACTTGGACATCAGGCATTGCAACATATTAGCCCTGTGATACTGTGTATGCTGAGCACTGGGAGTAGGTGATCAGGGGTTCCCAGTCTATAAAACAGTTCAAGGACCTGTTGGGCTTAAGGTCTCTTCTTGATCTTTCCCATCCTCTTCATGGATGACTGTGACTCAATAAAAGATGTATAAAGTTAGCAATAACTAGCTGAAAAAAAACAAATGCATTTGGCACATGCACTGGCAATATTTAATACATCTATGAACATAGAGTGAGAAAGAACAAGATGAAGTCCCTTTAATGTAAGGAACAGAATTTTGAATCAGATTTTCACTGTGTACAAAACCTACTGTGAACATCCTTGAAACACAATGTATTAGAGATATATTGTATACCTAACAGTCAATCCTGGGAATCTTCTGTTCTAGTATAATTATTTCTAGCTTGATAGTACATCTCAAAATGAGTGGTTCATTAACTACAGATGAAATGAAAAACAAAATAAGCGCAAAAGGTCAATCACTTCTAAAGACAAAGAGACACCATGAAAAATGATGTAAATGAAATGGGAAGGACACACATGATTAATATATGATTAATATATATTGCATTCGTTAATTAAATTAAACTGTCCAAGTAACAAAGACCAACATTGATATATACTGTATATTTTGACAAAGCATCTTTATGCCGTATAACTAAACACAACTCTGGGTTCCTAACACTGTCTTTGGTAGATAAAGCACTCTCAACAACAAAGGATAGGTTTAAACAAGATGGTACAAGTATGTTTATTTGTTACTTTAATGTACTGAATAAACCATGTGTGTGTGGATTTTTATTTTATTATAAATTATACAAGCAACTCTGTTCGACCAGTTCATTAGCACGGGGGAATGCCTTTGGAGCCCTTGTCTGTTAAGCAGTCCTGGGCGTCTCTTGTCAGAGCAGATTAAATAAAACACTTGCTGTGCCCAAAAATTAATGCTTATATTTATAGTTAAATATTGGTAGTTAGGCTGAAAAGCAGGTTTTAAATATATATAGTCAAACCAGAATTGTGTGCTAGTCTTATACTACTAAATAGTATCATAATCTAGAAACCATCCATGAATCTAAAGTTACAGTACTTGAACTGCTGATCTTGTGTTTGCAGATCTCGTGACTCCAGAGTGAGCTCTAGGAAACCGAATGGCCTGTGCTCTGCGTCTCAACCATACAACACATTTAATCTGTTTTGAAGTACACAGCTGGCTTAGTGCACAATCAAGTTTCTTCTGGTGCACACAGATATTACTTACAGTTGCTGGTGGTCTCAGGCAGGTTAAAAATAAATATTGAAATGTTTTTCGACATTCAGTCTGAGTTTTCTTTACAACTATAATAATGGCTTGAAAATGCTGGTCCCAAATATGTTTAAGGGATTGACAGTTGCACTATAATAGTCATGAAATATCAATACCAGTGAGCAGTTGTATTATTAAGTAATATTTGTTCCTACATAAGAACAAAAGAAAGTTTACAAACGAGAGGAGGCCATTCGGCCCATCTTGCTCGTTTGGTTGTTAGTAGCTTATTGATCCCAAAATCTCATCAAGCAGCTTCTTGAAGGATCCCAGGGTGTCAGCTTCAACAACATTACTGGGGAGTTGATTCCAGACCCTCACAATTCTCTGTGTAAAAAAGTGCCTCCTATTTTCTGTTCTGAATGCTAATCAGTAGTGTTACCATTGCACAATGAAGAGTGGAGTTAATACTGTTGTCTACCCATTGGTCTGCCCATTGGTGTACTAGGGTTTATTCAGTATCCCTACCTGTCTACCTGGACTGCTACAACATGTAATTACTTTCTTAGCAGTCACCATTGCAGGAACTTGTTTTGGGGTGTAAAATGAAAAAATATACCACCTATGTATTCTGCATTGGTAGTAATTGATAATGTTTAATTTATGTCTTGCTTATCTTTAAATGTACTTATTGAGGAACTAGCAATCTGAAAGCCCAGGTTTATTTATTTTTTTGGTAGGCAGGATATGTCAGGTTACTTTTAACTGTTGTTATACTTTATAGTAAGTGAGTCAGCTTTGCCCTTCATTTCATCCATTGTCCTTGATCAATTATGCTATTACTTGGCTTAATGATGAGGTAATACACAGACTGAGTGAGAATATTATTGACCCATTTGGACATGCTTAATTTGTTACCTCTTAACCACTGATAACTTACTAACATAAGTAAAACATATTTTTTTTCTTTTCTTTGTTAATGGTTTATACCTACTAACATAGTTCTGTGAACTAATAAAAAGGCACAACTATATTAATCATATAGCAATGAATATATTAATATATATTATATATACTATATTAATCAAAACATCAACAAAAACATTAACACATATTAAAATAACAAACATTAACAATTTGTATTCATATATGTGCTTATTTGTTTGTTCAAAGATAAACAAAATGCATCTGTTAAAAAATAATAATTATACAAAATAGTTGCTTTTTCACTCTTCTGGAACTGCTCATGTAATAACAGTATGGCTTTCCTAACCTTACTCTGTGTTCTGCTCTGTTTCTAGCGTTTCACTTTACACAATATTGGAGATCAAACTGTGTTCCCCAGAAACCTATCTGGCACTTAATTGAGCAATCCTATTACTCGAGGCATCTTCTGGCTGAGCTTTACAGCATTTGTGGTCCAATCTAATTCTGTGTTGCTCAATGCATCACCACCTACCAGATCCATCAGGTGAAATCTTCAAGACAGTCCAACTAATCCAATCCTGTAACTGAACCCCCTCAGCCTGGCTGAAAGCAGATGGAATCCACTGTACAACCAAATTATACTGTATATACACCAATAATAGTGTGGGCAGGAGGCTGTCAAATCACCTGGGTAGTGTGTAAAAGACTACTGTCTAAAGAGTACACAGAGAACTCCAGATGCAGTTAACTCTGATATGACCCTGATTTACCTACAGTCACAGGCTAGTGCATCAAGAAACTTCAGGCTAGATTCTCAAAGTTAGTATGTACTCCAAATCATCATAGTAGGTTTTTTTTTTTTTTTTTTTTTTTTTTTGCAAAAAATTGTTCATAGTACAAAACATGCACTCAACAAATGCACTAAAACAGAAATAAACAGCCCACACCTTTCATTAAAAACTCAAGTATTACGGATTAATAATTCTGGTAATCTTTGAAGAAAATAGCTGTGAGAATCTTGCGTTTTGTTAAGCGAAAACCTTCAAATGTGATCCTGTTTGTGTACCTAATTACATAAAGTGGTAGATTTTCAAATGGTTGAACAGTAGTTCAATCAACCAGTCATTCCTTTAAGTGATTCCATCATTCCTTATAAAAATCCCCTTGTAAAAGCATGACAGAGAGAATGTTAAACTGTTCTAAGAGAGATAGCCACCACCCCCATCTTCAACAATAAAGTGTACCAGCAATACAATATCCTGTACTGGTGGGGAGGTACAGTAGAGTCAACACAGGTTTTCATACATATAGCTGTGATGAATAAGTCAAAAACAACCCATTTAAAAACATCTGTAAAAATGATCAGTATGTTCAGGGACATTAATTTATAAAATCTATATACAGTAAGTTATCACAATAACATGGGGAAATAAATTGCATACTACTGTCAAATTACAAATGTAATTCATCTATATACATTTTTATTAAACTGTACCAGAACATCGATGTTCAAAGTTTTTGGCAAAATCTTTCTGCTCCTGAATTAATAAAGTACAATATGGCATTCCACAGTGAATGCCAGGCAGCTTCAATAGCTGGTTGCTTATTCAAACTGCCTGGCATTTTAGCAATGCAGCACCTGCTCCATGAGCAAATGCCAGCATGTTGTTATTCTAAACAAAACACCTTCATGAAACGTGTTCTGCTACACCACAGAGATACTATCTGTATGGATAATATTGTAAAATATTGCAGAAATCCAGCCTGAGAATGACACCTGCCTTTAGTTCTGTGTAACAAAAATGATATGTTATAAAGTCCTGCTATGTGTCATAATGCGTTGAAGTTTACCTCGAACAGTCAAGCATTACCCCTTTACATATGTGCCATAGTTGTCTGTATCACATTGCAAGTTCCCATTACCAGTTTCATTGCACTTTGTTGCTAGAAGGAGGTGTGTTTATTGTTTGTAAAAAACATCTGTAATATCTCAACATTTGGACAAAAAGGAACAAAAGAACAGTGGAAAGAATATGAATTAGGCCATATTGTATCAAAGTTACACACTGTGTCACACACTGCAACCTTCACCATGGTCCTTTACCCCTCATGGGCCTAAAGACGTTGACTGAGATGATGGATCTCCCTATTAATGTGGGTGTAATGTTTCTTTGGCTAACCATAGCTGGTAACACCAGCTAGCAATGTAAGTGATTCTATTTATTTCATAGCAGTGAGATTAACAGCTTCTGGATTTAGAAAAACAAGCATGATGCTTTGGAAACCAGGGAGGTGTTGAAATGTTATCTTGTAGCCGGCATTTTCATTCCTTTGATTACATTGTTTAATGCTCACCATCCCCAGTGCATCTGCTAGTGCAGCTGGTCTGCTTACAACCTCCCAAGTCTTCTCTTAGCCAGCCATCACTGTTACTGTTATTTAATTTTGCCTTGGATCCCCCCCCCCACCCACCACCAAGTCATAGCCCATTATTTTTTATGGAAATTGTAGTGGCTTCAATTTCAGGAAAATGGGCAGCTGTTTTATACAGTATGTATGTGGATGGGAAACCAACTAAGGTACTGTTGTAGAGTAAAGACGCCACAGTTCATGTTTCAGTGCTTATTTAATTTTCTCCTGGTGTCTTTGGATTGAGAAAATCTCTGAAGTAAACATCTCTACACAACATTTAATTGTCACTTCAAAGGATAAGAAACCTACTAAAGGAAAATGTTTAGCCTGCCAGTATAGCATTATTCTGCATATAAGTTTTTTAAACCCATTTGTAGTTTACTTTCATGTTACTAAATAGCCATAGTTAAAAAAAAAAAACGTTTTTCACTTGCTGCAGGGTTAAGAGTCGCCTTTTCCTTTTTTAAAGCATTCTGGTCCAAGACAGAAATATATACTTAAGTGTGTAATTGGGTTAACAATACATGTATGTCACCATCACATTAAAATAAAATGAATTTAATAATCTAGATGATTGGAAAAACTGCGGAAAAACACAGAGTTGGACTGTCAATTGCACGTATTTAGTACCATCAACTACAAGCCATGTATGTGTGAGACAGAAGGAGCTATTGTTTGCAGACTGTCACACTAAAGGGACTGTGCTGTATTCAGAAACAGCTGTATTTCTTGTGTTTTGGCAGGATGGATCAGAGTCTTTTCCGTTGTTATTAACCCTGGGCAAGCTGGCATGTGATGATAAACAAGCTTCCTTACTATGAGTAGGCCCACACATGGCTTCCTTTTTTCTTTAATGTAGCTTCAAATAACATGATCTTAGTTTTTAGTTTTACTGTGCCCTTATCTTTTTATAATATTTTTAATTATTATAACTGGTTGTTATACTTATCAATACTTTTTGATAAGTCTATGCTAAGGTGCTTTAATCTGATTAAAAAAATGTGAACAGGTAAAATGACCAGGAAAGAGTTAAACTGTCTGAAAGATGAGTCTGCAAATAGAGATTTATTTAACCTAGTGGAGTAGCAGGTATGATTTTTTTAAATTAAAATACATGTTTGCTAAAACACAGTTTTCTTTCAAAACTACACATTTGAGAGCTTTAAAGCGAATGGATGTGCATAGCATACACATATTTAGTTGTTTACAATCACTTCAAGTTATACACATTGGAAAACACAGTCTTGGTTCAGATCTGACTTTCTGCTAACATTGCTATATCTCAGTCTTTTGCGTCACAGAAAAACAGACCCCATTCCTTAGCTAGCCCTGTTGTAATTACATCATCAAATTCTAATGGCTTTGGTCTTACTCACTGGAACAGTTCTGTATATAAATGTCAAGTAAGACTTTTCCGTCACTGCAAATGACCTTTCCATTATTAGATAACCAGAATGCACAGTTTTTAATTGTTGTTACTTTCCAGTCAAGTTCAATACTCAGAGACTTCACTTAAATCCAATTAGGTGTTTTGTCAATCATGCTGTTGGGTCAATAGCCACATGCTCTTGAAACAGATTTTCTTATTTAGACATACAAAGAGTAGTAGTCAAGTCAAATTAGGATGCCATGTATACTGCAGTCAGTTGGCTGCTGAGTGATTCAAGGTCTCATTTAGGGATCTTGCTGTACATTTATGTTCAAAACAATTACTTTTTGTCTTTATCTTCCTGAAATGCTGAAGGTAAAAGTTACACATTTGATTTGGTCATTCTCAAAGTGTAGCTAAAAAAAAAAAATTTAAAAAAAATATATATTGAATTCTATCCATTGTCCATGTATTATGTATAGGGCTCAAACGTGCTGTTTTGAAAGAAACGTTATAATAAACATCTGTTTTATTTTAAAACATGATACCTGGTTCTTTAGTGGGGTAAGGCTATCATGTCTGCAAGCTATGCTTTCAGATTGTGTTGTACTTACTTGACCATTTCACCTGGAAGGTGAACTTGCTCCCACCCTTTCAAAGGCTTCTTTCCTGTCATTAACCAACAAACTGCTTCCCCTATTTGCTTTGGCCCAGAAGACACTGCAAAGACGACCCAGAAAGTGCAAGTGTAACAGACTTCTTGTCAATGAGGCATGGAAACTGAGAATGTATATCAAATGTAGTACCAGATACCATGTTTAAAATGAAAATACATTGCAGATTTGAGACCTACTGTATGAAGCTAATGAAAATGCAAAAAAGGTAACATTTACAGAATTATTTTTTTAGCTACAATCTCTTTAAATTGGAAACACTGTAAAACTGATACACATTGAACAATCATTTTAGGATATATTGCTTATTACTGTCAGATTTAATTCAGGATGGCTGTCGGCTTAGTTGAATTGTTAAGGTAAGAAAGCCCAGTGGATTGCATTTATAAATTGGGGGCATATGCTAATTTCAATAGGATCCGGGTGGCCATCATTATGGTACACACACTTAAATTGCTTTCAATACATTCAAAAATTGTAATAGAATGCTTTAACAGATCGCTGTGGCATTCAAAATGAATAGAGCCAGAACTGTTGCATTCCCTGTACTCACAAGAATAGGACTGATTTTAAAATCCTTGTGGGACACATTACTGTGGAAATCCAGGGTTTAGTAATGTGCCCTTGGTCTGATGCCATAATTTTTTATTGCCGAATAAATTATTATGATGTTGTGAACTAGTCTCATTTCTAGGGTACTGTTTATCAAGCAGGCTACACTACCACTTTGCATAATTCAACAGCCTTGATTAGTTTCTCTTTTTAATGTATTTATACCAATTAAATTCCATATGAAATAGCACCACAATGCTGATAGTATGGCCTTGCTTATTGTTCTCAATTAGAAATGAGAAAATGAATCAGTCCCTGAGGTTAAAAAATAGCAAGCCTGGTAATGATCCAAGTAGAAAAAGACAATTTCAATATATGCAAAACACATAATATTATATTAAACAGTTAAGGAATGCACTATTTCAAACATATAGAGCATGAGCTTCAAAATTATATTAATAAATGTAATATTTACAATTACTTCTACTACTGGATTTACCTGGTCAACACCTATTTGTTTGCTGCCACATATGAGTCTTTAGAAATTAGAAATAAGCAACCTGTGTGTGGTTGTTCTTTTTTTAGCATCACCGTAAGGATCATTCTAGCGAAGCTGGATGTTTATGGAAATATTTATTCATATGTTTGAACCAAGATACCGTAGGAGAACGAAATACACTGAATAGCTGCGACTCCCAGAAAATGTGAGAAATAAAGGTGGGAAATAAATATACAGAGGAGGACATGATGACTGTTTTAATTTATAGATTACTTTTCCCCTAGTTATAAGGGCATGCTTATTTTTCATTGATTAACATATATTTTAGACTTTTAAACACTGAATGTTATCAAAACATAAAAGTATTCATTTCTGAATTAGGAGATTGTGTGGTAGTAACCAGAAAACCAGATTCCTAAAGTGTCTCTGCAGGAGTCTTTCAGTCCATACTAGTCACGTAACCTGAAGGCCAACAAGCCAAAAGAGCCAGAAGATTTTAAATGCCAATCATTCAGCTTTCCAAAAGCAGATATAATTTTATTAGTGAGCCCCACAAACTTGTTAGTGTATAGCACACTACTTTATTTGAATGCTTATGCTTCATAGGCATTGCTATTGACATGCTGCACTTGCTGATAGTTTTTTTCTATTGACATGAATCTGAATGTAATTGCATCATCCTAAACTTGTTGCAGCACAGTAACCATGAATGTGTGACTATAACATTAGATGGAGCATTATTTATACAGTAGTGTGTAGTAGTTCTCAGAGTTTACTTTATATTATATACTTTTACTAAAAACAATAAACTTTGCAATAAAAACCCTGGAACTTACATGATGCATATGGTGTTCATAAGGTTAAAGGTTCAGGTTTTATGTAATTTATAATTAACCACATCCTAAAAGATTGCCATTGAGTTGTGTTGCTGTTGTTATTGGTTTGGATTGTGTTAAAATACATAACAAAAAGGCGTGTGTGTGAGTGTGAGTGTGTGTGTGTGCGTGTGGCATTATCAGCTCCTCAAACTTTTATTCAGGGTTACTTATCAATAGCAGTGCAGGGCAAACTCCACAGGGAAGCAAATCTGTATAAGAAGCAAGCATAGAGTTAAATTAGCTGACAAGAGGTTTTGGTTCACTAGTTTAGAATTGTAAAGTTGTAGCATATCATACATTCAGGTTAAGTATTGTAGCTTTTACTTCTGTGTTTTTGCTTCTGTACACCCTATTTCCTTGTAATAAGACCTTTTTGGCTTTTCAGTTTGCTGCAGGCTCATAGTCTATTTCACTCTTCCTGTCAGTCACAATGGGGGTTAAAAGCCATTATCCTGCTGATACCTGCAGCAGCAGGAGGTTATAAATGACATGCCTGCTGTATCTCAGCATATAAAAACGTAAATTTAAAAAAAGGATACAAAAAATGTCTTTATGCTAGATGTTGTTAAAATGTTTTACTTCCTTCAGCCAAATATGTAAAAGATGGAATAGTTTGTTCACATGAGTTGTCTGGTATTTGAAATCTATTTTTTATTAGGGTCCTCATTCAAAATATGCACCCTTACATCTGTCTTTCACTCTCTACATGGTGAACTTGATGACTGCCTTGATCTTTTATCGTAAACTCCTTGCCTCTTAAAGATCAATGTTTATTTGGGTACAATATTTTATCTCCATATTCTACTGCCCATCTTACTGTGCTCTTGTTTACAAATACATACAGTATGCATGAAGTTCCTCTGTATGCGTATGCACAGGCTTAAACAAAACTGAATTCAACCGTTACCATATATACCTTTCCAACTGCATATGGGTTGAATCTGATACACTTCCTCTAGTATCCAGTTTATACATAGTTAAAGCAGTTATTAGAACATTCGATGCATTGATTATACTATACATTTATTGCTGTACCATTCTTTATCTTATGTCACTATGCTTTATCTCTTTCACTTCCCCATGCTTTTACTGCACCACACTACAATTTATGAGGGGAAAAAAAACCTCTGTTCTGTTCAAATGTTGTTATGGTAGCATGGTTTTAGAATTGGAAGCTGCAACCTGGTTTCATATATTCTGGTTATAGATGCTACATTTTGTAAAATGTATTGGTGTGATCTAGTTTATCATAAAATAGCTTTACTTTGTGGGGCACAATCTTCCTTCCTAAATCTAACCTGCTTGTTGCCACACCATTCTAGGTCAAAAAAGTATGTTCTTACTACAACTTGCAGAGACTGGGGGAAAAAAAAAAAATTAAAAACCATATAGAGCTTTAGACTGTATTTTCTGTTGTTGTATATAGCAGCTTTTTACACATTGTTGGTCAGTTTTATTTATGTGGAGATCCAGTTATATATATATATATATATATATATATATATATATATATATATATATATATATATATATATATATATATATATATATATTTCACAACATTTATTTTAAGAATATATCAACTAGTTTATTCTAAGACCATGAAGTCATTATAGCATAGCCCTGTACAAAAGTAATCTGTCTACCTCAGCAGTCTTCTTGTTTTGTTGGTCAAGGCATGCAATTCTCCAAGTTGCAACGGGTTGCTTAGGCCACGCAATGCAGTGTTCACCTCACTTCATGGTGGCCGTGCACTGGAAATCATAGGCAAGGCATGCAACTGTAGAATTTAATCCTCCTTGACTGAACACTGAGTGGCATCCAAACTCTAAATGGAAAATTTAGTGAAAAGTTTGTTGACTAATTTTCACAAAGACGGCTGTAGTGGGTGATGTCAGACCAGAAACAGGAACCAGGAAATAAACAACAGAGAGGTGGAGTTGGGTGGAGCTGAGCGATTGGTTTCGCTCAGCATTTAATGAATAAACAGAACAGTAAATAAAAAAGATATAACAAACAACAAACCACAGGACACGGCACTTTCGCCAAAATAAAGAGACAAACACGGTGAGCTGATATTTTAGCTGTTATTATTATTATTATTGTTGTTACCTCCGTCTCCGATCCCGTTCTCCACTCACCGAACACACAACCCCGAGTAAGTGAAAACATGCTGATTTTATG